>NW_016107408.1:3197939-3202553 GCF_001604975.1 Cebus imitator | reverse complement strand
GTGGCAGTGTCTGTCTGTGTCTCCTGGACATTTGGCTTTTTCCTTGCTGCCGTCTACGTCTGTGTGGTAGAGGCTTCCAGTGGCCCTCAATGCAGGCTGCCGTATTCTGATCTCAAGGCCACCCTGGTTATGTGTGAACTTGCTGTTGCAATGATGTATTCTGCTTGCCCTGGCAGGTGCCCAGTGGCTTTAACCCCTGAGCAGCAGGCAGAGATCTGGCTCAGTGGCTCTGCACTGGCCCTGCTGGTCCCATTCTGACTCTGCAATCCTGGTGGGTCTTACTATGTTCCGGGGGAGTGGGGGTGGTGGGGTGGTATCAGGCGTATTTGGTCAGCTGTCTGAATGTAGGGGTTTTCTCTGGGCAGTGTAAACAGTCATTGGCTAATTTGTACTATGCAATAGTAGTTGTTTTTTTTTTTTTTTTTTGAGACAGAGTCTCACTTTGTCACCCAGGCTGGAGTGCAATGGCGTGATGTTGGCTCACCAGAACCTCCGCCTCCTGGGTTCAAGCGATTCTCCTGCCTCAGCCTCCTGAGTAGCCGGAATTACAGGCGCACACCATCATGCCCTGCTAATTTTTGTATTTTTAGTAGAGACAGGGTTTCACCATGCTGGCCAGGCTGATCTTGAACTCCTGACCTCAAGTGACCTGCCTGACTCAGCCTCCCAAAGTGTTGGGATTACAGGCACGAGCCCTCACGCCTGGCTGCAGCAGTATTTTTTTTTTTTTTTAAAAAACCTTTTGGTTCATATTCGTTCTAATATATGCTTTGAATGTGGAGGAGATCCCAGAGGGAAGCCCTGGATAGAATCAGGAGTGGTTTGGGAGCAGCTGGTGAATGTCTGGGGATTTCAAGAGCTCAGAAAGGAACGTAATCACCACGAATGCCCAGAACCTCACTACTTGGCAGAAAAATCAGCCTGACAGTAAACATCTGTTCTAGGACATTTAAAAAGAAATGAATCCTCGCTGTTGATGGGAGAGGGGGAATTTGTCTTAGAAGGTCTCATACATGGATGAGAATTACTTATAATTGCTACAGTCAGTGAATACAAATGTTGTTGAAAGAGTTGTGCTTGGAATAAGTCTGTTGACCTTCAGTCTGAGGCTGGCCAAAGGTTTCCTTTGGTTTCACTATTAATTTGCTCACCAAACTGGAAAAGGGCAGCAGCTTGGATCAATTGAAGATGCTCTATGGATCAGAGTTAATGGGTTTTGATCTCGAGTCCATGCCGTTGGCCAACATCGACTGAGCACCCACAGGGATTATAGTCTCATAGGGGAGGAGCGGGGCTAGAACTTGTGTTTAGGATGTTTGCTCATCTTGGGATCTATGAGCCAGTGGCTTTTGAGGCTGTGGGAAGTTTTGGGGGTAAATTCAGCCCCAGATCATTTCATTTCCCCATTCATTGCCCTGATGATGGAGCCCGACCATTCAGCAGATGGCCCCAGGAACACAATGAAGGCAGGGCAAAAGGCCTTGGCTGCAGCTCCGACCAAGGACCTCTCACTCTTTGGGACAGGCCCCAGGATTTAGGGGGCCTGTCTGCAGAAAACCTCAGGGTTTCCTTTCTGTCCCCTGGGGACATGTCTGCTTGGAGTTGGTTGGGGTGAAAGGAAGTGGGTCTGTGTCTGTCATTTCACCTTGAGAAATAAGATACAGACGTCTGGAAACGGCAGCAGTGTGGCTTGAGGGATTCTGTAGCAGGTGCCCTGATTTGACCCTTGCCCATGACCATTCAGACACAGGCCCCAGTGCCTGGGAGCGTCAGAGCCACCGACCCTGATTATGTGTTTGGGACATGAAGGGCGTCCACGCTTTTGGGTTGGTGGGTAGGGAAGAGTTAACACCCGACTGTGTTCTTTAACTCCGTTTCTGTCCCTTTGGCCTTTCAGAATTATTTGTCCCCCTATCAGAGGCAAAGCAAAATATTTCTCATGGAAAGGGTATTACTCAGAACAGCCTATCGGCTCAAAGCCATTGTAGTTTTGTTAACGTCAGATGCATCAAGTTTCTCTCCAAACTGGGTGTTTATTTTCATTTATTTACCTGGAAATAAAGTAGAGAAGGCTCTGTGGAAACTGAATGGGGAATGAGCTGACAGGGATTTACTGAGACTTTGCCAAATGAAAGAGGAGAAAAAAAAAGGGGGTGGGCAGGGAAGGTGCGGCCTGCTGGGCCTGGAAGAGGCTGGTGAGGGGATGGATGATGGGAAATGGTCTCGGGGCCAGCTGGAGCCCCTGTTCCCCTTAGAATGGTTCTAGGGAGAAACAGACTGGACATTGAACAGTTGTTTGGAGACACTGACATGTTTCTAATTTTGCAGTTGTGCTTCCATATGAAGTTAAGGGGTAGCAGGATGTGGGAAGCCGCCATCTTCAGTTTATTATTGGTATTATTTGAGACAGGGTCTGGCTCTGTTGCCCAGGCTGGAATGCGGTGGCATGATGGCGGCTTACTGTAGCCTCGACTTCCCGGGATCAAGTGATCCTCCCACCTCAGCCTCCTGAATAGCTGGGAACCACAGGCATGTGCTACCATGCCCAGCTAATTTTTAAATTTTCTTTGTAGAAACAGGGGTCTCCCTATGTTGCCCAGGTTGGTCTTGAACTCCTAAGCTCAAGCAATCCTCCTACACTGGCCTCGCTCTCAAGGTGTTGGGATTCTAGGTGTGAGCGGCCATGCCTGGCCCACCTTCAGTTTAAAACAGTGATTTCTCTACTGGTGGCTTGATGGGTGGGGCGGGGAGGAGAGTAGTGTGTGTGTCCCCAAGGTCTAATCTTTCTTTTTAGTCATGTTAGTATCACATCAATATAATACAAAAATCTCATTATAAAACAGTTTTGTAAAAATTTTATGTGGAAATCTTTCTCTTACTTTTATCTTTCCCCCAGACCAACCAGTCAACCATTGTTACCAGTTTAGCAGGTACCATTCTAGTGTTTCCCTTCCTTCTTTTTCTTTACTTCTCTTCTTTTCTTTTCCCTCCTTCCCTCCCTCCCTCCCTCCCTTCCTCCCTCCCTCCCTTCCCCCCTTCCTTTCCTTTCTTTCCTGCTTATTTATTTTTGACAGAGTCTGGCTATTGTTGCCTAGGCTGGAGTATAGTGGTGCAATCTCGGTTCACTGCAACCTCCACCTCCCAGGTTCGAGCAGTTCTCCTGCCTCAGCCTCTCAAGTATCTGGGATTATAGGCATGCACTGCCACACCTGACTAATTTTGTATTTTTAGTAGAGATGGGGTTTCTCCATGATGGCCAAGCTGGTCTTGAACTCCTGACCTCAGGTAATCTATGTGCCTTGGCTTCCTAAAGTGCTGGTGTTACAAGTGTGAGCTACCATGTCTGGCTTTTCCCTTCCTTTTCTTTCTTTTTTTGGGGGGTGGGGTAGGGAGGTGGAGTCTCCCTCTGTGGCCCAGGCTGGAGTGCAGTGGCGCGATCTTGGCTCACTGCAACCTCTCCCTCCCAGGTTCAAGTTATTCTCCTGCCTCAGCCTCTTGAGTAGCTGGGATTACAGGCACATGCCACCACCCCCGGCTAATTTTTGTATTTTTAGTGGTGACAGGGTTTCAGCATGTTGGCCAGGCTGGTCTCAAACTCCTGACCTCGAGTGATCCACCTGCCTCAGCCTCCCAAATTGCTGGGATGACAAGCGTGAACCACTGCGCTCAGCCCCTTTTCCTTTCGTAAAGAAAACCAATGATACCATGTCTTTTAATTATTGAAATATAAACACTTTTCCTATTTGCTTGTATTGTTTGAGAATACTTTAAATCGACTTCATAGCAGTAGGAACTCCGACTCCGTTTAGATCTTCTTTTCTTTGCTTGTATATGTGCTGACCTACATTTTTACGTAGTTGGAATCAGTCTGTAGATTCTGTGTGTCATTTAAAAATTGGAAATGATTTTTATCGATGGTACTTTAATACCTCTGCAGCATTCTGTCATCTCGTTCATTTGCCCAGCCGTCTCTCCATGGTTGAGAAGTTAGACTGCTCTGGGCGTCTACCTGTGTTTACATGTACATCTGGAAATGGAATTTTGTTTCATGTTTTCTGAAAAACAAATGGCAACACACTGTCTGTGTTGTTGCTGCCTGCTTTTCGCAGCTTAGTTTGCATCTTGGCAGACTTTTTCCTGGGAGATGTGTGCTCTCCTCCCCCTCCTCTCCCTCTCTTGGTATTCCACATCTTGAGGAGGCTGCCCAAGGCCTAACCCTAACCCTAGCCCTAATCCTAATCCTAACCCTGAGGCTGTCTCACATGGACTTGGCCAATAGTCCTGCCCAGACAGGCTCCAGGAGGGCGGGGGAGGCTAGCAAGCAGGGATCCCCTTCTTCCCAGTTCCTGCCTTAATTTATCTGAGTCCTTCACCATGTTCAGTTTCTTTTAATTCTCATTGTGATGGCAAAAAAGATGGCTCTACTGAAGCGTAAATGAACAGTGTGTGTGTGTACTTTTAATATGCACCCAACTTTGGCCAGGGGCAGTGGCTCATTCCTGTAATTTCAGACTTTTGGGAGGCCGAGGTGAGTGGATCAGTTGAGGTCAGGAGTTTGAGACCAGCCTGGCCAGCGCGCGCACACACACACACACACACACACACACACACACA
>NW_016107408.1:3175120-3197849 GCF_001604975.1 Cebus imitator | reverse complement strand
CACACACACACACACACACACACACACAATTAGATGGGCACGGTGTTGCATGCCTGTAATCCCAGGTACTTGGGAGGCCAAGGCAGGAGAATGCCTTGACCCTAAGAGGCGGAGGCTTCAGTGAGCTGAGATCGTGCCACTGCACTCCAGCCTGGGTACCATAGCAAGGCTTTATCTCGGAAAAAAAAAAAATGTACCCAACTTTTACTGCTATCAATATTTGGGTGGCTGGAGCTGCTATTGAGAGACCAAACGTGACAACTGTCTTGGAAGTGACAGATGCTCCAAGAGGCAGTTTTCCTCCCAGAGGTGTGCTTGCATGTATTTATTTCTCCTTCATAGATTTCCTTCATCTTTAGCATTCTGATTCTAGTTCATGAAAGACTGTCTTAGTGAGAGAGGGAATTAAAAAGGAGAAATGACAAGAATATCTTACAGACAAAAAAGGACGAGCTTCTGTAGCAGCCACCTGAGAGTCCTTGTGAGAAGTCTGATATTGTCAAGGAAGCCCGACTCGTTTTGTAGGGACACTGAGCAGTAGTCATTTGCCCCAGTTTTAGGATTGTGTTTTCTTATACTTTGTTGAGGCTCAGATGGGCAGTTCTGCTTCATACTGTATGCTGCATCCTGGGGATAAGCTATTGTGGAAATGTCTGCCTGGCTGCAGAGAGCCTCTGTGGCCATAGCAGGCCCTTCCAGTGTGGGGACACAACTGCGTCATCCAAAGACCCTGGCATGTAGGGTGGATTGGGCAACCCCAGGCCAAAGAATGTGACTTCTGCAGTCGGACCTTTGGCTTCACACTCTATACATCCGTATTGTTTCTCTGGGGCTGCCATAGCAAAACACCACATACAGGGTTGGCTTAAACAATAGAAATTTATTTTCTCACAGCTCTGGAGGCTGGAAGTCCAAGGTCAAGTTGTCGGCAGGGCTGGTTTCTTCTGAGGCCTTTCCCCTTGGCTTGCAGATGGCTGCCCTTCCTGCGTGTCCTCACGTGGTCTTGGCTCCATGCCCCCGTCCCTGGTGTTTCTTCACGTGTCCAACTTTCCTCTCTCCATGAAGTCACATTGGACCAAGGCCAACCCAAACAGCACCATTTTCATTGGACACCTTTTCAGCTTCTGGGCTCAAGCGGTCCTCCCACCTTGGACTCCCGAAGTGTTGGGATTACAGGCATTGGCCATGGCATCTGGCTTGCCTTGAGTTGAAAGCAGTGATTTTCTGCTGGGCCTATCCCTAAATGCAGTCGCATTGTAAAGCATAGCGGCTTAAAGCTTTGACACATGGATTTTGGGGGACGAAATTCAGCCCATGGCAACATTTTTTTTTTCATGACACATATTGAAAGATGGCAGAGTGGCGGGAGCTCGGCTGTTAGTTGGGCACAGCGTGTTCTGAACCAGAGGCTATTTCTCTGACACTGGAACAGTGGGCCGGCTGGCTGGCTGTGCCCCGAGGGCCATGGCATGCTAAAGAATACACAGTGCTAATTAATACTTCAGTTTCTAAGGGAGGAAACCTGTGAGCTTGCAGTAATGGAGCACTCCACAGCCTCCCGTGACTTTCAAGAAGATGCTCAGATGTTGTTTTAGGTCCTGTTGGCGTGCAGAGGGGCGAAAAAAGGGATGGAGGCAATTTCCTATTATGGTGTGCTGGCTGGCAGATTCCTTTTTTTTTTTTTGAGATGGAGTTTTGCTCTTGTTGCCCGGGCTGAAGTGCAATGGCACAGTCTTGGCTCACTGCAACCTTAGCCTCCCAGGTTCAAGTGATTCTCCTGTCTCAGCCTCCTGAGTAGCTGGTCTTATAGGTGTGCACCACCATGCCTAGCTAGTTTTTATATTTTTAGTAGGGATGGGGTTTCACCATGTTGGCCGGGCTGGTCTCGAACTCCTGACCTCAGGTGATTCATCCGCCTTGGCCTCCCAAAGTGCTGGGATTACAGGTGTGAGCCACTGCACCTGGCTACAGCTGGGATCTTATAGGTGTGCACCACCATGCCTAGCTAGTTTTTATATTTTTAGTAGGGATGGGGTTTCACCATGTTGGCCGGGCTGGTCTCGAACTCCTGACCTCAGGTGATTCATCCGCCTTGGCCTCCCAAAGTGCTGGGATTACAGGTGGAGCCGTTGCACCTGGACTGCTGACTGATTCTGAGGGAAGACAGCAGTTTTGACCATTGTGTGGATGCCTGTGAGTGCACATTTCGGCTATGGCAATGCATGCCATGAACTCCCTCTTTCTTGCCATATGCTCTCTTGGTTTTCTAGGGCAGCTGGTGAATACTGCTGTATGCATTTGTATGCCTGTGTGCGCCAGCTGTGTACACAGTCCTTGCTCATTGAGGCTGCAGGAGAAGTATCTGTGGCTTTCCAGTCGGTGGCACAGGGCATTTCAAGCCTGACTGCTCTCTGGCTTTTGACCAGAGTTCAGAAACCCATGCCTGTTGTTGATATGTATTCCCGGGGGACCCAGTGGATCTGGCATGAACACACACACACACTCACACATGCATTGCGCAGGCAGGCTTGCTGAGGGGAACTCCTCAAGCTTGGAATGGTTCTTGTTCTTGGACTAAGAGTGGTGGGGACTCTTGAGTACAAACAGGCTTGGTTGGAACTTTCTAGGACTTTGATTTCTTCTCCATGCATAGAACACTGTTTCATATGTTATGTCATAAAGTTGTGACTGGATACCTGTCCTCTCTTGCTGTCTCTTGAGCCAAGCCATGTGTTTATAAAAAATACCCGAAAGCCACCGTGGACATATACTGAAGCAGTCAATAGCTGAGGGTGGCAAAGATGATTATGAGTATGAAGGGAAAGTAGGCTGGGTGCCGTGGCTCACACTTGTAATCCCAGCACTTTGGGAGGCCGGGGGCGGGGAGTGGGGGGCGGGGCAGGAGTTCGAGACCAGCCTGGCCAACATGGTGGAACCCCGTCTCTACTAAAAATACAAAAATTAGTCAGGCGTGGTGGTGCCTGCTTATAATCTGAGCTACTTGGTTAGGACTGAGGCATAAGAATCGCTGGAACCCAGAAGGTGGAGGTTGTAGTGAGCCAAGATCGCACCACTGTGCTCCAGCCTGGGTGACAGAGCCAGACTATGTCTCAAAAAAAACCAAAAATCAAAGAAAGGGTAAAGGAATTGAGTATGCTCTTATCTTCACTGGGTCCCTCCTTCTTGGCAGAGGTGCCTGGGACCATGTCTGTCTTGCTTATAGCTGTACCCCAGCTGGGTGCTCCATGGAACAGGTCCTGGTCATGCCTGTGTGACCCATCTCTTCTGGGATTGATTGTGGTGCTGGTAGTGTTCTTCAGGCTGGGGATCCAAAGTTCTAGGACAGTTAGGTAAATAGTTCTGGCTGGTGTCAGGGAAGAAATGAGAAGTGAAGTTTGGGGATGGAGATGTGGGTTGGCCAATTCATGGGAGGGAGGGAGTCCTGTTAAAAGCACTGGAAGAGCAAAAGCATTGTTCTCTAGTACATGACCCCCTGGGGAGGTCATGAACAGCATGAGCTGAAGCAGAAGTTCTTTTCAGATCTGACTTGGTCTCCTTTAGAAATGCTATTCCATGTGAAAGTCAAGGCAGACACCAGCTAAGTGGGTTCCTGCTCTTCTAATTGGCTTGGGCTGCCATAACAAAAGACCACAGTCTAGCTTAAAGAACAGAAAATATCCAGGTGCTGGCAGATTTGGTTCCTGGTGAGGGCTCTTTTTCTGGCTTGCAGATGGCCACCTTCTTGTTGTGTTCTCACATGGTAGGGAGAATGAGAGAGGGAGAGCTCTCTGGTGTCTTTTCTTACAAGGACACTAATCCTGTTATGAGGGTCCCATCCTCATGACCTCATCTAACCCTAATCACCTCCAAAAGCTTCCCATCACATTGGAGGCTCATGCTCCAACAAATGAATTTTTTTTTGAGGGACACAAATATTCGGTTTGTAACACCTGATATAAAGAATGTGAGGACATTCTGTCCCATCATTGTCAGGCTATAAAGGCTCCGAATGTGGTGAAAATTTTCCAAACATAACTCTAAATGGGTACCTTTCTAGGTAGAAGGAAAAGGAGTGTGATTCTTCACTTTTATTATCAGTGAAATGAAGTTATAATACTTTTGGTCCTGAAGTCTACTTTGTTCTGATATTAATAATATAGCTACTCCAGTTTCATTTCATTAGCGTTTGCTTGATATATCTTTTTCCACTTCTTTACCTTTACCTATCTGAGTCTTTGTGTTTAATAACATAAAATTGGGTCTTACTTTTTTATCTAGTCCAAGGATCTCAGTCTCTTAGTTGGAATGTTTAGTCAATTTATATTTAGTGTAATTACTGATATGATTGGGTCCATGCCAACCATCTTACTGTTTATTTTCTATTGATGTCATCTGTTTTATTTCGCTCTTTGATACCTCGTTTTCTGCCTTCTTTTGGGTTAGTTTTGAGTATCCCAGTTTAGTTTCTTTACTAGATTTAAAAATATCTCTCTTAGGCCGGGCGTGGTGGCTCACACCTGTAATCCAAGCACTTTGGAGGCCAAGGTGGGCGGATCACCTGAGGTCGGGAGTTCAAGACCAGCCTGACCAACATGGCGAAACCCTATCTTTAAAAAAAATAATAATAATAATAAAAAAAAATATCTCTCTTTGTGTTATGTTTGCAGGTTGCTGTAGAGATTACATTTCCTTAACTTATAGTTGACCTTGAATTAACATTGCAGTAGTCCATTATAGTCTACCTGGTAATTGTCTTATCATAATCTACCTTGAATTAGCACTTGATATAAGAGCCTTATAGCTACATCTATTTACCCCTCTTTGGTTCTTTGTACTATTTTTGTCATACATTTTATTTCTTCATATGTCATAAATCTTTAGTACATTGCTATATTTGCTTTTACAATCAGTTGTCTTTAAGAGAAATTTTAAAATGAGAAAAAGTCTTTATATTTTCTTGGCCTTGATATTTGTAATAATTTGTTGAATTATTACTTTCTGTCCGCTTATTGTATTCATCTTTTCCTTTAAATCCTTGAACATGTTTATAATAGCTATTGTAAACTCCTTGTCTGCCAGTTCCATCATCTCTATCAACTCTGGGTTCATTCCTGTTGGCTTTTTATTTTTAAAATCCTGGTTATGGATGCTATTTTTTGGGTTCTTCCCACATCTAGTAATTTTTGTATGTTTGTTTTTGAGACAGAGTCTTGCTCTGTTGCCCAGGCTGGAGTGCAATGGTGCAATCTTGGCTCACTGCCACCTCTGCCTCCTGGGTTCAAGTGATTCTCCTTCCTCAGCCTCCTGAGTAGCTGGGATTACAGGCGACCACCACCACGCCTGGATAATTTTTATAGTTTTACTAGAGATAGGGTGTTTTCGTGTTGGCAAGTCTGGTCTCTAACTCCTGATCTCAGGTAATCTTCCCACCTTGGCCTCCCAAAGTGCTGGGATTACAGGCATGAGCCACCACACCTGGCCAAATGTCTAGTAATTTTTGATTGTATATTGGACATTGTTAGTGGTCTACTGTTAAAAGACTAGATTTAGTCATCTTAAAGAGTTAATGGATTTTATTCTGATAGGCAGATAATTTACTGGTGGTTCACCTTGATCCTGTAAAGTCTTGGTTTTTGGCTTTGCTAGGATAGGTATAGAGTAGCTTTTACTTGAAGTCTAGAATAGCTCTACCCTTAAAGAAGATCTTTAGGGTCTCAAATGAATGGTTGGGGTGTACAATGAGATTTTTTGCCGAGACTAGTTGGAATTTCATCTTCTAGCACTATATGACCTTTGGAATCTCCATTCATCTCACAATCCCCTAGAAAGAATTCTCTTTTCCAGGCCTCATAGATTTTACTTTGCACACCCATAGCTTAGTATTTAGTCAGCAACTCATGGATACCCCTTTGCATATTTCTGAGATTCCTTCTTTGTGCAATGTTCTCCTCTGTGGTATCCTGCCCTGTGAATTACATCTGTGTCAGCAGTCCTGAATTTCATTTTTTATTTTTATTTTATTTTTTGACACAAAGTCACTATTACCCAGGCTGGAGTGCAGTGGTGTGATCTTGGCTCACTGCAACCTCCACCTCCTGGTTCTCCTGCCTCAGCCTCCCAAGTAGCTGAGATTACAGGCATGTGCCACCACACCCGGGTAATTTAGTATTTTTAGTGGAGACAGGGTTTCACCATTTTGCCCACACTTTTCTCGAACTCCTGACCTCAGGTGATCCATCCGCCTCAGCCTCCTAGAGTGCTGGGATTCCAGATGTGAGCCACCATGCCTGGCCTGCAGTCCTGAATTTCAACCTTCTTCTGTATACTGCTGCATTTCTTTATGCTACAGTTTGGAAAGTCCCTCCCTGCCCCCAGTGCTCAGGTGAATGTGGAGCACCCTTTGCGTGTTCCACTTCTTGCAAGGATCGCAGTCCTTCACAGTCTATTATTGTCTAATCTCTGAAAATAGTCGCTTTATATTTTACCTAGCTTTATAGTAGGAAGTCGTAGTGGAATTAATTGGAAACATTTGCTTCAGATTCTTTGCAGTTGTTTTTGGCTTCTTTTTTCCCCTAATTTCTCTCTCCCCTCCGATCCACGTTGCCTTCTAAATGAAAGTGGTTTAACTTGTAAGGTCATTTTAAGAAGCTATGTGTGTATCTGAGCAAAAGTTTCTATACTTCTCCTTTCAGAAGTTGACTGATATCAGCTTCTAGAATCTTTGCTGCATTCTGCCCATAGGCATTTCTTATAATTAGCAGGTGCAGAAGTGGGGAGCTAGAGTCTCTTGATCCTCTTATGTAATGGAGTGTTGCTTCAGATGGCAGGAATCAGGATAATTGGATGATAACCCTACACACAGAAAGCCAGGACACTAGCTGATTCAGGGAATCAGCTGAAGGCTGACCCTCGTGGGAAGGTGACTCAATTTAGCTTTGGTTTATTGGTTCAGGAATATTGTCACAGCTGCCTTAACTCTTTTCCACTTCAGGAGGACTGCTTACATTTAGCAAATCTCTTCTCCACAACAATGCAATTAAGTGCTCTTTGGGAGAGTTTGTATTCCCCAGTTTTTGTGTGCATCAGAGTGATTTGCTTTTTAAAATTCAACTTTCTGGCCAGCTGTGCTGGCTGATGCCTGCTATCCCAGCACTTTGTGGGGCTGAAGCAGGTGGATCACCTGAAGTCAGGGGTTCGAGACCAGCCTGGACATGGCGAAACCCCGTCTGTACTAAAAATACAAAAATTAGCTGAGTGTGGTAGTGTGCACCTGTAATCCCAGCTACTCGGGAGGCTGAGGCAGGAGAATCACTTGAACTTGGGAAGGGGAGGTTGCAGTGAGCTGAGATCCTGCGACTGCACTCTAGCCTGGGTGACAGAGCAGGACTTTTTGTCTCAAAAAAAAAAAAAAAAAAAAAAAAAAAAAAGAGTTTTTTTTAAAAAAAAAAAAAAAAAAAAAAAAAAAAGTAACTTTCTGAAGCTTCCTACCCTGAGAGTCTCATTTAGGAGAACTGGAGTGGAACCTAGGGCTCTTTACTTTTATCAGGTGTCTAGGAGATTCTGATGTAGGTAACCCATGGACCTGACTTTGAGAAACATCATATAGTGGCTTTTTACAACAGCTTTCATTCTAAACTGGACATATTGTCGTATTTAGTACTGTTTTTTTCCTTCAGAAAAGCATATAGGCGGAATAGTGACTATTAACCCACGATACCGATGGTAAAACTGAGACCTGGAGAAGTTACAACCTTCCCAGGGTCTGAAAGCATCTTGGTGTTAGAGCTGGACAGAGCCCAGCTGTCCAAGATGGCTGTATTCTTCTCTTTGGACTCTGTTGACCTTAGTTAATGATGTCATATTCAACGATGGGAAAGCACCGCCATTCCTCATTCTTGTCATTTCACTCGAATCTCCTTCCTGGCTGGTCATGGTGGCTCATACCTGTAATCCCAGCACTTTGGCAGGTCAGAGTGGGCAGATCACCTGAGGTCAGGAGTTCAAGACCAGCCTGGCCAACATGGCAAAACCCCATCTCTACTAAAAATACAAAATTCACTGGGTGTAGCGGTGCATGCCTGTAGTCCTAGCTACTTGGGAGGCTGAAGCATGAGAATTGCTTGAACCTGGGAGGCAGAGGTTGCAGTGAGCTGAGATTGTGCCACTGCACTCCAGCCTGGGCAACAGAGTGAGACGCTGTCTGAAAAAAATAATAAAAATAAGAATAATCTCCTTCCTGATGTAGAAGTGCTGTTCCGTGTGACATTTTGTTAAGACAAGTTATGGGGGAGAATCGGATGGCATACAGGGTCCATCGAAACACTCCAAATTATAAACTGCATATGCTAATGTGAGGCGTTACTCCTTGAGCTTGGGATCAGAGAGAAGTTTGGGATTTTTGCATAGGTTGTGACATTCTCCAGTGGTGTTTTTGTAGATTAATCTGGCACCAGATAATATAATTTGGAAGAGTGAGAAACAAAAGTCCCAGGGACTAATTAGGAGATTAATGCAGTATTCCCAAAGGCAGAGAGGGCCTGAAATGATGAAAATGGAAAGGAAGGCACGTTTAAGAGACATTTAGAAGAAGGAGCTATAGAGAAGATCAGATAAGTGGATATATGGAGGAGAAAAAAATCAGTACAGGCCAATACCAAGGTTTCAAACTTCAGTGGCTTGGAGGCCATGGCAGAGTACCATGAAAACTCAGTATTTGGGAGGTATAGATGGGCTTGGAAGGGAATACAATTAACTGGGAGGGGGAGGTTGCAGTGAGCCGAGATCCTGCGACTCAGCTTGAATTCAGCAATCACTGACTGATAGACTGGGCATGTGTTGAGGTTAGGTTGACAACAAGGTACCTCAGTTGAGACGCCTATAGGAAGTTGGGAGTATGAACCCCGCTCGAGACACCTATAGGAAGTTTGGAATATGAACCCCGCTCAGGGGCGGAGTGGAGGCTGGAGTTCCAGAGACAGCATTGGGAGAGCCCTGAACAGGAAGGGAAGATGTCACATGTGAATACAAGAGATAGGAAACTGCTACAGGCTGGCTGAGGGCTTATATCCAGTTCGTAGGCAAGAGAAACTTGCAGCCGGAGGGACGCTGAAAGCAGAGAGAACAAGGGCCTCAAAGCTGGCCCCCTGGGGCTTGGGGAAGCAATGTGGGCCCGAGTGTGTTTATATCTGCCCATCCGCATGGTTTTTTGAGACAGAGTCTCACTCTGTCACCCAAGTTGGAGTGCAGTGGCACTATCACAGTTCATTGCAACCTTGAACTTCCAGGCTCAGATGATCCTGTTGCCTCAATCTCCTGAATAGCTGGGAATACAGCTCATGTTACCACAACCGACTTTTTTTCATTTTTTGTAGAGACAGGGTCTTGCTACATTGCCTAGGCTGGTCTTGAACTCCTGGGCCCCAGCCATTCTTCTACCTTGGCCTCTCAGAGTGCTGGGATTACAGGCATGAGGCACTGCGCCTGTATCTCATTTTTATAGTTACTCAGCTGATTGATTTCTAACAGGGCAGGTCTGATGGGTTAATTGCACCGGGAAAGGGAGTGAGAACTGAATGTTCCCAGCAACATGTTTCTCCTCAGACATGCTGAGTCGAGGTTAACTGATCATCTCATTAGAAGCCAAAGGGGCTTCAGGAGTGGGTAGCCTGAGACTCTCCCTCTGCAGGGAGCTGAGGCCCCAGCAGGCATGAGGTTGCTTTGGATGCATTCTGTGTTTGTACGAGAGGGAGTGGGCTCTGCAGAGAATGGATTAAAGGAACTAGTTGAAGGCTGGTGTTGCCAAAGTAAGCAACTGACATAGATGTGTGAGGGCGTGTGGTGTGTGCACGTGTGATTTATTTACAATTGACAAGGCACAGCAGGGGGCACCGCTAAGAGAATTTGCACTGAGGCTTGGGTGTGACTGCCCTCCCTCAAATCCCCAGCCCTCTCTGTGTGTCAGCTTCCTTGATTTATGAGTCACTGGTGACGGTTCCCGATCTCCATCTCATCTCCTCTGATGCTCTGCCTTCTTCTTTCATTATCCCCTCATCAGCCAAAAACCATATGGATGTGATCCTTTAAAGCAAGGGTGTCCAATCTTTTGGCTTCCCTGGGCCACCATAAAATACACGAACACATACTAACGATAGCTGAGGAGCTAAAAAAACAAAATCACAAAAAAATCTCATAATGTTTCAAGAAAGTTCACAAATTTATATTGGGCCGCATTCAAAGCCGTGTGCTGCCCGTGGGTTGAACAAGCTTGCTTCAGAGGGAGGGTTGGCAAAGGACAGCCTGACGGCCGAGTCAGCTGCACCCGTTCATTTATGAACTGTGGAATCCTCTGCAGTTGCTTTTGCAATGCTGCAGCAGAACCGAGTAGCTGTGATGGTTGTGACTGAACACAGAAACAGAAAACCATGTTCTTACATATAAAGGGAAGCTAAGCATTGATGGAGGCTCATGCCTGTAATCCCCAGCGCTTTGGGAGGCTCAGGTGGGTGGCTCACCTGAGGTCAGGAGTTTGAGATCGGCCTGTCCAACGTGGTGAAACCGCGTCTCTACTAAAGATACAAAAATTATCTGTATCTAATTAGCTGGTACCCACCTGTAGTAACAGCTTCTCAGGAGGCTGAGACAGGAGAATTGCTTGAACCCAGGAGGCAGAAGTTGCAATGAGCCGAGATCGTGCACTGCACTCTAGCCTGGGCAACAGTGAGACTGTCTCAAAAAAATAAGGGCCAGACGTGGTGGCTCATGCGTGTAATCCCAGCACTTTGGGGGGCTGAGGCGGGTGGATCACCTGAGGTCAGGAGTTCAAGACCAGCCTAGCCAACATGGTAAAACATCGGTCTCTATTAAAAATACAAAAATGAGCTGGGCGTAGTGGCACACCCCTGTAATTCCAGCTACTTGGGAGAGTGAGATAGGAGAATTGCTTGAACCTGGGAGGTGGAGATTGCAGTGAGCTGCGACTGTGCCACTGTACTCCTGCCTGGGCAACAGGGTGAGACTCTGTCTCAAAAAAAAAAAAAATAAAAAATATAAAAATAAACATTGGGTCCACATGGTCCTAAGAATGGGAACGGTAGTCACTGAGGACAAGGGGAGGGAATGGGGGGAAAGGGTGCAAAACTACCTGCTGGGTACTGTGCTCACACCTGGGTGACAGGTTCAGTCCTACGCAACCTCAGTGTCACACAATATACCTTTGTAACAGACCTGTACACGTACCTCCCTGATTCTAAGATAAAAGTTGAAAAAGAAGAAAAAACATGGGCAATACTATCTGGCCCTTTGCAGAAACAGTTTGCTGATCCCTGATTTAAACACTTCTTCAGTTGATCCTTTCTTTGTTTTAAAAAAATTTTAATTTTTGTGGATGCATAGTAGGTAGATATATTCATAGGGTATATTAAATGTTTGGATACAGGCATGCAAAGTGTGATGATCACATCATGGAAAATGGGGTATCCATCCCCTCAAGCATTTATCCTTTATGTTACAAACAATCCAATTATACTCTTAGTTATTTTATTTTATTTCTGAAACAGTCTTGCTCTATCACACAGGCTGGAGTGCGGTGGCATGATCTTGGCTCACTGCAACCTCTGCCTCCTGGGTTCAAGCGATTCTCCTGCCTCAGCCTCCTGAGTAGCTGGGATTACAGGCACGCACCACCACGCCTGGCTAATTTTTTTTTTTTTTTTGTATTTTTATTAGAGACAGGGTTTCACCATGTTGGTCAGGCTGGTCTCAAACTCCTGACCTCGTGTTCTGCCCACCTTGGCCTCCCAAAGTGCTGGGATTACAGGCGTGAGCCACTGCGCCTGGCTGACCCAATTTCTGGTTGTAATGATTCCAGCCCCATGTAGCTGGGGTGATCTGTCCATTTCCACATATTTGGGGGTAAAGTTTCTCTTCAGCTGCAAGTTTGGAAAAATTGGCATATCAAACCAACATTTCAAATTTCAGCACCCTGTGCATATTCGCTTAGGTGTTTGGGCTTGGGAAGCTCTAGCAGTAGGTTCCACCTTTGGTCTGTGTGGTCAGCTGAACGAGGGCCCTTGGAGATATTCAGGCCCTCATCTCTGGAGTCTGTGAACGTTACTTTCTATGGAAGAAAGACCTGAATAGATGCCAGTAAGTAAAAGATGTGGAGATGGGGAGAGAATGTTGGATTATTTCCAGGTGGGCCCTAAATGCAATCTCAAGGCTCCTTATCAGAGGGAGGCAAAGGGGGATGTGAACAGAGGAGGAGGAGGCAGTGTGACCACAGAGGCCGAGATTGGAGGGATGAAGCCCTGAGCTAGGAGGTAAGGAACGGATTTTTCCCTAGAGGCTCTGGAGGGAGCGTGGTCCTGCTGACACATTCATTTCAGTCCAGTGATACCGATTATGCATTTCTGGCCTTTAGAATTTTGAGAGAATGAATTTCTGTCGTTTGAAGCCATCCCATTGGTGATAACTTGTTATAGCGGCTGCAGGAAACTCACACAGTTTGTATCTTTAGTTCTCCCCGTGGCGTGCCTGTTCCTCTCACCTTGCAGGGGAGCTGGCATTGCTCTCTGCTCTGCGTCACTGAAGGAAATTCGGTAGTGAGAGCCCTTCCTCTGACTCTGTCTGACCAAGTCAGTGCTCACTGCTAATATCTTTTGGTTATCTAAAAGCTCGGAATAGATCAGTAACATTCGTACACATGACGAGTTTGATCCCTGACTTTTGACTGTTTTAAGAGGCACCAGAGTTACCAGTTGCACAGACCCTGAGATCAGATGCAGGCTGTGCCATGGGCTGACGGTAGGACTTTGAACTAGTTACTCAGCCTCTGCCCCTGTAAGCAATACCTACTTCATAGGAATGGTTGTAAGCATTGAGTGAGCTGCCATGTTCCACTGATTATAAGAAGCATTTTTTTTTCATATTTTATTCTCTTTACAATTGGGGTGCACCTTACAGGCAGGGGTGGGTCATTGTTTAATTGACAGCGTATTTTTCTTTCTTGGTGATACCGCAAGTAATGGTATGTCTTACAACAGAATGCATCTTGGAATTGATGACTGTAGCAGTCCATACACATATGCTTAGCTCAATGCCTGGAACATTCTAAGAGCTTCATAACTATCAGTAATGACGTTGTCATTGTCATTTCAGTTGTGACAAGCAGAGCGTTTTAGGCGTGTTTTCACCCTTCTCTTCTAAGCCTGCGAGTCGTCTCCCTGCTTCCCACCGCCCATGCTCAGGAAACTGATTATTATTTCCCCGTACCTGTTCTGTCCCGGATACCTGCCATCGCCCTGTACAGCTTCTCTGCAGGACTTGGTACGGGGGACCTGCGGGCTGAGTAGTATGTCTGGTGTTATCTTTCTTTGGCCTCCTCACGTTGCAGACACCAGCCAGGCATACACATAACCTTGCTTGATGGACTTGTATAGCTTGAACTCATTCCGTGACCTCTGAGCCTAAGACCTTATATCTTGACTTGGCTGGAAGCTTTTCTTCCTTCCTGTTTTCCCTTTTTCTGTTATTTCCTGTTGCAGACGGGGTACTCACCCAACTTTTTCTTAAGGCTGATATCTGTCAGTCAGATTCTAGTTGCAGAAAGAAAGCACACCAGTGATAGCACAACAAATTGCTAACTAACTGGAAAAAAATCATTAGGGTAAAAAGAGAGCTCTGAGGTATCACAAAGGTGTCAACGACAGAAAGCAGCTACCGCTGCTAGGGATGAGGAAACAGAAAGAAGTTGGAATTATTAATACTTAGAAACTTAGAGAAGGGTCTCTCAGAGCTGAAACTCAAATGTCCGTGAGGAGGGGCCAGCAGGCTGGTGATGGTGTCTTAGGCTAAGGCACAATGAAGACAGTTCTGCGGATATTGGAAAAAGTTCACACTGGATGCAGCAGATACTGTAGGAATGAATTGCTGCTGAAGCTTGTCTGGGGCAATGCTCACAAAGTCAGCAGGCAGGACGGAGCATGTCCCTTTTCAAGCCCCATCGTTTTCTTCTAAAATCCTTGATTTTCAGAGCCTAACAAAGAACAGCTGGTAAAGCGAAAATGTAGTTTCAAAGCCTCAGCTCTAATATGATGGAGATATAGGAAGGTATGTTTGGGCTGAGTCAATGTGGGGTTTTAAACAACTTCAGTTGGCATTTCACCCTGTGATACGATGTAGGAAATGAGTGTGTTCCTTAGTCAGGGTTCTGGGTTGCAAGCAACAGAGACTGACCCTGGCTGATGAAGCAGAAATGGAGCTTATGAAAGGATACCAAGTAGCTCCCAGAACGTTGTTGGGGGAGGAGGGAAGGAGAACCACACTCAAAGCTCAGCTGCCAAGAATAACATCCAAAACCAAGTCGCTGAACTGTTCTGTTGAGCAGACTGCTCCCGGCCGTGCAGCGCCGAGGCCTGTGTGCCTTGTGCACACGTCGTTGTCAGGAACGTAAGTTGGATGCAGGTTGCTGCCACTCTTGAGTCAGCCAACATGAGAGAGAGAGAGAGAAAAGAGAGATTGGAGGAGGAGGGAGATGGATTGAGAGAGAGGGAGAAAGGAGGCAAAGGGAGAGAGAGAGAGAAGGCAGAGACAGAGGGGAGAAAGGAGAGATGACAGGAGAGGGAGAAGAAGGAGGGGGGAGGGGAGGAGGAAGGGGAGTGAGAAATTGATCCCTCAGCTGGTTTTGCTGCCCTCTGAGATAGTCTGTCTGGGTGCATCTGCTAGGCAGAGCTCAGTCATGTGGCCGTGCCCTGTCTTTGCAATGCCAGGAAAGAGTGTCTAGCATTTTCAGCTCCTGTTATGGGAAGAGGTCTTTGTTTTTTACCAAGTCTCATAAAATAGGCAGTTCCCTAGACACGGAAAGGGATTCAGATACAGGATACTGGCCTGTAATCTCAGCACTTAGGGAGGCCGAGGCAGGTGGATCACCTGAGGTGAGGAGTTCGAGACCAGCCAGGCCAACATGACAAAACCCCGTCTCTACTAAAAATACAAAAATTAGCAGGGGGTGGTGGCGCGCGCCTATAATGCTGGCTACTTGGGAGGGCGAGGCAGGAGAATCACTTGAACCCGGAAGGTGCAGATTGCATGAGCTGAGATCGCGCCACTGCACTCCAGCCTGGGCAACAAGAGCGAAACTCTGTCTCAAAAAACAAAGCGAAAGAACACAGATACAGGATAGCTAAAATAGAAGAAAACCGTCTGCAGCACGAGGCAGTCAGTGTTCTCCACAGTGGGAAATGGACTTGTGACGTCAGTGGCTTCTCAGAGGAGTCTGCAATCCCCAATACACTGAAAACCACTAGGAATTATGCCTTGGTGAGCACTCAAAACACGTGTATGAAATTATCTCCAAATATAAGGCTCAATACACCCTTGGTGTTGAGAGCCCTTTGGTGGTTCAGGCTCCAAGGTGTTCAGCAGGGTTGCTAGTGATCAGTAGCCTGAGGGGATCTTACCCTGCAGAGTGCTAAGCTCTATGTGATTCCTGGGCTGAAAGGGCCTCCTTGAGCCCAGTCTGGTTTTTAATTAATTTTCCAGCAGGCTTGCAGAGTGGGAGGATCCAATGTTATTGCATTCCAGACAAAGAGATGGCTGGGGAGAGAAGTCAATTTTTGAGGATGGCCGTGAGAGAATGAGAGACAGTTAAAAAGAAAAGAATATCATTGGGATAATGGAAAGCTCCAGAAAGAGATTATTAGTGTCGTTTTAAGAACCTGTGGTCTTTTTCTTAACGGGATGTATTTTGAAATGCCAGGGTTTGAGAAATTAGCCACCATCCTCCTTTTGGTGAGGACAGGATGTAGGGACGTGCTTACGTCACGTCCGACCTGTTGCCCTCCTGGAATCATCACCATCCTCATTGTCGTCATCCTTGTCCTTGTCATTGTTGGGCTCAGTGAGTCTCTAAAACCACCCTTGATGTGTGCTCCACTCTCACCACATTAAAGTCAGAGAGTTCTTCCTGATGGCTGCTTTGAAGTTGCTGCTCTTCTCATCTAACCCCCTCTCTGGGGCTGCAGAAAATGCTGCCATCTCCCTTTCACCTCTCAGAATGGGACTCCTTTTTTTTTGTTTGTTTGAGGTGGAGTCTCGCTTTTGTTGCCCAGGCTGGAGTGCAATGGTGCGATCTCGGCTCACCGCAACCTCCGCCTTCAGGGTTCAAGCAGTTCTCCTACCTCAGCCTCCCAAGAAGCTGGGACTACAGGCGTGCACCACCATGTCTGGTTAATTTTTGTATTTTTTAGTAGAGATGGGAGTTCTTTATGTTGCTCAGGCTGGTCTTGAACTGCCAACCTCAGGTGATCCACCTGCCTCAGCCTCCCAAAGTGCTGGGCTTACAGGCATGAGCCACTGCTCCCGGCCGGGACTCCCACACTGTGTGGCTTTCCTTGCACCTTTACTGAGTTGTTTCAGCAGGGACCCCCAGAGTTCAGTTCTGTGGTTCGGTGATGGGATGAGTTTCATACTCTGAGGTGTACCCTGAAGCAGCTGCGTGTGTCAAAACCACATTGTGATGTGAGTCTGGACTTCAGGGACGTCATCAGGCTTTTGCAGTCTTCCCTTCTAGGCTGCGAGTCTTCTTCCCTTTTGCTCATTACCTCTTACTGCCCCGTTCCTATCACGCTTTTGTTCTCTGTGATGCATTTAGTGCCAAATTTTGGTGCCAGACATTTTGCTTGTGTCAGGGATCAGAAGCCTTGTAATTATATGAACAAGTAATTACAGAGCGGTAATTGCGGTCTCCAATGGAGGTGAGTATAGTATGGCAGCAGACACTGAAGAACAGTGACTCAGTCTACCTGGGAGAGTCACGAAAGGCTTCCTGGAGTTGGTGTATGACTTTGGACTTAAAGATTAAGTTGGAATTTGTCAGGCAAATGAGCTTGATGGGAGACGGTGGGGCATGCATTCCAGACAAAGGAACAGTATCCCCCTCCTATCCACGGAGGATAGTTTTCCGCGACCCCCAGTGGATGCCTCAAATCCGGGATCATAGCGAACCTGAGGGCTGTCAATCAGAACACATTTCTCTTCATGTCTTCCACTCATAAATTTCACGCCTTTTTCATCTTTGCAGTTACGTTCCCCGTGGTGCAACAGCAAAACTGGCATGAATTTATTTTCCTTCTTCACAATTCCATGGATAAAAGGTTTGCTTTAGATCTTTGTAACCTCAGCGTATGATTTTTCTCTTTTCCTCTGAAGAACTTTTACTTTTTCATCTAAAGGGAGCACTTATGGCTTCTCTTTGATGTATCCAAATTCCCGGCATCACTACTCGTGTGCTTTGGGGCCATTACTGAGTAAATGAAGAGTGACTTCCACAAAAGCACCGTGACGCCATGGCAGATGATCTGATAACCAAGACCGTTCCTGAGTGACTAACGGATGGTTGGGACAAAGGGATAATTCACATTCTGCCTGGGACAGAGTGAGATTTCATCCTGCTACTCAGAACAGTGCACAGTTTAAAACCTATGAATTATCTTTGGAATTTTCCACTTAGTATTTTTGGATCACACTTGACTGGGTAGTTTGGGAACGTGGAAAGCAAAATCAGGGATAAGGGGGCTACTCTGGCCGAGCATGGTGGCTCTCGCCTGTAATCCCAGCACTTCGGGAGGCCAAGGCCAGTGGATCACCTGAGGTCAGGAGTTCGAGACCAGCCTGGCCAACATGGTGAAACCCCATCTGTAATAAAAATCCAAATTTAGCCAGGTGTGGTGGCATGCGCCTGTAATCCCAGCTACTTGAGAGGCTGAGACAGGGGAATTGCTTGAAACCGGGAGGCAGGAGAATCGCTTGAACCTAGGAGGTGGAGGCTGTGATGAGCCGAGACCATGCCACTGCACTCCAGTCTGGGTGACAGAGCGAGGCTCCATCTAGAAAAAAAAAATAATAATAATTAAATAAATAAAAATAAAAATGAAAAAGGAAGTTGGAGAATGCTACATACAGTAAAACTATTTAAAGTTTGAAATTGTATAAAACAATAGTGTGTATTTTTATAGACATATCAAAATATATTAGCATGGTATTAAAACTATAAAAATATGGCTATAAAGGATACCCATGGAATTTTTCAGATATTGAGTACCTCTAATTGGTGGGGAGAGAGAAGAGCTGTAATTCTTCCTGTAATGGTTTACTTAAAACATCTGAATAAATTATGGTAACAGGTTAACCTTTATTAAATCTTGGTGCTAGGTACATGACTTACATCTTATTCTCTGTACTCGCCTACGTTTCTGAAAGAATGCCTTAAGAAGGAGTCTTAAAAACTACTGACTAACTAAATAACATCAAAGTAAAGGGAAAAAATTGTATTTGACAGTAGATCAGTAGACTTTGTCTCATGTAATAGTTACCAGCGTTTTTCTTCTATACTTTATATAGCAGTAATGGTCCCTGGCCTTGACAGCCATTAACTTAAGTATCCTAAATTTTAGTCTCTACGTTGTAAAAAAAAAAAAAAAAATGTAAGATTTTAGTGTATGTATGTGTGTGTATGTATGTGTGTTGGTCAGGGAGAATTATTAGCAAATCCTGATACGAGCTGGGCGCAGTGCCTCACACCTGTAATCCTAGCACTTTGGGAGGCCAAGGCAGGTGCATCAGTTGAGGTCAGGAGTTTGAGACCGGCCTGGCCAACATGGTGAAACACCATCTCTACTAAAATCACAAAAAAAACATTAGTGAGGCGTGGTGGCATGCACCTGTAGTCCCAGCTGCTGGGGAGGCTGAGGGCTGAGGCAGGAGAATAGCTTGAACCTGGGAAGCAGAGGTTTCAGTGGGTGGAGATCATGCCACTGCACTCCAGCCTAGGTTACAGACCTAGACTCTGTCTTAGAAAAGAGAGAGAGAGAGAGAGAGAGAGAGAGAGAGAGAGAGAGAGAGAATCCTGATATGAAAAGCAAATGACTTTCTTAAATAGACCACATTATTATACTTGAACTCCTCCTGGGGTGTTTTTCTTTTTTGGTGATTTTGTATTTATTTATTTATTTTCTTCTTTCTTGGTCATTTTGTAGTGACGAGGATCAAGCTCTCTGAACCTGGCAGTCTTAGGGTATGTAACTGGTTGGAATAATTTATTTGTAGCTGCCAGCAAGGCTTTGCCTCGGTTTGCCTGTCAGCATTCTAACTAAGACCGAGCAGGACAGAAGGGTAGCACGTGTCACCAGTTTTTGTTTAATTAATTTTGCAGCCTAATGCTCCCTTTTGAGATGGAATATTTTCAATGTTACGCCTTTCATGTAATGAGATGGGTAAGCCGCTTACAGCATCATCTGCAAATTGTCTGGTATTATGTGCAACATTATCCATTTTTAGCATGTGTAATTTAGGATGACGTCTCATCGAAAGAATAAATTACTGAAATGATGAAGACAAAAGAAATTTACTGAAGAGGCCTCTTTCAGGAGCACTCATTTTATCCTAGGTGACAGTTATGTCTCTAAATAAGTTTTGTAATTTCTGTGTGTGAAGCCCATCACTGGAAGAGGACTGTGGTATGTCAGGGCTCAAATACTGGTGGAGATTTCATGTAATGACCTGTTTCATTTTCAAGATGAGAGTTTACCACCTCTTCTTAACAAAGGCACAATTTCACATCTTGAAACAGTGGAATAAGAAAAACAGTCTTCACTCAAAGCCAGCTTGATAAACTGTGGAAGGTGAGGTTATGTGACAGAATTGTCATTGTAAATTAACATACTTCCCAGATACAATGGTAATTTCTTAGAACAGTAGGTGCCCTTTAAAAATTCTATTAGAAGGCAAAAACAGATACAAGACTAGATCATTTAAAGGTAATCTATGTCTTTAAGACATATCTTGAGATGGTATAAATAAAGCGATTTGACATAATGGAATATTTATGCCCTCGCTGTCACAAGGGATGGTGGTAGCCTAAGAAATGTAAGAGAAACTTGTACTGTTATCTTGGTAAAATCATTTCATTGCAAATAAAAGAGCTAAACAATTAAAGGAAGGACAATTCTAGAATCGGGAGAACTCTGTAAAATACAGCCAAGATCTGGCTGTGCTGTGGAACTCCAGCCTCTGGCATTGAGTAAGAGTGGACGGCTGTTTTCTTTGTTGTTTTATTTTTATTTTTATTGTGGTAAAAGCCACATAATAGAAAACTTACCATCATAACCATCTTTACATGCACAGTTCAGTAGTGTTAAATACAAACACCTTGTTGTGAGGCAGATTTCTAGAACTTTCTCATCGTTTTTAGCAGAGATGAAGATAAGGTCTTACCATGGTGGCCAGGCTGGTCTCGAGCTCCTGACCTCCAGTGATCCGCCTTCCTCAGCCTCCCAAAATGCTGGGATTACAGACGTGAGCCACCACACCCGGCCCGCATATTGTAAATCTTAAAAAGAGCAAACCTGTCTCTACTAAGGATACAAAAATTAGCTGGGCGTGGTGGCTCACATCTGTAATCCCAGCTACGCAGGAGGCTGAGGTGGGAGGATCACTCGAACTCAGGAGGTGGAGGTTGCAGTGAGCTGAGATCCCACCACTACACTCCAGCCAGGGCGACAGAGTGAGACTCCATCTCAAAAATAAAATAGTAACACAATTCATAGAAACAAAAAGTAGAACAGAGGCTGGTGGCTGAGAAAAGGGGAGTTGTTTTGTTGTTTAGAAGGTATAGAGTTTCAGATTTGCAACATGAAAAAGTACAAAAAAATAGTTAAATGAGAATAAGACCTATTTGATAGCCCAATAGGGTGATTATAGTCAATAACTTAATTGTACATTTTTTGTTTTGTTTTGTTTTGTTTGAAACAAGGTCTCGCTCTGTCACCCAGGCTGGAGTGCAGTGGTGTGATCTCATCTCACTGCAACCACCGTCTCTTGGGTTCAAGTGATTCTCATGCCTCAGCTTCCCAAGTAGCTGGGATTAAAGGCGTGTACTGGCCAATTTTTTCGTGTTTTTAGTAGAAACGGGATTTCACCATGTTGGGCAGACTGGTTTCAAACTCCTGGCCTCAGGTGATCCGCCTGCCGTGGCCCCCCAAAGTGCTAGGACTACAGGTGTGAGCCACCATGCCTAGCCTAATTGTACATTTTAAAATAAAGAGTGTAATTGGATTGTTTGTAACTCAAAGGATAAATGTTCGAGGGAATGGATATTCCATTCTCCACGATGTGCTTATTTTACATTGCATGCCTGTGTCAAAACATCTCAGGTACCCCATAAATACATACACATACCATGTTACTATGTACTTACAAAAATAAAAAAAAAAGGAAGCTGGTTTTTATGTGGCTGTGTTTTCTGGTTTATAAATGCTCTTTTTAAACCATTCATGCCAAAAGTCATAATGGAAAGTAGGCTTTGCTCCTTTGCAGTGCAGGACAAGAACATGGGAAGAAACAGCCCCCACCTGCTGTTTGTTTTTAAGAGGTGTCATTTTTGGATGGGTGAGTGGATGAGGGAGATTGTTTCCAAAACAGCCTTTGGGACTTCACCTTTTTCGGTAAGTGTCATGAGTTTTTGGAGTGGAGAAGGACTTGGTGTGAAAGAGGAAGAAGGGGTTTTCTGATTCAGTACTTTGTCTTTAGGCAAAGAAAAAAATACCTTATTTTCCAGAGATTGCTCAGGAATTCTAGTGCAATCTCGATGTTCCCCTAACAGCCCATTCAGTTCCCTTTTTGGGGAGTGGGAACCGTATTTTAACATTTCTGAATTTGCCTTGGGAGTGCTAGGGTACCTCTTATTGATTTCTTTGGTGGATTGTGGGGTTAATTGTTCATTCCATCTTATTTCTGTCACAAATCCAGGAGGAGCCTTATGCTAAGTGCCCCATTCAATCAAACTGGATACACTTTACACAAGTATATTTGGTGATTACTGCTGGGCATGGTGGCTCATGCCTGTAATCCCTGCACTTTGGGAGGCCAAGGCGGGTAGATCAGATCACAAGGTCTGGAGTTCAAGACCAGCCTGGCCAACATGCTGAAACCCCATCTCTACTAATAATACAAAAATTAGCTGGGCGTGGTGGCGTGCACCTGTAGTCCCAGCTACTCAGGAGGCTGAGGCAGGGGAATTGCTTGAATCCGGGAGATGGAGGTTGCAGTGAGCCGAGATGATGCCACTGCACTCCAGCCTGGCGAAAGAGCAAGACTCCGTCTCAGAACAAACAAGTACATTTGGTGATTACCTAACAAGAGACAAACTTTGGGTCCTTGCTGAGTGCCTTAGTCCATTAATGTCACCTTAAAGGAATACCTGAGATTGGATAATTTACAAAGAAAAGAGGTTTATTCGGCTCATAGTTCTGCAGACTGTACAAGAAGCATAGTGGCAGCATCTCCTTCTTGGGAGGGCCTCAGGACGCTTCCAATCATGGCAGAGGGTGAAGGGGGAACAGACGTGTGACATGGCAAGGGAAGGAGCCAAAGAGCTGGTGGGCTGTTTCAAATAACCAGCGTTCTTCTGAACCAACAGAGTGAGAACTCGCAGGTTACTTGGGGACAGCACCAAGCCATTCATGAAGGATCCACCCCCATGCCCCAAACCCCTCCCACCAGGCCCTCCTCTAGCACCGGGGATCACTTTTAACAGGAGATTTGGAGGGGACACACATCCATACTATGTCACAGAGCTTTGTGGTTTATTGAGTAATACTCTGTGCTTTTATTGTTTCCCTTCTGGTAGAAAAAAACTAGTCATTGTAGTTGAAGACAATAACCAATTCATCCCTTA
>NW_016107408.1:3171134-3174588 GCF_001604975.1 Cebus imitator | reverse complement strand
TTTTATGCTGTTTTGTTTTTTCTTTCTTTTTTTTTTTGACAGAGTCTTGCTGTGTTGCACAGGCTGGACTGCAGCAGTATGATCTTGGCTCATTGCAACCTTCACCTCCCAGGTTCACATGATTCTCCTGCCTCAGCCTCCCAAGTAACTGGGATTACAGGCACCTGCCACCATGCACGGCTGATTTTTGTATTTTTAGTATAGATGGGGTTTCGCCATGTTGGCCAGGTGGGTCTCGAACTCCTGACCTCACATGATCTACCTGCCTCAGCCTCCCAAAGTGCTGGGATTAAAGGTGTGAGCCACTGCACCTGGCCAGATTATGAGTATGTCCTTTTTTTTTTTTTAATTTAAAAAATTTTTACATTTTTTTGGTTTTGTTTGAGATAGAGTCTCGTTCTGTGGCCCAGGCTGGAGGGCAGTGGTGCAGTCTCGGCTCCCTGCAACCTCCACCCCTTGGGTTCAAGTGATTCTCCTGCCTCAGCTTCCCATGTAGCTGGGATTACAGGAAGGTGCCACCATGTCCAGCTAATTTTTATATTTTTACTAGAGGCGAGGTTTCACCATGTTGGTGATGCTGGTCTTGAACTCAGTCTCCCAAAGTGCTGGGATTACAGGTGTTAACCACCGTGCCCGGCCTATGATTATGTCTTATATCTAAACTGCAAGTGCTTCTTGCAGCTGAATGTGCACGGTTCACCTGGGGATTCTGATAAATTGCAGATGCTGTTTTGGCAGGTCTGGGTTGGAACCTGAGACTTTGTGTGTCTCCCATGCTCTCAAGGTATCTGATTTCCTGATCCATGGAGCCCGCTCGGGGTAGCTGGGGGTGGAGGGTGCAGCAGTGTGGCAGTAATGGGACCTCACAGTTGGAAGGATCCTTGGAGGGTCTGTGGGCCAGCGCCTGGCACGTGGCATGTCACACTGGACTTTCTGATATTCTGTTTTAGGGGGGCTTTGGGTTGGGGCTTAGACATCCCAATTTCTAAAAAGCTTCACCCGAGTTTTCCAGGCTTGGGAACCACCAGTATGTCCAGCTCCCTAGCCCTGGTTTGCATCGCCTCAACATCTCCCCCTAGTGATTGTGTTGTGACTGGGAAGTCCTGGCTTTCAGAGGTAGCTCCACACACCATCCGGCCTTTGGGGGACCCTGGAGTCTCACTGGGGAGTGAACTGGTTTCGTAGGGCTGCGGGAAAAATATACCACAATTTGAGTGGCTTAAACAACAGACATTTATTATCTCAATTCTAGAGGCTAGAACTTTCTAGAAAGTAGTTCTAAAAGTCTGACCTCAAGATGTCGGCAGGGCTATTTGCCTTCTGAAGCCTCCAGAGAAGGATGAGCTCTAAGCCCCTCTCCTAGCTTTTGGGGGGGTTCCTCAGCTTCTAGTAACATAACCCCAGTCTGTCCATAGTATTTTCCTTGTGTGCATGTCTCTGTGTCCAAATTTCTTCTTTTTATAAGGAAACAGTCATATTGAATTGGGACCTGCCCTAATGACCTTATCTTAACTCAAACGTTTACAAAGACCCTGTCTGCAAAAAAGGTTGTATTTATAAATACTGGGGGTTAGGACTATAACATCTTTTGTGGGAATACAGTTCAACCCGTCACAGGGAGATGGGGCATCGATTGCAGGAAGATTAATAAAAGACAATACTAAAAAGTCAGGCCTGGCCAGCACTTTGGGAGTTTGAGGCAGGCTGATCACCTGAGATCAGGAGTTCGAGACCAGCCTGGCCAACATGGCAAAACCCCATCTCTATTAAAATTACAAAAATTAGCTGGGCGTTGTGGTATGTGGCTGTAGTCCTAGCTACTTGGGAGGCTGAGTCAGGAGAATTGCTTGAACCCGGGAGGTGGAGGTTGCAGTGAGCTGAGATGGTACCACTGCACTTTAGCCTGGGCAACAGAGTGAGACTCTGTCTCAAAAGAAAGAATAAAAAAAGCCCCATGCAAAATAAAAAAGGTTTGCGTGGAAATCAATGTCACAAGTGAGTAATACCTGCTAAGGTCAGATATAGCTGGCTAGCCCTGTCAGCAACGTTGTGGGCAAAAATTCAGAAAGCGACTCTGTGACATGTTCTTCCTTCTGTGGGTGCTGTCTGGGTGGCCCTCACTCAGCCAGCTGTTTCTGTTCCCGCCCCCCTGGGTCTCCCTCCCAGGCCACTTGAGTGTGAGCAGATCATTGCCTTGTACCTGGTGCCTGGTGGAGTGGTGTCAGCCACGCAGAGTGTACATTCTCCTGGGGAGGTGCGGCCCTGGACAACTTAATGTGTTTGCCCTGCCTCTCGCCTGGGCCTCCCAGTGTGCTCTGATGATCTAATCAATGCAGTTTGGATTTTTGGAGGGGAGAATTCTTTGTTCCTAACCAGGGAAAACGGATTCCATAAGAGGGTTATTGCTGCTGTGTGCAATTCTCTAGAGTTATTGGCGAGCAGAATCATTAACTTTAGAAGTAAATGAAATAGATTTAGGATATTGTTATGTTTCAGATAAACAAATGGCCTCAAATGGCCTTCCTCCTTATTCATTTAACATTCTGCTTCCAGAAGGAAATGTCAGATGACTCAGAGCCTGATAAAATGCTTTGTGGCACACAGGAACGGCAACCAGATGCGGTGGGTTTTCACCTTGCTCAGCCCCTATAAAAGGCATCGTTTCACTGCGGTGGTTCTCACACTGGAGCGTGCCTGAGAATCCCCTGGAGGGCTTGTTGAAACCCAGATCGCTGCACCCACCAGAGGTCTGGAATGGGGCCTGATACTTTACATTGCTAACAAGTTCCTGGGTGTTTCTGATGCTGCTGGCCTTGGGGACCCCACTTTGAGAACAGCTACTGTTGGAAACAGATGCTCGGTGCCGCAAAGAAAAATTACCACTGAGACAATCTTTTAGCAATGCAATTTTTTTTACTTCCCGGACTGCAGGAAGGGTACTCTCCATAGACTTCTTGCCACGAGAGGGCAACGAGCGAAGGAAAGCAGACATATTTACATATTTGGGGTTGTTCTCACTGCTGTGTCTGATCTCCATTGGCTGGAGCCAGACCTCACAGTCTAAACTAAAACCGATTGGCTAACAACTTAAAACTTTTCTAAACAGGTAAAAGCAATGGAGAGCTGGGACATGCCTGTGATCACGTCCAGCCCAGATATCTTGGTGAAAGTACAAGGACATAGAATGTACTACGTGCCTGTAAGCATGGCATGTGTAACAGCTGCATAGGATAGGGCTTAACACAGAGTTACTAGTACACTTATGATTTATTCTTTAGTAAGAAAGGAAACTTTAAAGAGGAACCTTTCTACTTCCCACAGCTACCTTCTTGAATAAAACTCGAACTCCTGGGAAGCCTGTGGATTCAGTGTGCCTGGGCCTTGCGTGTACCCCACAACTCGCAGGGGAAAGGAATCTTCTTTCTTTCTTTCTTTCTTTTTTTTTTTTTTTTTT
>NW_016107408.1:3167745-3170924 GCF_001604975.1 Cebus imitator | reverse complement strand
TTTTGAGATGGAGTTTTGCTCTTTTTGTCCAGGCTGGAGTGCAATGGCGTGATATCGGCTCACTGCAATCTCCACCTCCTGGGTTCAAGCAATTCTCCTGCCTCAGCCACCCGAGGAGCTGGGATTACAGGCCTGCACCACCACCCCTGGATAATTTTGTATTTTTAGTAGAGATGGGGTTTCACCATGTTGGTCAAGCATGTCTTGAACTCCTGGCCTCAGGCAGTCCACCGGCCTCAGTCTCCCAAAGTGCTAGGATTACAGGTGTGAGTCACCACGCCTGGCCTCTCAAGTTTTCAAGAAGGGCCATCCCAGGTGACTCCATAATCAGCAAGTAATATTGCAAATAATACACACAGAACTCACTTAGTGGTGATGTGCCTTGATGTTTTCTAGCCTTTATTCAGTTTTTACCCAGGTCCTTCATCAACGCGCTATTTTGGACTGATTTCCGTCCCCCCCCTCCCCCCCCACCAAAAAAACCCCCACTTTTCTGGGATCTTGATTATATGTTAACTACAGCCCTGTAAGAGTCATGAGTGTATCTCAATCTGTGTAGGTCATCAGCCCACATATTTCCACCTAATTTCGTTTTTGAGCTCCCATTCTCTTGGGATGACACAAACTTAATCCTTGTAAGTTTACACCTCTCCCCAGTGCTCAGCCTGACACAAAATTTCAGGAATGAGGCTGCAGGCATCTGATAGGAGCCCTCTTTCACCCTTCCCTGTCCACATACCCCCGTCCCTTAGCTCATTGCTGAGCTGTTCTTTGTTCCACAGATCAGGAGTCAGCAAAGATTTTCTGTAAAGGGCCAGAGAGTAAATATTTTTCGCCCTCTGGACTCTAGCAGCTCTAGACAATACGTAAAAGAATGGACATGGCTGGGTTTCAATAAAACTTTATTTACAGAAACAGGCTGTGGGCCGGGTTTGGCCAAGCCCCTTCAGGTCTCATGGCTACTTCTGTGCCCATCCTGCATTGGCTGAGTTTGTTCTCGTGAGTTTGCCCGTGCTCCGTGCAATGCAATGTCACAAGCAGCTCTCCCAGGCCTTTCTCTTTCATGGGTGAGGAATAGGGACCAGAGCTGGGTTTTTTGCTGCCGATGTTGAAAATTTGATGGGCTTGCCTCCTATTTCTCTATTTCAGTGTGGCTCTGAGTCTCCCAGAATCACTCCATGATTCCAGTACCACTCCAAGCTACGAGAAACCTGAGGCTCCCTGGGCCCTCTCTCCCTGGTTACCCCACCTGGCACTTCTCTGGAGCTTGCCACCACCCTGAACTGCACTCAGGAAAGGGATCTAGAGAGCCCCGGCTCTTAGATTCCCAAATCCATCTGGGGGTTTTAGAGATTCCCCACTCCCCTTGGGGCCTGGCCCAGATGGTGAGGGCAGATAGGGTTCTCATTTCCTTAGTGACTCACCAGCTCTCAGCATCCTCTCTTCTTCTGACTTCATTCTCATCATTGGGCATCTTTATGGAGTCTGGGTGAAGAGCCTGGCTCTGATTTGAAAGAGAAAATGCCCTGCCAACAGCCACCATTCAAAAGGTAAAAATGGGTCTGTAATGAAAAGTCTTTCTCTCACTTCTGACTTCTGGTTACTTACTTTATCTTCTCGGATGTGACCACTTGTAACCAGGTTGTCTTCTCTGTTTCCAGACGTGCTTTCTGTCTCCCCAACATGCAGGTATAAATACATCAGTCTGTTCCATATCCTGATTTCATCACATCTTGGACCGAGGAGTTCCATGTTAGCACATCCATATGTGTTGCTTTATTTAAAGAACAAAAACCAACCAACCAACCAAACAAAAACCAGCCTGGTTGTAATGGCTCACGCCTATAATCCCAGCACTTTGGGAGGTCGGAGCACCTGGAGTTTGGGACCAGCCTGGTCAACATGGTGAAACCCCATCTCTACTAAAAACACAAAATTAGCTGGGTGTGGTGGCACAGGGCTGTAGTCCCAGCTACTTGGGAGGTTGAGACAGGAGAATCGCTTGAACCTGGGAGGCGGAGGCTGCAGTGAACTGAGATCACACCACTGTATTCCCGCCTAGGCGATAGAGTGCGACTTGGTCTCAAAATAACCCCAAACAAAACAAAACAGAAAACAAAAACCCTGCGTACTATTCCATCAATTGGAGGGACTGTGACTTCTCTAATCAGTTCCCTGTTGAGGGACATTTTGATTGTTTCATATCCTTCACTCTTAGGAACGAACAGTGACACAGTGAGTATCCTGGTGGATGTTGAATAGACATTCTCTGAGTTGAAGTTGACCTTGCCTTGATGGAGGTGCGTGCGTGGATAATAGACACTCCTTGTTTCTGCTGTCCATTATACTCCAAACCCTTGCTGCCCTGTGGTCAGCGCGACCCGAGTCAGTTGTTCATTAATCCCAGTGTTTTAGCTGCACTTGCTGCCGTCATTTGATTTAATTGAAAGTTATGCAATTTTGATGAAAGTTGAGGTTTGAAGAGATCTGCTAACGTTGAATCACCAAATTTCTGTCAAATAAGACATAGTGGAGACAGCTGTATCTATTAAAAAAAGACTTGGCAATGAATCAGAAAAATGGAGACCCTTTCCAGATTTCTCCCCAGGTGTCTTGAAGGACTTAAAGACACTTTAAGAAACTCTACCACTTTAAAGAAACAAAATCTGAAGATTGTAAATGAATTATCATGAACAAGGTCTTTGCAAAAGGTCTTTGCACAGAACTTTTATCAGTTGACCTATTTGGACTAAAAAGGCTCTGATTTACATCATAAGATTTGCAAGTGAATGCACATTTATTTGCTTGAAATTAAAATTACTTTTGGGGGGAGATTCTTTCCATTTTCCTCATTTAAAATTTACCTACTAATGACCAGTTTGGTCCACATTAGATGAGAAAGTAGCTACCGTCTACATTTAAGTCCATGTAAACATGTCTGTAGTGCTAAGTTTCTAAAAGTGGGATTATACAGTGGTTTGTGAATACAGTGGCTTGGGATTGATACAGTGGTTTGTGAATTTTATAGCTAATACTGACTTATACTTTTACTCAGCAATGTTTGAGAATGTATTTATCCATACCCCATCCCTATAGGGTTTCAGCAAAATTTTTGATTTTTTGTTAATAGGAATAGGTAAAAAATAGTATTTCATGCAGACTTTTTTTTTTTTTTTTTT
>NW_016107408.1:3159975-3167360 GCF_001604975.1 Cebus imitator | reverse complement strand
TTTTTAAATATGGAGTCTCACCATGTTGCCCAGGCTGGTCTCAAACTCCTGTCCTCATGCAGTCCTCTTGCCTTGGCCTCCCAAGTGGCTGGGATTACAGATGCATGCCACTGAGCCTGGCTCATGGCCTTGTCCTGTTAGTCCACCTAGCATCTTTCCATGTGTTTCAAAGCTGTTTATATTTCCCTTTCTGTGAACTGTCTGTGTCTTTCTCTTACTTTTCTATTGCATGGTTGGTCTGTCCTAACTCATTATTTTGGAGCTCCTTGTACATTGAGGAAATGACCTGTCATATTATTATAATTCTTAGCTTGTCACTTGCGAGTTTGTTTTCGGTACTTCCAACCATGCAGATTTTTGTTTGATTTGTACCTCTTTGAACTTAGTCTTTTTTGATTTATACTTAGTGAACTCTTCCTCATTCCAAGAGGATTAAAAATATCTTTTTTTCTGTGACTTGGTTTCCTTTTTTTTTGGCATTTAAATATTTAATTCATCCAGAATTTATTTTGGTTTGCAGAGTGAGATAGGGATTAAAATAATCTATTTTGGTAAAAAAAGTGAGATAGAGATTAAAATGTATGTATTTCCAGATGGCTCTCCGAAGTCCTCATGTCATTTGTTGAATAATCCATCTTTTCTCCATTGATGTAAATGCCAGCTATAAAATTTACTAAATCAGGGGATGTATTTACTTATTTGTTTCTGGATTTTTTTTAGTCCTAAGGTGAATAATACACTAGCCATTAGCCATATGTGTGTATTGAGCACTTGAAATATGACCAGTCCAGATTGAGATGCACCATAAATAAAAAATACACAGTGGATTTTGAGGTCTTACTAAAAATATATGTATAAAATATCTCATTACCGATTTTTATATTGCTTACATTATTGAAGTGAAAGTACTGCCGATATATTGGGGAAAATAAAATAGATTATTACAGTTAATTTCACCTGTTTCTTTTTCCCTTGTTGATTGTGCCTACTAGAAAATTTAAAATTATATTTGTGGCTCACATTCTAATTTTTTTTTTTTTTTTTTTTTTTTTTTTTTTTTTTTTTTTTTTTTTTTTTTTTGAGATGGAGCATCCCTCTGTCGCCCAGGCGGGAGTGCCATGGTGCTGTCTTTTTTTTTTTTTTTGAGATGGAGCATCCCTCTGTCGCCCAGGCGGGAGTGCCATGGTGCTGTCTCAGCTCACTGCAACCTCCGCCTCTTGGGCTCAAGCAATTCCCTGCCTCAGCCTCCAGAGTAGCTGGGATTACAGGTGCCCGCCACCATGCCTGGCTTATTTTTATACTTTTGGTAGAGACGGGGTTTCACCATCTTGGCCAGGCTGGTCTTGGAACTCCTGACCTCTTGATCCACCCACCTTGACCTTCTAAAGTGTTGGGTTTACAGGCATGAGCCACCGTGCCCGGCCTCACACTCTATTTTTATTGTATGGTGTTGCTTTAATCTTTTCAGCTGTGCCTCTTCAGGTACTCTTCCGTTTAAGTTACTGGAACTGTATGTTTTATCATCTGTTCGTCTTCTGTATCACTTTTCCTTTTCAAAAGTTTCTTGGTTATTCTTACACCATATTTTCTCATGCGAGCTTTAGCATCAGCTGGCTAGTTTCAAGAACATCTTCTAGGTATTTTTCACAAACTTTGTTTCAAATTTCTACATGAATGTAGGCAGAAATGACAGGTTTATGATGATGAACTTTTCTACCTAAGAACAAAGCTTATCGCTTCGTCTATCCAGGCTACTCATCATGCGTCCCAGTAGCATTTTACATTTCCTTCGTAAGCACTTCTTATGTTTCGAGTTGAGTGCATTCCTGGGTATTTCGCTTCCTTTTATGACGATTACAAATAGGATCTTCTGTTTCATTGTATATTCTATCTGGCCATTGTTTTTCCGTAGAAAAGCTATTGATTTTGTCTTAAGCCACCACTAATTTTGTCTCGAGCCACCAAACAAAATACTTTTTTCATTAATAATTGTTCTTTAGATGACTCTTTGAGATTTGTATGTGTACAGTACTATCTTTATAAATAAGCAGCTGGGTTCAGCTGTTGTTGGTGGGAGTTGTAGATGCAAATAGGATGTCATGGTCTTCCCAGAGCGGGCTGGCTGGGGACAGGAAGGGCGGCTGTCCCAGCTGGAGAGCTGGTATAGGAATCAGTGGATTCAGCAGCAAGCCATGGGAGGAAGGTGCGCCATTTTGGGGAGAAGGTCATGGGAAGTGGGTGTGCCACTTTGGGGAGCAGGTCATGGGAGGAGGGTGTGCTGTTTTGGCTACACCTACCTTGGGGCAGCAACGCTGGTTTGAGACTCTGCCAGCTGCATTGTCTGAGGTCTTGGTTTTCCAGCACGCTACTGTTAGAGGCAAGATTTGTTTTGGGGTCCTGTGTTGGAGGGAGGTGGGATAGTGTGAGCCCCGCAGGGCTGCCTCCTTGCAGCTCAGCTGGCTAGGGACAAGGCAGAGGGCCTGAACTGGCTCCATTTTCTGTGGTGTTACGCACATTGGGACCCAAATTTTCCCCTTTCTAGAAATTCTCAAGTTGCCCTCTCCTGAACTTGTACCGATTTACACTTTCACCAGTGATGTTTGAGAATGTCTTTATCCATCCCTCATCCTGTTCCCTTTCCTAATACCTTCTTGTCTTTGCCCTGCTTCTCAAGGCCAGGTGAAGACAGACAATATTTCCATGGATCAGATGTGCTCTTGGAGTTCAAGTTCCTCTCTCTCAATGTAACTGGAGTGAGAATTATCCACATCACTTACATAGCCCCTGTGTTAGATTGTTTTCATACTGCTATAAAGAACTGCCCAAGACTGGGTAATTTATCAAGGGAAGCGGTTTAATTGACTCACAGTTCTGCATGTCTGGGGAGGCCTCTGGAAACTTACAACCATGGCGGAAGGTGAAGGGGAAGCAGAAGACCTTCTTCACAAGGCGGCAGGAAGGAGAAGTGCCAAGCGAAGCAGGAAGAGCCATTTATAAAACCATCAGGTCTCGTGAGAACTCACTATCACGAGAACAGCATGGGGGAAGCTGCACCCTCATGATTCAGTTACCTCCACCTGGTGTCTCCCTTGACACATGGGGATTACGGGGATTACAATTCAAGATGAGATTTGGGTGGAGACACAAAACCTAACCCTCTCAGCCCCAGAGCAAATGCCTTCTTTTTTTATCTTTTAAAAATTATGTTTCTAGTTAGCCAGTCACCTCATTGCAAGTCAGACCCAGGTCTCATCCCTTTACATATCCCATGGCTAAAGGCAGGGCCTTACAGAGTTGGTGTGTTTGATGATAACAGAGACGATCCGTTCTTTCCTTTTTTCTCATGAACAAGTGCTGTTGTTTCCCCAAAAGTCTGTGGACCTGTCCACTCCTTCCCACCCAGCCTAAGGCATTACTGGCAGTGTCCCAGAACTTGACCTCCTGACTGCCTCCCCTACTCCCTCATCTCCACTTCCATGCTCCCCCAAGTCTCCCCACTCCAAGCCTGGTCCCACCTCCTGGCCTTTGCTTCTGCTGTTCCTTTTCTCTGAAACATAGTTCCTGAAGCTCTGTGCATGGCCGCCTCAGTGCAAATATCTCCTCCCAAGCTTCTCCCTGACCCCCCTGCAATGTGCATGAATTTCTCTGTTTATTTCCTTCCTAGAACTTGTCCACAACCTTCCTTATCCAGTTTGTTTGTTTATATATTTTTTACTTCTTTATTATCAGTTTCTCTGCCATAATGTGGGCTCCTTGAGGACAAGCCTCGTCCAGCTTGTTCTTGGTTGTGTCACTAACACCTAGCTCAGTGACTCACATGGATAAATGCTTGGTAAATATCTAATGAAGGGAGGGAGGGAGGGAGCAAGGGAGGAAAGAAGGGAAAGAGGAAGGAAAGAAGAAAGGAGGGAGGGTGGGAGGGAGGGAAGGAAGGAAGGAAGGAAGGGAGGAGGAGAGGAAGTGGGGACGGAAGGGAGGGAGGGAAGGATGGAAGGAAGGAAGGGAAGAAATGGGGAGGGAAGGGAGAGAGGGAAGTTTGGAAGGAAAGGAAAGAAGGAAGGGAGGGAGGGAGGAAGGGGAGAAGGGCAGGGGACACTTAAGGGCAGGGAAGAGGCTACTGTCTGGGGTTTACAAATGGGGCCCAGACCACAGGAAGTTAGGGCATTCCAGATTCTTGCTAGAATCATCTCCGTGTAGTTCTCCCTGCATCTGCAGGCTGGAGGACGGCCTGGAACATTCTCAGCGACTATCCTGGCTAGGAATCCAATGATATAGAGAAGCTTGGGGACTGACATTTTGTTAGTTTTTCTCTGGTGACCTGGTGACTCACTGCTGGTTGCTATTCCCACGGCTCTATGAGTGGGAGAGGCTCCTGGGCACAGGCGCGGATGCAGTCGGTCTCCTGGGCACCTGTGCTCTCCCAGGCAGCTGGTGGCTGGCGGTGCTCCCCAGGCTGCCTTGGCATTTTACTGCTTTATTGGATAGGAAGCATTCGTTCACTTTGGGAGCCCTTACCCTTTGGATATTATCGCTAACGCATCCACCATTTCCCCAGAGTCATTGTTGCTGTGTGGGGGTGTTTCCGTCCCGGCCCTTTGTGTGTTTTATGTAAGGCACTAGCACCTCAGGGTTCTTTCCCACACGTCCCGAGTCCCTCTCTCTGCTCTCTGCCTTTTCACTTTATCTGATGCTTTTTCAGGTGGTGCATCTAAACTTGTCCCTGGCATGTCTCATCAGGGGATGGGAGCATTCTCTCCTTGCCTCAGTGATAGCCAAGACAGGTTTTGTCTGCCTGAACTAGGGCCTGGGGACACACTACTTCCCCTGCCCTAGTATTTTAGTTTTCTCTTGCTGTGTACAAATGATGATAAGTGTAACAGCTTCAAACAGCACCCTTTTTTAGCACAAAGCTCCACAGGTCAGAGGTCTGGGAGGACATGGGTGGGTCAGCCAGCCGTGTTCCCATCTGGAGGCTGGAGTCCCCTTCCAAGCTCCTGCCTGCTGGTGGGGTACAGCAGGGTTGTAGGAGTGAGGTCCCATTTCCGTCAGCCAGGGCCCTCTCCACTCCTTGGCTGTCCACGTTCCCTCCCACGTGGCCCCTGCGTCTTTAACCAGCCACGCCTCATGCACTTTCTCACTTTCGAATCTCTCTGACTTCCCTGTCTGCCTTCACCGGGGACAGATTTCTGCGTTTCAGGGCTCCTGGGGACGAGGTCAGGCCCAGCCAGGTAATCGCCTCATCCTACGGCAAGCTGCAACTCACAAGACACCATAGCATGGGACTGAGAGCGTGTCATAGTCACAGGCTCTGAGGATGAGGGCAGAACTTCACCTTTGGGGGCACCACGTTAGAAATTCTGCCCACCACACCCAGCCTCGGGGTTGGTTGCAGTGTTTAATCTTGAGACCTGACAGTGACATTTGTATGCCTTGCTGCAAATGAAGACTTTTGCCCTCAGTGTCATTTTCCCAGCAGTGGTCACCGCCCATCGATGACTCACATTTTCTCTAGTGTCAGTTACTCCTCTTTTTCTTTTTAAGTGGGAAATTGCGATGGAAGGTGAGTGCGGGACCGAGGGACTAAGTTTTATTTGTTCTGCCTTTTTCCTTTTATTCATTTATTAGAGAGGTGTCACCTTAAAGTAGTCATTTTCAAAGTGTGTTTGGGGGAATCCCCCCCCAGAGGCTCCTCAAGATTCTTTCAAGGGAGCTGCGAGGTGAAAATAATAAGTATAATTTAAAAATTCAAATACTAATTACTTTTCATAAGAATACTAAGACGTTATTTGCCGTTTTCTCAAAGCCTCAGTCCTTCTTAATACCTGCCCCATACACCATATCTGCTTACAGACTTACTACCAGGACTTTTACCTAAGAAATGATACTGACTAAGAAATAATTGTCTATCAGCCAGGTGCAGTGGTTCATGCCTGTAATCCCAGCACTTTGGGAGCGTGAGGCAGGCAGACCAGCCAGGCCAGCATGGTGAGACCCTGTCTCTACTAAAATTGCAAAAATTTGCCAGGCACAGTGGCAGGTGCCTGTAATCCCAGCAACTCAGGAGGCTGAGGCAGGAGAATCGCCTGAACCCGGGAGGCTGAGGTTGCAGTGAGCGGAGGTCATCCCACTGCACTCCAGCCTGGGCGACAGAGCGAGACTCTGTCTAAAAAAAAAAAAAAAAAGAAAAAAAAGAAATAAGAAATAATGGTCAATCATACTTTAGTCATTATTCACTTTCTATCTTTGTTACAGCAGCTGAACTGATACCCTACTGTCTTAGTCCTTTTGGGCTGCTAGAACAAAATAGTATGAAGTGAGTAGCATATAGGCAATAGACATTTATTTCTCACAGGTCTGAGACCCGGAAGTCCCAAGGTCAAGGCATCAGCAGATTTGTGTCTGTGAAGAGTTCACTTTCTGGTTCATGGAGGGCACCTTCTCACTGTGTTCTTATATGGTGGAAGAGGTGAGGCAGCTCTCCAGGACCTCTTTATTTTTTAAATTTATTAAATTTATTTAATTTTTTAAGATGGAGTTTTTGCTCTTGTTGCCCAGGCCAGAGTGCAATGGTGCAAACTTGGCTCACTGCAACCTCTGCCTCCAGGGTTCAAGTGATTCTCCTCCCTCAGCCTTCCAAGTAGCTGGGATTACAGGCATGTGCCACCACACCTGGCTAAGTTTTTGTATTTGGTAGAGATGGGGTTTCACCATGTTGGTCAGGCTGGTCTCAAACTTCTGACCTCAGGTGATCCATCTGACTTGGCCTCCCAAAGTGTGAGGATTTCAGACATGAGCCTCTGCAGCTGGTCCAGGACCTTTTTATAATGGCACAAACCCTGGACCTAATCACTTCCCAAAGGTTGTAGCTTCTAATAAAGTCACGCATTACTCAACGATGGGAATACACACTAAAAAATGTCTCAGTCGTTCAAACATCGTAGAATGTATTTACCGAAACAAAGATGAGATATCCTACTGCATACATAGGCTATATGGTGTAGCCTATTGCTCCGAGGCTACACACCTGTATAGTTACTGTGTTGAATGCTGTGGGCAATTGTAACACAGTGACAAGTATTTGTGATCTGAGCATGGAAGAGGTGCAGTGAAAACGTGATACGGCTGGGTGTGGGCACTCACGCCTGTAATCCTAGCATTTTGGGAGGCCGAGGCGGGTGGATTGCCTGATCCCAGGAGTTCAAAACCAGGTTGGGGAACATGGTGAAACCCTGTCTCTACTAAAAAAAAAAATCTAAAAAATCGAGCCAGATGTGGCAGTATGAGCCTGTAGTCCCAGCTACTTGGGAGGCTGAGGCAGGAGAATTGCTTGTACCCGGGAGGCGGAGGTTGCAGTGAGCCGAGATTGCACCACTGCACTCCAGCCT
>NW_016107408.1:3119397-3159411 GCF_001604975.1 Cebus imitator | reverse complement strand
GTGAGCCGAGATCGCGCCATTGCACTCCAGCCTGGGTAACAAGCGAGAAACTCTGTCTCAAAAAAAAAAAAAAAACAAACACACTGTAAAGCGGACAAATGTATTTTCTTTCTTTATATCTTTATTCTATAAGCTTTTTTCTATTCAAAATAATTAAATTCTTTTTTACTTATTATTTTCTTTACATAAAAAATGAAGATACAAACACAAATATTAGGCTGGGCATGGTGGCTCACACCTGTAATCCCAGCACTTTGGGAGGCCAAGATGGGTGGATCACCTGAGGTCAAGAATTTGAGACCAGCCTGGCCAACATGGTGAAAACCCATCTCTACTAAAAATACAAAAATTAACCAGGTGTGGTGGCGGGCACCTGTAATCTCAGCTACTTAGGAGGCTGAGGCATAAGAATTGCTTGAACCTGGGAGGCGGAGGTTGCAGTGAACCAGATTGCACCATTGCACGCCAGCCTGGGGGACAGAGTGAGACTCTGTCTCAAGAAAATAAAAAGTAAAATAAGTGCAAACATTGGCTGAGGCCTGCAAAGGGTCAAGATCATCCAGACGTCACTAGGCGACAGGAAGCTTTCACTCTATATTAATTTTGGGGGGACACAAACATTCAGACCATGGTACCTACTTAATCACTTACTGGCCAGGTGCAGTGGTTCATGGCTTAATCCCAGGACTTTGGGAGTCCAAGATACGTGGATCGCTTGAGGCCAGGAGTTCAAGACCAGCTTGGGCAACATGGTGAAATCCCATCTTTACAAAAAAATTTAAAAATTAGCTGGGCATGGTGGCACGTGCCTGTGATCCCAGCTACTTGGGAAGCTGAAATGGGAGGATCACCTGAGCCCGGCAGGTCGAGGCTGCAGTGAGCTGTGATTGCGACACTGCACTCCCACTGGGGTGACAGAGTGAGACCTTGTCTTGAAAAAGAAAGTATCCACATATCCCTTTGCCTTTCTAATAGAACTCCAATTCTGTTTGATCTAGCAGTGTGCCCACCTATAAATCCTAAATCTCCAGCCTCCTTTGCATCCCAGGGAAACCACGTGAGAAGGTTAGTGGAAGCCATCAGGAAGGACGTCCCTTCTCATCTTCTGCTTGCCCCTCGTTCCTCCTGGGAACGGCAGGGTGGCCCCCTGGGGTGCAGGAGCCATCACTCAGGTGACGGTTGGTGGCCCATGATAGTGCCAGGGCCACTGTACCCGCTGGGTGCCTGACCGTGGTCCTTCTGCTGACCAGACAAATAAACCCTTCCTGTATTTCAGTCACTGCAATAGGGTTTTCTCTTTCTTCGAATCAAACCTAATCTTAACTAGTTATTTGAGCCAACTTTTAAGCAAGGAAAAGATGGTTTCCGTAATTTTTCTGTTACTGTTTGTTCACGTTTCCTAAGAAAAAGGACAAGGAGAAGGCAGCTTAGGGTATTTATGGTGGGCTTCGTGGTGCCCACATGGGCACACAGGGCTCAGCTGAAGCCTGAGTGCTCGCTGTCCAGGAGCTCAGCTGAAGGAGCTGGTTGTGGTGTCCAGCAACCCACAGCATCTGTTTCCTTCCTGCCTGACCTACTGCAGAGTGTGGTATTTATTTCTGAGCACTGGACAAAGGAAAAAGAGTATCCAGACTTGGCCAAAACTTGACCTTGACCGGGAAGGTCGGGGCAGGAGGCCGGACAATCAGTGTGTGACCATAGTGATTTCCGTGGTCAGAGCAGTATCCCGTTTCTACGGCCAGCTCCAAGGGGCCTAGTGAGAGCGCTGTCTGTGGTTGCTACAGTCTGGGAAGGGATCCTCATGGACCCCAGGAAATAATCTGTGTTTGGCAAATAGAGAAGAACAAACTTAGAAACAGTGACCTTTTCTTTGTCAGCTTTTCAGAGGGTTGTAATGATGGAAAATAATTGTTAAGTCTCCTTTGGCTCAGGGCCCCTGAATGGAAATGGGTGAGGGTATTGATTAGCTCAATGGCTCTTTAAAGAGCTAGCTGTGTTTGCCCTCCTGCCTCATAAGCAGACAGCTTCTTTTCTGTCTCCATACTTATTGGATTTTAGATGGCAGCGCACACAAATACTGCTTTCCTTCGGTAAATATTAGGTTTACGATTGGACAGGGAGACTGCAGAGCACATCTATCAAATGGAAGGTGGGGGAGTGATCTGTATGGTAGTGCCCTCGCCCGGCTGGCTATGAACACCTTGTCCCAGCTCCTGCCTGCTGATTTGCACCTTGGTTCTCCTGACATGATGGGCCACGATGGCTGACATCCATGGGGAAGGGAGAAAGTGATAACCCCACTAACTATAAACTGTCCTTTTCTATTCTATGGCAGGATATGCTTTTATAGGCTTACTTAGATTTGAGTGGCTGTGACTTTGTTACAGCGACGTCAAGATCGTTTTTCTTTCTCCTCTGTTTCTCCCACTGCTAAGATCGTTCCAGAATAGTATTTTGTCTAATAATACTATTATTAATCACAGTTCCTAGTAATTGAGGGCTTATTACATGCCAGGTGTCCTGCTAAACTTCACACACACCATCTTTATTCTCCTTCAGAGAGAAGCTAGGGTCCCAAGAGGTTGGAAGCAGAACTTGAGTCTGCAAACCACAGGTGCTTTGTAGGTAAAATCTTGTCTCCTCAAATGGCTCATTTGGAATCCTGTAGCCCTCTAGCCCCTGAGTCTTCTCCTTTTTTAGTTAAACAAACTTACAAACTAGTTTTGGTGTTGTAAGTTTACTTGTACAGGTAGAGTGGCGGGGGGTGGCATCCCGGGATACAGTAATAAGGGATACAGTTCAGTAGTCTTCCTGTGGGTGGGGACAGCGAGGAGCTGCTGAGACCCACCTTCACGTTGGTGCTCTGCTCGGGTGGGAGTCAAGCTTCCTGGAAATGCTGTTGATCACAAGTGCTGATGGCAGGCTCTCTCATGTGGTTTTTATATTTGCTCTCCATCTGGATGGGAAATGGGAGAAAACGCATTTCCAGTCCAGAGGGTTTTGGAAATAAAGGGCTGGGATTTTCATTAAAATCGAGGGCACTACGCCATTTCCTGTGGGAGTGGGAGCTGAGCATTGGGCTCAGAGCTTCTTTCTTGCCACCTGAGACATAAACTGATTTTTCAGAGAGAGAGAGAGAGAGAGAGAGCGCGAGAGAGAATGTTGTACGTGTGTGAGTGTGTGTGTGTGTTTGTGTGTAGGGGTTAGCAATGGTGAATACCAACCATGATTATTTCTGTAAGCAGATTCTAGAGGTTAGCTGGTTACCAGAAATCTCATTTTAGCTCAAGTTCTCAGCCATTCCCAAATCTATCATCAGAGACGGTCACAGTAAGCGAGTGGTTACTTTGCATTTTATCGTCTTCCTTCTGGGTCACTCCTGTGGTCAGCAGAGACTGATCAAAAAGCAGGGAATTGAGAAACAAGAGGTCCGGGTGATTCCAAGGCAGGACAGTCAGCCTCTCCGACATAACATCTGGCCGCATAAGGAAGGTACTGCTGTGATCAGCCTGTTTGTGGGCACTGGAGGGGTGGTGGGGACACCCAGAGCCCCAGATACCCAGCAGCGGTGCAGTGCAAGGGGAAGATAAGACAGGGAGCTGATGAGCCAAGCTCTGAGGACACAGGGCCCATGCAACTAGCTCGAAGGAGCCGTCAGAGGAGAAATGAGTTTTCCGCTGTTTCTCTACTTTGCTTTTGTGGGTAGGCTTTCTTTCACCCTCTTTGGGGGGTGCCGTTAGAAACCCAAAGTTGACTCCAGGATCTGCTGGCCCCTTGACCCAGACATTCCTGGATTGCCATTCTCCTAGCTGAGCCTTCAGCCACCTTTTTGATAAGCATACAATGAGACTCTTCCGGGCCTATCTGGACGCATTACAGCTGACTTCATTCTCATCAGTGAGTTTGCCCCCAGCAAGATGTCAAAAGCTTGATTTTTTTGTGTAGCTTTAAGTTGATGGGGCTTATTGTATATTTTCTCCTATGAGCAGCTGTGCTTCCCTGCGTCTCTGGCAATTCTGCAACACGTTTGCTCACAATCCTCTTTGTTTCAGACAGAAAAGGGAAACCAGTGTTGGTGTGATACGGCTGCTTGCTTCTGCGGCTGAGGGCCTGTTGCTGGTAATAAGCTCTTGCTTCCCCACCCACATAAATACTATTGCAAATGTGAAGGTGTGAAAGTTGTGGCCACGGGAAGCAGAAAGTTTTAAGCTAGGAACCTGGTTCCCAGTTCAGAGCGAAAAGGGAATTCCTCTCTGGAGGGAGGCGGAGCATGTGTGAGACTCCCACCAAACGACCACAGCCTACTTCTTGATGATTTTTTCCTGACTTATTTTGGAAAGACTGGCCTTTTAATGATTGAAAGATGAAAATCTAAATGGTTTGGGGACTATTAACATTTTTTTTTGGAACAAAAGATAAGTGCTCTGTGAATGCTGGGAAGCCTCTCGCTCAGGTCTGCAGAGCTGGTGCCACGGCTGTGTGGGCCTCTCTTTCCCTGGGCTCTGGTCCCCAGACCAGCGTTGCTGCAGGAACGTTTCATTTTAGGAGGAGGAATCTCTGTGCCAGGGGCTGGCCTGCCAGGCTTGGGCAGAATATTTCAGAGGCCATGATATTCTGGGCTGAACCTCCCGCAATGTAGCCTGTGTCATATATTGTTTTTAATATTAAAGAGAAAACCAACATGCTCTCTGCCACCCATCTGTTGTCGTGTTTCCATCTGTTTCCCTAGTAACCAGGGAGATGAGCTGGGTGTGTTTCCTTCTGGATTGTCTGCTATGTATTTATATACATACATTTTACAAATGTATCTACATAATGCATTGTGTGAGAGAGAAAGATGGGGAACAGGGGAGAAGGGGAGGAGAGGTGGGGGAAGAGGATGGGAGAGGAGAGAACAAGAGGGAACACGCATGGCATATCGTTGACAGCGCAAGGTTCCTGGTTGGCGTCCATAGGGCGTGACACAGAAGTGGTTTTGAACTCCGGGGATGCCTTGATTTTTGTCCCCAGGGACTTGTTTTACTGGAGAATTGAAATGAGTCCTGTCTATCTTCTGTTGGTCCCACCCCCTTTTCCCCTGTCTCCTCTCTCCCCTGAATCTGGCTATTCTGGAAAAGCCCGCCCTCCCTCCGCCTGTTACAGCCCTCCCTGGAAAGTGCTCTGGTGGGCGCTCAGTGGCTAGCTGCTGCCACTGAAGCTGGCTTCACCTTGTTCTCCCTGGAACCAGCTGGTTTTCCCATCCTTACCCCAGGCCTGGGCCATCGTGTTTAAGCGCCAGTGAAAATGTCTAACCCCATAACGTTCCTGCAGTATGTTCCTTGAGGACAGCGTGGCTCCTTAAGTTGAGGGAATGTGTCCCAGACATGGGAAGAGCCACCGGGAACCCTGTGCCCCCAGAACACGGGACATCGTGGCCTGTCCTTTGGTGGCACTGCTTCCCATGGCAGACCCGAGCTGTGCATCTCACAGATGGGTGAGCCAGAGCTCTCCGGACTCTGATCTGCCCCTCAGGCAGGGGATGGTATGGGGGCAGGGCACAATGGCATTGGCTTGGGAAATTAGCCAAAAGAAAAAGAAGAATAAAAAAAATTTATTTCCTTTCAGTCACTTCTTTGGGAGGCCCAGGGATTGTGTCTTCAGCACGTGTGTGGAATCTTCCTTGGCCGGGAAGGATCGTGTCTTGCTCTTTGTGAATTCTGCAGTGCCTGCATTTTCCTTCCACAGGCGTGGACATCACACTTTCTTCCCCTGTTGTGTGTGTAGAGTTCTCTAGCCTGTAGGTGCTTATTTGGGTTGGGGAGGATTGTGACCACACGCACAGGTGTGTGTGGAGAGCGAGGCCGCCGTGGTCACTGTGTGTCTTGTCACTCAGCCCACCACCTCCACATCAGGCTAGTTCCCACCTTGGGCAGAAGCAGAGGGGCGGTGGTGTGACTGGGTTGGGGAAACTGAAAGACCATTCGTCACTTCCTTCCACGTGACCTCATGCATGAGCCGTAGCCCTTCAGATTCCCAATGAGTTCCCTCCACACAATTGTCCTGGTCTTAGGAATGGAGAAAAAAAGAAAACAGAGAGAGAGATCATCACGTAGCCACGTTGCAGTGAGCTGGTCCCAGCACTGGTGCAACCCGGGCAGACTCTTCTCTGCTCTCTGGACTGAGCCTCGGGCTCTCCATATTTAGCTTCACAAATGCCTTCCCTTTAAATTCTAGAACTGACATCTTCCCTTCCTGCTTTCGTACTTAGCTCATGGGATTTCTTGGGCAAGAGCTAATTTTCTGGACATGCATCGGCTCTTTTTTTTTTTTTTTGAGACGGAGTTTCGCTCTTGTTACCCAGGCTGGGGTGCAATGGCGCATTCTCGGCTCACCGCAACCTCCGCCTCCTGGGTTCAAGCGATTCTCCTGTCTCAGCCTCCCAAGTAGCTGGGATTACGGGCATGTGCCACCAATCGGCTCTTGAAACCAAAACCAAACATGGCTTTCCGGGCCCGCAAGGGAACACAGTCTTTTCTCCTTGTTGCCCCCAGGTGGGGATGCAGAATGATGTTACAGGTTGGATGGGGGCTGATGCTGCCAGGGGTCCGGAGCGGGGGAGGGGGTGGTGAATGCTGTTAGTTCCCCACTTGGAGACAATTGTAACAACAGGGTGGAAAGGAACTGAGCCTGCAGAGGGGAAAGTGCTCTCATTAGCCCTGCAGTTAAGGGGCTGGGGCACAATTATTAACCTCCCTAGTTGATCCCGCATGTCCTGGCAGTGATGAACTCTCCAGCAGCTCTCCCATTAATCCGGGGCTGATTTGCTGGCCTGGAGCATCCACTCTGAAGGTGCACAGCACGAATGCGTTGTGCATGGCTCCGACGGAGGATATGTGTCAGAGAAAAGCAATCAGTACGTTTTGCCCCTGATGGGTTTGTGTTTTTTTTGCAAAGCGCTCTCTCCTCTGGCTGTTGGAGCTTTTCGTCATGGATTATTTTTCTCACTTGGGAAGAGATGCTTGTGATTTTCCTAGCTTAAGTTAGCCCAACCCCCTGGGGACCTGTGAATATACCACCCACTTTTGCCTGCTTCCTGGGTGGCTACTCTGGCATGGAGGCCAGTTTTAGGATGCTTCCCAGGATATGCTTAGGAGCTGGTCTTCCAGGTAAAAGCAACACACACACACACACACACGTGCGTGCACACACGCACACATGCACAGGCACACACACACGCAATGCACGCACACACACATGTGCACACAAACGCACATGCACACATGCACATGCACTCTGAGCATGCTTATATAGCTTTTCTTCTCATGAGAGTATTTTCTTATAATAAAAAAGTATAGGATGTCACTCTAGCACAGCGGTCCCCAACCTTTCTGGCACCAAGGACCAGTTTCATGGAAGACAATTTTTCTGTGGACTGGGGGATGGATGGTTGTGGGGTGATTCAAGCACATGACATTTATTGTGAACTTTCTATTATTGTTACATTGTAATATATAACAAAATGATTATATAACTCACCATAATGTAGAATCAGTGAGAGCCCTGAGCTCATTTTCCTGCCACCAGATGGTCCCATTTTGGGGTGATGGGAGACAGTGACAGATCATCAGGCATTAGATTCTCATAGGTAACGTGCAACCTAGATCCTTTGCATCCACCGTTCACAGTAGGGTTAGCACTCCTATGAGAATCTAATGCCACTGCTGATCTCACAGGAGGCAGAGCTCAGGCGGTAATTTGAGCATTGGCGAGTTGGCTGTAAATAGAGTGAAGCTTCTTTTCCTCAACCACGTGCTGGTCACCTCCTGCTGTGTGGCCCTGTTAGTGACACATGGGTTGGGGACTCCTGCTTTAGCAGATTCGTTAATTTCTGAAACTATCACTTCCAAAACATTCCCATCTTTCACCTGAGTGTATGTGCTAAGCCTCCCTCTTAGGGGGAGGTAGTAATTCCCAACAGAAAATCTTTGTAGGAGAAATTCCCACACCTGAAAGAGCCTGGGGTGACTTGCATGGATGTCGCGGTTTTATCAGCTTAATCCTTTGCCTTTGCTGGGAGTTCTTCCTCTCTGGAACCCACTGGATGTGAAGTTCCCACAAGGAACCTCTACTTGAGAAATGCAGCACCACCTGGGCCAGCAGGGGTGCCAGCCCGCACCTCCCTTGGACGCCCTGTGGGTTTTGAGTGGCTGCGTTGCCCTCAGCTGGGCCTGTCACCCTGGTTCAGTGAATGACGACCTCCCTTCCCACCAAGGGCTCCTTTCCTCAAGTTGTGCTACATCTTATACAGTGGCTTGGAAAGTTATGGGGAGTGGTCAGAGGCATTTTCTCTTCCACAGAATGGGAGTCAGTATCTTTTTTTCTAGCAATTTATAGGTTTATGGATGGTTTGGCATAGAACAGGCTTCGGGGACTATTCAGTCTGAATTCCCTAGTTTTATGAACAAGAAGTGAACTGACAAGGTCAGGTACCTTAGCAGCAGACCTTCGTCTCTGTGCAGGATTCTCTTGTCTTGGCATGGCGTGGCACCTCGTGTCTCCCTGCCCGTGCTTCTGGTCTTTCATCCTGGTGTCTTTCCCACACATTAAGCCTCACCCTTTTCCTTTTGGAGATACTCCTTGACTTACAGTGGAATTACATCCCAAATCTATCATAGTTAAAAATACTGCAAGTCAAAAATGCACTTAATACACCGAACCCGCTCAACATCATCACTGAGCCCAGCTACCTTAAACGTGCTGAGAACACCCACGTTAGTCTACAGTTGGGCAACGTCATCTAACACGAAGCCTATTTTATAATGAAGTGGTGAATACCTCATGAAACTTATGGAATATCGTACTGAAAGTGAGAAACAGAAGGTTGTATAGGTATTGGAAGTGCAGTTGCTGTTGAATGCATGTCACTTTTGCACCATTGTAAAGTCAGACAAGCTTGAAACACCGGAAACCGGGGATCGTCCACACATTGAACCACCTCAGCGTTTTTCGAATTCCTTCCTTCCCCCAGCTCTTGTTGGTACTTCTCCACCCACTTCCATACTAATGGCCAAGTATCTCACACGAGCACTTAACCTCGGCACACCGTGTGCCACGCCCATTCCCAATTTATAGTCTTTTACTTCAATTTCTTCTTTTTCCTTCTTTTTTTAAAAAACAGGATGATAATCCTATTGATATTGCTGGTAATAGTTTTATGCCTGTTTCCTGGCCTTTGAGGAGGATTTTAATTGCTTCATTTATATCCTTACATCCTCCCTGGAGGCCATCAGCTCACAGCTGTTAGGTGGCTGATAGGGACTGGGGACCAAGGTAACCATGGATCCAAACAAAACTAAGCAGCTCATCCAGGGACCACGAGCGAGCGGCCTCATTAGCCCCGTGTTTGTAACTTTAGGTTAATTTGTTCTCATTAAGCAAATTAGCATGTGAATTCTGTCCTGCTGTGGCCGGGGACTATCTTCCTTTGTTGTTCAGCCCAAAGGTCAGCACTGGAGGATCGGAGTCTTGACTAATGTTTCTTTCTGAGACTGGCTCAGCTGCCCTCTGGAATAGTCACGGCACTTGCATCGCCCGAGGAAAACTCGTGTATCTCAAGGGCGCACCCACTGTCAGGGCCGCTTTTGTACTTTTGGGGGGTCCTAGCAGCTTTTGCCTTTCTGGGCTCCTTTCTCCACAAAAAAGACTAAAAGCTGTAGCAGCTATGTTGGTATAAGGATGAATACAATCTAGGCTGGCTTCATTATCATGTAGTCCTTATTATTTTTTCTTCTGATTTGGGAAAACATAAAGCATTTTCGTGGGTCCCTAGTGGCGGACTACCGGGCGCTGTGTCTCCTGTGAGTAATGGTTCGCCTGGCCCTGAGGCCAACACGGATATCTTCCCCAGGTGGCTGAGCTGAAGCCTCTGCCTGGCAGAACCTCAGTTGTAATACCTTGTTGTCATTTACTGATGTATCAGAAGAAATGTGATTCCTTCTGTGAGTCTGGAGCTTTGATTGTAAGTTTGTGCCATAAAAAATTGGTGTAGCACTACCTCTTATTCATAACACATGGCTCCAGAATTAGTTTCTTAAGGGAACATTTAGACCCCGGAAATGTCATTGTGATAGAAATGTCAGGGAGAGAGTTTTCTATTACAGGCATTGTGTGTGGTAGGTAGAAATCTAGGTGGCCCTTAAGAATCATACCCCTGGTTGGTCCGGCGCAGTGGCTCATGCTTGTAATCCCAGGACTTTGGCAGGCCAAGGCGGGAGGATCACGAGGTCAAGAGATCGAGACCATCCTGGCCAACATGGTGAAACCCCGTCTCTACTAAAAATACTAAAATTAGCTGGGCATGGCGGCACACACCTGTAGCCCCAGCTCCTCGCAAGGCTGAGGCAGGAGAACTGCTTGAACCAAGGAGGCGGAGGTTGCACAGTGAGCCGAGATCACGCCACTGCACTCCAGCCTGGGCGACACAGTGAGACTCCGTTTCAAAAAAGAAAAAAGAATTATACCCCATGGTGTGCATGCCCTAGAAGCCCCTCCCTGTGATGGGATTTCAGTTCCATTGAGTTACTGATCAGGTTATATCAGTCAGCTGACTTTGAGTCTGTCAAACTGGAGATTATCCTGGGTGGGCCCGGCACAGTGAGGTGAGCCCTTAAAAGAGACATTAGGCCCTCTTTGAGGTCAGAGACTTGGAAGTGAGAGAGTAGTCTCCTGCTGGTCTTGCAGAAGCTAACAGCTGTGTTAGTTTCTAGTCATATAGCCAGCTTTTTAATGGCACTGACTCCCTGTAGAGGGGGACACTTGTCAAGAAGGTAAAGGCTGGTTTGGCACAGTGGTTCACGCCTGTAATCCCAGCACTTTGGGAGGCGGAGGTGGGTGGATCACCTGAGGTCAGGAGTTCAAGACCAGCCTCACCAATATGATGAAACCCCGTCTCTACTAAAAATACCAAAATTAGCTGGGTGTGGTGGTGTGTGCTTGGAAGCCCCAGCTACTCAGGAAGCTAAGCCAGGAGAACTGCATGAACTCATGAACTCGGGAGGCAGAGGTTGCAGTGAGCAGAGATCGCGCCACTGCACTCCAGCCTGGCAACAGAGCAAGACTCTTATCTCAAAAAACAAAACAGATAAAAACAACAAAACCTAAGAGCAGCCTTCAGGAGCAGAGAGGGGTCACCAGCCTGAGGCCAGCAGGAAAATAGGGACCTCGGTCTTTCTTAGCTGCAAGAAACTGAATTCTTCCAACAGCCACTATGCTTGGAAGCGGACCCTGAGACTCAGAGGAGGTCCCAGCCCCAGCCACCGTCTTGTTTTCAGCCTGTGGGACACTGAGCAGAGGACCCAGCTGCACGCATCCCTGAACTCTGGCCACCTGGAAGCAGTGATGAGAAAGTGTTGTTGGAAGCCTCTGGGTTTGTGGTGATCCGCCATGGGGCAATGGCAGCCTTATCCAGGCATGTTGTATGTCTCAATTTGGTTATCTGCTTTGGTATTTAGGCTTAGAAAAGAGAGAAAGGAAGATGCCAGTCTTCACATTACCCACAGCAGGAAGCAGAGAAACGTTTCCCTTAGAAGGAAGCTGCTCCAGTACCTTCTCAGCTCTCAGTTCCTCAGCAAGCCCAGATAGGTTTAATAATTAATTCTGCTCCAAGCTGAGTGATGCCACGTATAAAGCGCTGTTAAAGAAAAATCGATCACGTTCTTCAAAGCCACAGCTTTACTTTTGGAGTAATTCCGGTGCCATTTGCGCACTATTTCCTTAGCATGAAAATGCGCAGGGACTTCCAATCTCACCAAAGCCTCATGCCTCTCCCCTGCTGTCCCCGCCCTCCTTGGCATCGCAGATGATTGCACCTGATTCCTCTTTTTCCAGTGGGCTTGGATTGGACAGCATACCCTGGTCCGCAGTTCCTTTTAGGAAGCTGTTTCAGCTTTGGAGGTAGCAATTATCAGGAGACAGAAAAGCAATTTCCAGAAGCAGTTTGAGGTTTCAGACCCTGGTGCTCAAGGCCCCATGGAGGACTGGATGCTGCTGAGGTTGCGGGGCTGTGAGTAGTGGCCCCGGGCTGAGGGGTTGAGGGTGAGGCAGGGGCTCTAGCACCTTGCCAGCCTCATATACTCACATACCTTTGCCCCACCAGTGCCCTGCTTCCAGCTCCCCATCCTTTTTGTTGGGGACGTAGTCCCACACTGTCACCGGGGCTGGAGTGCAATGGTGCAATCTTGGCTCACCGCAACCCCCTGCCTCTCAGGTCCAAGCAATTCTCTTGCCTCAGCCTCCCAAGTAGCTGGGATTACAGGCGCCTGCCACCATGCCCAGCTAATTTTTTTGTATTTTTAGTGGAGATGGGGTAGGTTGGCCAGGCTGGCCTTGAATTCCCAAGCTTGTGATCCGCCCACCTCAGCCTCCCAAAATGCTGGGATTACAGACGTGAGCCACCGTGCCTGGGCTCCCCATCCTTTTAAAATATTTTTATGTATATATTGACCTATTTAATTATTTTTAGAGACAGGGTCTCACTCTGTTGCCCACTGGCGTACGGTGACACAATCACAGCTCCTGGGCTCAAGTGGCCACCTGGGCTTAGCTGGGACTACCAAGTACATGCCACTGTGCCTGGCTAATCGTATTTATTTATTTATTTATATTTATTTAGAGACAGAGTCTTGCTCTGTCACCAGTCTGGCATGCAGTGGTGCGATCTCAGCTCACCGCAGCCTTCGCCTCCTGGGCTCAAGTGATCCTCCCAATACAGTCTCCTGAGTAGCTGGGACTGCAGGTGCACAGCACCATACCCAGCTAATGTTTATATTTTTGTTGAGACAGACTTTTGCCATGTTGCTCAGGCTGGTCACAAACTCACGGGCTCTAGCAGTTCACCCACCTTGGCCTCCCAAAGTGCTGGGATTACAGGCGTGAGCCACCACACCCAGCCCTTATTTATTTATTTGGCACCTGCCGGGCTCTTATTTTCATTTTTGTAGAGACAGGGTCTTGCTCTGTTGCCCAGGTGATCTCAGACTCCTGGGCTCATGCAGTCCTCCTGCCTCAGCCTCCCAGAGTACTTGGATGATAGGTGTGAACCACTGCACCTGGCCAGGCCTTCCCCTCCTTTAGGCCGGCAACGTCGTGCTTTGCTTGAAATGGTTTAGGAAATGACCAGTGAAACCCGCTTGACTTTTTCGAAGTCAGATCTTTCTCTCCTGGTCTCCTGTAGCTCATGCTTGTCTTTGAGTCCCCGATGCTGATTTCCTTGATGGGTGGCTGGTGGTTCAATGCCTCCAGAGGACATCCCTGTCCCTTCTGCGGACCAAACTCTCTCTGGCAGATTGTTCACCAGAGGCCATCTTTAACGACAGTACTAACATTCGCCAGTTTTTCTCTTGAGGCCTGGAGTTGGGTTTTCTGGTTGGGACATTGTCCCACAGAACCTCCCTTTAGCTTCCACCTCTCTGCACCAGTGAAGTGAGGTTTTCACGGGCAGTCATGTATAGGACGAGAAGATGTTGAGATCCGTGGCTCCATTCTCTGGGAGTGTGCTGGGACCACAGAGAGAGGCCACACCTCGAGGAGCACGGATTGCCCTGAAATGTGAAAGCAGCCTCTCTCCCCTGAATGCAGCGGTTCACAGCTTAGCACCTGGTGTGTGTGCACCTGCCCACGCACACACCTTGTGTCCCTAATTAGGTTGTCACTTCTTGAAGCCTCCATTGTCGCAGTGCATTGCTGGTTGACCACCGGGAGCAGCATGGGGCTACAGAAGTGGTGGGATTTGAAATCACAAGTTCTAGGTTCAAATCCTGCGTGTACCTCTGATTGATGGTGTGAAGTTAAGTCACTTATTAGCTTCTATGACTTGGTTTCTACCCATGTAAAACGGCAACTGTTTTAGTTTGCTGGGGCTGCCCTAACAAAGTAGCATAGACTGGGTGGCTTAAACGGCAGAGATTTATTGTCTCACCATTCTGGAGGCGGGAAGTCTGAAATCAAGGTGCCGGCAGGATGGGCTCCTTCAGAGGTTTCAGAGGGAAGGGTCTGGGCCCGGCCTCTCTGGCATGTAGACAGCTGTCTTCTCATTGTGTCTTCACTGTCTTTTCTGTATCTGTTCCTCTTTGTTCAAATCCAGCCCCCTGCCCTGCACATTTTTTTTTTTCCTGTGACAGAGTCTCTTTCTGTCGCCCAGGCTGGAGTGTAGTAGCTGAATCACAGCTCACTGCAACCTCCACCTCCCAGGCTCAATCAATTCTCCCGCCTCAGCCTCCTTATTTCTCCTCCTTATAAGGACACTGGTCATATTGGATTAGGGCCGGCAATATCCTCATTTTAATTTAGTTATCTCTTTGAAGAAACTGTCTCTAAATATGGCTACATTCTGAGGTTCTGGGAGTTAGGACATACAAACTTTGGTGGCCAGGGACGTGGCCCAGCCGCTGGATGTTACGTGTCTCTTTCCATCACTAGAAGATATTGAGGAGCAAATACAATCACATGAGAAGACATGCTAGGATCTTAGTGTATTCAGACCGGAAGATTTGTGGAGACAGGGCTGTTTCCTGTCACTTTGGGGTCTATGCCAAGCATGTTTCTTTCCAGCCTTATCCATTGTCCTAATACTGGGATTCCTCACCGAAAGCTGATGAGACCAGGCCTCCTGAGCAATCGGTCCACTGTGTTTGGTGGCTTGTGACTGTCTTAGGCCCGTTCTTTCCTCCTGGCTCTTTTGTGCGCGCTCTCTCTCTCCCTCTTGTTCCTGGAGTCGGGAAAAAATCATTCTGTGGTTGTCAAAGCTGTGAAAAATGTTGATAAGCCATACCTTAACCTTTTTTCCTTAGCTGTGCTGAGATAAAGGTCTCTTTTCCAGCATTGGTAATAGAAGAGCTGGAGTACTTATTTTTATTTTTATAAATTGTACTAAGGAAAGGAAAGGGCTGTTCTTGTTTGTTCTGTTATTTGAGACAGGGTCTCACTGTGTTGCTTGGCAGGAGTACAGTGGTGCGATCGTGGCTCACTGCAGCCTTAGATTGTTGGGCTCAAGCAATCCTCCTACCTCCCTAGGAGCTGGGACCACAGAGGTATGCCACTATACCTGCATTTTAAATTTTTTTGTAAAGATGGGGTCTCACCATGTTGTTCAGGTTGGTCTCAAACTTCTGGGGTCAAGGGATTCTCCCGCCTCAGCCTGCCGGAGCGCTGGGATTATAGGCGTGAATCAATACATCCAGCCCAAGGGCTGAGTTTTATAGAATAATCACCTTCTTGGTTTTTATAATGTCTAGCTGGTATGACTACAAGTGGGTATCTATCTATCTATCTATCTATCCATCTATCTATCTATACATACAAGAGACCATCCATCCATCCATCCGTCCATCCATGATAAATGCTACTGAGTCATTTTTGTCTATTTCTCCATCTATCTATCTATGATAAATGCTCCTGAATCACTTTTTTAAGGATGATAAACACAGACATTTACTTGTGAAAGTGATAGACATTTTGAGGCCAAGGGCTCCAGTGCCTTTTCCCCAGGATAAATATGATCGTGTTCCTGTGTAAGGAGAAATATTTTGCAGAGTGTTCTGCTCATTGGATACAAAATAGAATCACAGTGAACAGTGTTCCATAAAAATTCATCTGCTGAATATGAATAGGCTTTATATGTGGCCAAATAAGTATGGGAGATACAAGATTCAACGAAACCCTGTTCTTTACTGTGGGATTTCTCGGAATCTTCATCTGCTTAGGAAACAGACTTCACCACACATAATCGTCTGCAGCATCTTTTCCCTTGGAGCAGCTCACGAAGCAGAGAACTCTGGGAAATTGTGGTTTAGGACAGAATGAGACATTAAGGAGGTTTTGTCCATGGGCAGAGGTATGCATGAAGTCTTGGCTCCTGCTTTGACCATAGGAGGCGCAGAGAGTGCTGACTCAAACAGGTTTTGTTATTTTTGAGCATGGAAGAAGCATTGTTAGATTCTCAATATTAGCACATATTTTAAAAAAATTCCATAGGTTATTGGGGGTACAGGTGGTATTTGGTTACATGAGTAATTACTTTAGTGGTGATTTGTGAGACTTTGGTGCACCCATTACCTGAGCAGTATACACTGTACCCTGTTTGTAGTCTTTTATCCCGTGTTCCCCTGCTGCCCTTCCCCCCAAGTCCCCAAAGTCCACTGTATCATTCTTATGCCTTTGTGTCCTCATAGCTTAGCTCCCACATATCAGTGAGAACATACGATGTTTGATTTTCCATTTCTGAGTTACTTCACTGAGAATAATAGTCTCCAGTCCAATCCAGGTCACTACAAATGCTGTTAATTCATGTCTTCTTATGGCTGATTAGTATTCGGTTGTGTATATGTATACAGCACGGTTTCTATGTCCACTCAATGACTGATGGGCATTTGGGTTGATTCCATGATTTTGCAGTTGCAGATTGTGTTGCTATAAACATGCGTGTGTAAGTATCTTTTCCACATTATGACTTCGTTTCCTCTGAGTAGATATCCAGCAGTAGGATAGCTGGATCCAGTGGTAGTTTTAATTCTTTACGGAATCTCCACACTGTTTTCTATAGTGATTATACTAGTTTACATTTTCAGCAGCAGTGTGGAAGTGTTCTCTGATCACTACATCTATGCCAACATCTACTGTTTCTTGATTTTTTTATTATGGTCATTCTTGCAGGATTAATGTGGTATCACATTGTGGTTTTGATTTGCATTTCCGTGATCACTGGTGATGTTGAACATGTTTTCATGTGTTTATTGGTCATTTGTATATCTTTTTTTTCTTTTTTTGAGACGGAGTCTTGCTCTGTCATCCAGGCTGGAGTACAGTGGTGCATCTTGGCTCATTGCAACCTCCTCCTCCTGGGTTCAACTGATTCTTGTGCCTTAGTCTCTCGAATAGCTGGGACTACAGGCGCACACCGCCATGCCTGGATAATTTTTGTATTTTTATTAGAGATGGGGTTTCATTGTGTTGGCCAGGCCTGGTCTTGAACTCCTGACCTCGAACTCCTGACCTCAAGTGATCGCCCACCTCGGACTCCCAAAGTGCTGGGATTACAGGTGTGAGCCACCACACCCAGCCGTCTTCTTTTGAGAATTGTCTACTCATGTCCTTAGCCCACTTTTTGATGGGATTGTTTTTTTTCTTACTGATTTGTTTGAGTTCATTGTAGATTCTGGATACGAGTCCTTTGTCAGATGGGTAGATTGTGAAGATTTTCTCCCACTCTGTGGGTTGTCTCTTTATTCTGCTAACTCTTCCTTTTGCTGTGCCAAAGCTCTTTAAGTCCCAGCTATTTATCTTTGTTTTTATTGCATTTACTTTTGGGTTCTTGGTCTTGAAATCCTCGCCTAAGCCAATGTCTAGGAATTTATCCATCTCTTTTGAGTTTTCTAATTTATGTACGTAAGGCATTCATAGTAGTCTTGAATGATCTTTCTTATTTCAGTGGTGTCAGTTGTAATCCCTCTTCTCCTGCAAACTAGACCTTCAGTTTCCCCACTGGCAGGGAGCGAGGAGGGGGTGTGTTTGGGATCAGAGAATCTCCCTTTTCCTCTTCTGCAGTTTGGCCATTCACAGTATTTGGGATATCTCCTGGGTCCTGCAGGAGCAGTCCGCTTCCTCCAGAGGGTCTGTGGGTCCTCTTGGGATTCCTGGTTTGTTCTCACAGTTTTTCTGGAGCTAAAATTCATGCCGTGAGCCTTGGCATGCTGCTCTGTCCATCCGAGTCAGAGCTGCAGCCAGGTCCTGCCTCCTGCCCACCATGATGATCCCAATTTCCTGAATTTCCTTTGATGAATATTCATCAGATATAGTTTGGGTATTTGTCCCCTCCAAATCCCACGTTAAGATTTCATCCCCCGTGTTGGAGGTGGGGCTCAGTATTGGTACATAATTTGAAGGCAGAAATTTTTCTTTCCAGCAGGAGTTGATAAGGGAGGGAGGCAAGGAGGAAGAGAATCCCATTGTTTGAAGCTGTAGGCCCATGTCTTTCCTATTTGATTAATATAGGTACTCATTTTTAATTTTAATTTTTTTTTTGAGACAGGGTCTTGCTTTGTTGCCCAGGCTGGAGTGCTCTGGCGCCATCGTGGTTCACAGTACCCTCTGCCTCCCAACTTCAAGCGATTCTCCTGTCTCAGCCTCCCGAGTAGCAGGGACTACAGGTGTGCACAACAACGCCCGGCTAATATTTATATTTTTAGTAGAGATAGGGTTTCGTCATGTTGGCCAGACTGGTCTTGAACTTCTGCCCTGAGGTGATTTGTCCACCTCAGCCTCCCAAAGTGCTGGGATTACAGGTATGAGCCATTGTGCCTGGCCGAAATTTAAAAAAAAAAAAAATTGTCTAAAACTTTCAGACCTCTAAGAATGTATCCTTGGGTCCCCATTGGAGAAGCCCTATTTTAGGTGAATGAGATGGAGTTTATGCGTTTAATCTAAAGCAGCTGTTTATAGTCTGGATCCACGATAGTGCAGGGAACTCATGGGGTTCCTCATATTACATACATCATTTTGTATGTCTGTGTGTATGTACTGAGATAAATGGCAAAGTGGTCACGAATTCCCCCGTCAGCATCCATGCCTTGACAATGTGACACTGCACGTCCTCCCAACAAAAAGTACCATTGATTCATCCAGCCCTTCAATATGGATGCCCGTGACTTGCTTTGGTCATGGGATGGTTCCAAATGTGATGCAGAGACTTGAAAAGCACTTGACATCGGATGCTGAGCTTAGCATTCGAATGAGCTTCAGCTAGTCTGCTGGAAAATGACAGACCCCACCAAGAAGAATCAGTTTTTCAGTCCACTCCTGGTCAACAGCCTGCTGGCTGCCAGGTACATGCGCCATCTTAGACCATCCAGTCCCTGGATGAGCCCCCAGCTGACCTCAGATGCACCCGTGAGCCCAGGCGGATGGGCAGCCATGCCCAGGTGACCACAGAACAATAATAACTGGCTGTTTTTTTTTTTTTAAAATCACTAAGTTGGGGGTGTTTTGCTACCTAGCAATAGTTATGTGATACACACACATTTTTACGAAAAGAGACATTGTGGCTTTTGATGGGTTTTTGAAGGCATCTAATATCCTCCAAAAGGATGACATAGATCAGAAAAACTTTCTTGAGAAACACCAGCTGGAGTTTCTCCGTCTGTTGAGAAGCCGGAAAAAGCTCAGAGTGGATTATATGGATGCATTTTAATAAAGTCTAGGACGGAGTCTAGGATTGGATTGGGAGTGTTAGATAATCAAGGAGGATTAGAAAAGGAATACTTCATTATGCTGCAGTTACTTGTGTTCCTTTGGATTTCTATTACTGTTTTAAGGAAACTGATATTTTTGAGCCAAAAGGAATAGCAAAATGGTTTGGAAACCTCTGCCAAGCCCTGTCTCTCTGTCAGCCATTCTAGCAGGAGACCTAGCTTTTTGGAATGCAGGCTCGGAGCCGCTTACCTGGAATGGCTACTGGAGGGCTCTCTGCAGATTCTCATAGAGCTGTATCTTTGTAGAGCTGCGTGATGCTTTAAAATCTGTTTTATGTGCTTAAATAGGCTTGATTATGAATAGCACTTTGGCATCAGGACTAGGAGCAGGTTTTTGTCTCTCACAAGACAGTTTGAGTAATAGGGTACTTATGTAGCTTAAATATAGCTAGAAGTTTGTAATTAACTTCCACCATTGTGAAGCTTCCGGTAAGGTCGTGAAGGAGATGGCCAGGAAGCTGGAAGACGTGGTGGTGGAGGGATCGTGGACTTCAGGGTGGAAAGAGCTTACCTTAAAAGGGAGTGAGAAAGGCCGTCCCACTCTGAGTATTTCTGCCAGGAAAGGGCATGGAGATGGAACCTTTCGGTGGAGAGTCACAGGTTAGGTGTCTACCCATCCTCATGTGGTCTCAGGGCTGATATTGATTATCTTGATCGTCAAGAGGATGGAAGGCAGGGCCTGATGGAAAGTCATGCTTTTGGGCATTAGCCAGACGTATCTTTTTTAAGCCTTTTCTTCCCCACTCTGCACAATTCCCCTCTTTTCTCAGGGCCTTACCACTTGTGGTTTCCCTAGATCTGTCGATCTGTGTTATGCAACATTTTCCTCTGACTTTGGAGCATCTGTCATTACGTCATTCAGGTAAATTATTGAAGACAGACCATGTGCTGGGCCCTGGCAGTAGGGCCACGAGACACAGCTCCCATTTTGAGCCTCGTGGCTTTGAGATGGTTAAGAAAACCGAAAAGTCAGCTGGGCGCAGTGGCTCTTGCCTGTAATCCCAACACTTTGGGAGGCTGAGGAGGACAGATCACTTGAGGTCAGGAGTGTGAGACCAGCCTGGCCAATGTGATAAAACTTTATCTCTACTAAAAAAACAAAAATTAGCCAGGCATGGTGTTGCATGCTTGTAGTCCCAGCTACCTGAGAGGCTGAGGCAGGAGAATTGCTTGAACCTGTGAGAGAGAGGTTGCGGTGAGCAGAGATTGTGCCACTGCACTCCAGCCTGGGTGATAGAACGAGACTGTCTCAAAACACACACACACACACACACACACACACACACACACACGGGGGGGGGGGTGAGAGGGAGAGAGAGAGAGAGAACTGAATAAAGCATATTCAGGATGCCAGGGGAGCAGGGGAGGATGGAAGGGAATGCATTTGATCCATACTAGGTTGAGTACATCCAGGAAGGCTTCTTGGAGGAGGGAGTTCAGGCTTCCTTGGCCAAGATTTTAAAAACCTCAAGTGTAGAATAACTCAAGCTTTAAAACCTGCCCTGCTGTCCACTGATTGGATGTAGCATTATTGCTATGAGAGGAATGAACTGAAGCTGAGTTAGAGGTACAATCCTAGTGCTTTGGACAAGGCAAGAATTGTGTTAAAGAACCAGGAAGGGGCCGGGTGCGGTGGCTCATGCTTGTAATCCCAGCACTTTGGAAGCCTGAGGTGGATGAATCACAAGGTCAGGAGTTCGAGACCAGCCTGACCAACATGGTGAAACCCCGTCTCTACTAAAAATACAAAAATTATCTGGATATGGTGACGTGTACCCTGTAACCCCAGCTATTTAGGAGGCTGAGACAGGAGAATTGCTGTAACCCGGGAGGCAGAGGTTGGAGTGAGCCGAGATTGTGCCACTGCACTCCAGCCTGGGCCACAGAACGAGACTTCGTCTCAGAAAAACCAAAAAAACAAAACAAAACAAAAAAACAAAACCCAGAAGGGACCTAGTACTTAAACTGTCATCCTGCTCGCCTTTAGGGATTCTGACTATGACCCACGATCATGAATTTATAGGTTAACCATGGCAAAGAAGACAGCGGTGACCTGCCTGATACCTGAGGTAGGACTGTACGCCCTGCCTCAGTGTCTGTGCTACTCCGTGTCCCTGTTTGCTTCTTAGCTGGCCGCTCGTCACCCGGAGCCAGCCTGGCCCTAAGCAGCAGCCGGCTGCCGGGATCCCTAGGAGAGAAGGTCATCTGTTATGTAAGTGTCATCCATATTCTGACTGTTGATCAGGGGCGACATTTAATTTTTTTTCCATTATGTGGAATAATTTAAAAGATTGTGTTACGAGTGTCATTATTATGGCAACTTCTCAGTAATAAAAACAGCATCAATTATTGAACATCGCCTAGTGTGTCTGGGGTTAAGTGAGGATGGCAGGAGGGAGAGGCTGGGGCGGGGGAGGAGGCAGCGCCTATGCTGGGCTCCAGGCAGGCCCCCCGCCAGCCCCTTCCCTGACAGCCGCACGTTGCCGAGTCCCTGGGGTGGCGCCTCTTGAGCTCCCTGTGCCCTTCTCCACTGGCATGTAACACTTGGCCTCTATGTAGCTGTGGCTGGCAGGGGGCACCAATTAATAATCCCTTTACCTTGCCCTTGGCTATTCCTCAGGGAGTTCTGATTTGTTGACAAGCTTCAATTAAAGAGACTGCCCCTGTCAGATCACTTGAGGTCTGGAGTTTGAGACCAGCCTGGCCAACGTGGTGAAACCCCATCTCTTCTAAAATTAGCTGGGCATGGTGGTGAGTGCCTGTAATCCCAGCGACTTGGGAGGCTCAGGCAGGAGAATCACTTTAATTAGGGAGGCAGAGGTTTCAGTGAGCATAGATGACATCACTGCACTCCAGCCCGGGCAGCAGAGTGAGACACCGTCTCTCAAAAATAAAAATAACAAATAAAGAATAAAAAATTTTAAAAAATGAAGAGACTGCCCTCCATGGGGCCAGCGAAGTGCAGGGTTATTAAAGCCCTGGTTGAATGAAACCTCAGAAAAAAATTAGCAGAGCTCCCCCGTCCTGAATCCACGTGATAGAAGGTGTGTACGGGTTTGGCGGAGGTCAGGTCGGCCCCCCAGTTGCTGGCAAGCATCACAGGTTGCTCTGCTTTGCCATCCTTGGACACAGTTGTGGGTAGCAATGACTCCCCCCAGGGAGGAAGAGCCAGAGAGGAGGTGACAGGCCTTCAGACGTATGGAAGATTGCTGCTGGGACTTGGAGCAGATGCACCCAGCCGCTTGCAGCGCGTTCGGAGGGCTGCAGGGCCTTCACTGTGGTGACACCCAATGTGCTCTGCAGGGGGGCCCTTAGTTCGCCCTTGTAGACTTAATATGCAGATAGCTGTGTCCCTTCGGTGATGCTCTGGCCTGTTTCTTGGGGGACTTGTTTTTTTGGGGGGTCTCTAGAGACATCAGCCACCAGCAGTTGCCTCCCTCCTGCCTGGGACAGCAGGCCACACTGCACAGCCCCAGGATTTTATTTCTTGAAGGAGATGCACGTCTTGTTTTGGGAAGCCTTTCTGGTTTAATGTAAGGCATATTGCAGGGCTTTCCTGCCTCCTGCCCCCTTCTCCTCCTTCACATTATTTTATCATCTTTCTTTCCTTTTCTCTCTACTTCCTCTCTTTTTTTTTTTTTCTGGAAAGTGCGGTCCTTCTTCTCCGGCTCCTGCCTCTCTGCATGTCCTTTCCAAATTGGGTGGAAGTTACTCTGTCCATTCTGAGCCAGGGATTGGCTCCACACCAAGAAGAATCATTATGATAATAATTCCATCATAAGAGGACAGGGGTCTCAAGTTCTGTGGCTCTGGGTAGGTGGCACCTCCTGCCTGTATTGGCTCACGCCCTGCTTTCTGTACTGAGCTGGAATTGGAGTGGGTGGGGATACAGGAAGAAGGACAGGGAGAGGGGATCAGGAGAGGAACAATGGAGAAGAAGAGGGGGTGACCTGGCTGCTGGAGAAAGACTCTTGGACCTGACACCTTGACATTTGGGAGCTGCAAGGTGACACGGCATACTTGAACTCTTCAGAGCCCCAGAGGCCTACCTGAAGCACTGTGTTGTGGAGACAGGGAGGAGTGACTCATTGACCCTCCGATGGGCAGCAAAGCAGACTGTCAGGGCCGCTGTGGAACGTCAAGAACAGCTTGCGTTCATCACGTGTTTGCCCTAGAAGGGATCACACTCAGTTTGCTGACCTTCCCGGGCTGCAAGGATTGAGTGAGGTAATGTGCATCGAGAAGCATGGCAGAGATGAAAACCACACCAAACAAAACCAGCCAGAAATGTAAAGAACAGTATCAAGTAAAGAACGAGGGGATGTAGAGAAGGGATTCCTCCCTGAGGGTCGTGGTTCCAACGCCATCGGCCAAGGCTGTATTTATTTCAGGCGTCCTGGTAAAGAACTCCAGTGCCCCGCACCTGCAGTCCCCAGGTCCTGTGAGCTCATGTGGCTCCCTGGCGGGAGGAGTGTGTCAGCCCAGCAGGTTCAGAGCCTGACTTTTCCCCACCGCCAGGGACACTGTGATAAAGCTCCCAAAGCAGGACTTGCCTCTCCCTCTGGCCTGTTTTCTTGAAATTCAGAGGGATGTATTTATTCCTCTTCCCTAGCAATAGCTGAGAGTAGGGGGAATGTTGAGGATGCCGGAAAGGTGTCTAAAAAGAGCCCTGGGGGGCCAGTGCCTGGGATCAGAGGCGTGTGAAGGTCTTGCCAGGTGTGGAGATAGCGAAGGCGCTGTCCTTGGGGCCACTCCAGAGATACTTTCTGCAGCTCCCATGCTGCACAGCTGATCTTGGTTGTTCTGAAGGCTGAATGCTGGATGGAGCACGTGGGGGAAGAAGGGGACACAGGTGGGAGGGGATACAGGTTGAGATACCGGGTCTCTGTCCAGCTTTTAAAAGGGCAGCTTCTAAGTGAAGTTAGGGTGGGATGTTCTTAGTCCCCCTCTCCCTGCCCCTAAAACGCTGAAACAACAAACTGCAACCCACAGAATACAGATTGCTAGAAAGGTGAAAAGAGAGGGAAGGGAAGACGGAGTTAATGTTTGAGCAAAGACCTGAAAATAAGGGAAGAACAAGCACCATCTTCCTAGAAAGACCTCTCTTGGCACCTTCTCTAAAGGAATACTCCATCTTTACAGTTAATAATGGACTAGTGCATGTAAAACGCTTGGAACAAACTAGAACCCAGCCTGTATTATATGGGCTTGGTTCTGGGCTGTGTCAGGCCCAGTGTTCTAGGATGGCTGTGAGTTACAGGTACGGCTTACTTTTTTTTTTGGCGTTACCACTACCTGGCACTCTTATTTTTTAGTTGATTTTGATGGGTTTATGATCATCTGTCTCTCGAAGGAGAATGTAGTATTCATGAGGACAGGAGACTTGGCTTTTCTGAATTGCCAGTACCCGGAGCAGCTCTCACCTAATAGAAACGTAGAGGGTACATGAGGTGGGCAGAGAGTCTTCCTAGAGAAAGTAGCAAAATTCTCTTCACACTAAAAAGAGGGCGTGTGAGTTCCCAGCATTATCAATAATTCAGGAAGCTGTGGGGTCCTGATCATCCTGATTGTTTCCAAAGCAGGTATCTCAAGCTCAGCACTATTGACATTTGCTGGCTCGTTTGTTTTGGTGATAGGGTCACACTCCCTGTCACCCAGGCTGGAGTGCAGTGGCGTGATTTTGGCTCACTGCAGCTTCAACTTCCTGGGCTTAAGTGATCCTCCCACCGCAGCCTCCCAAGTAGCCAGGACTACAGGCATGTGCCACCACACCTGGCTGATTTATTTTTTCTTCAGTTTTTAGAGATGGGGCTTCTCTCTGTTGCCCAGGCTGGTCTTGAACTCCTGGACTCAAGTGATCCTCCTGCCTTGGCCTCCGGAAGTGCTGGGATTACGGGCATGAGCCGCTGTGCCTGGTCCTGCCTCGTTCTCTGTTGCGGGGGCTGTTGTAATCATTGTTGGGTGTTTCGTAGCGTCCGTGGCCTCCACCCACCAGGGATACCAGCAGCATCCTCGGCTCACCAGTTACGACATTCCAAAATGCCCAGTGCTAAATGCTCTCTGAGTGTGGGGGGGCGGGGGGGGGGACAAAATCACATAATTGACAACAAATATTCTAAATGAAAACCAGAGTTTCTGCAAGCTGCACCTTACCAGATGGGCTTCAATCAGATTCACAGTTACAGCTTAAAGCGCATTAATGCTGCGGCATTTCTGCTGTAATGAAATGGTTCTCCTTCTATTTCTTCCCCCAGTTATGCATCAATCACATTATAAAAAGAAAGAAGGCAAAGGAAGGAAAATCAGCTGACATACTTTCATAGTGAAAACGTATCTTTTATTGCTGCAATGATTCCTCGGATGTCAGCAGGAGGTGTCGAATTTGAAATAATTAAAGCATATAAACAAAGAGCTGTGACTCTATGGCCCAGTGGCGTATCACACAGACACCAGGTGTCAGCTGGGTTAGTGAGGGGGGTTTCTGCAGAAGCAGAGCCCGGCCTTCGCAAAGCCGCTCTGTTCCCAGGATTCTGTCCATCTGCAGGTCTACCTTGACCGTGATACTGCAAGGCAGCTGCCTCTATGTGACAGAAGAGGTGGATGGCCAAAGGGACCTGCCAACTTGTACAAGGGTAGCTCAAACAGGGGCAGGAGGCTTCTTTTGGTTTTGTTTAAACAAAGTTAAATGGGGTGTTGGCACCCTGATTAAAGGACATTAATAGAGGACATTGAAGATAAATGATGACTATAGTGATGTCTAAACAAATGAGGACATACGAGAGGAAGAGCTTATTTGTCCATTTTTAACATTTGGTTGGAAGTAGATAATGAAATAAAAGATCTGAATCATTAGGTTCTCTCTCTTAACTCTGATCATCACGACAGTGAAGAAACAAGAAGATCTCTGTGTGTGTGTGTGTGTGTGTGTGTGTGTGTGTGTGTGTGTGTCTGTGTCTGTGTGTGTGTATCACGGCAGCCTGGTATCCCTTTTGTGAGATTCCTTCATGAAAGGAACTTATCCAAGAAAATTGTTTTAGTATTTTTTTAAATACATGGATGCATTACTATGATTAGATTACAACCCTTCTCCTCTCTCATATTAGAGACACATATTTAAATGAAAACTTATGTTTGTTTGGACCTATTTTTGCTTGCTCCTGTGGCCTGAAAATGTTTGCGTCCCCTCCCAATTCATGTGTTGAAATCCTGACCTCCATGGTGGTTCTATTAAGAGGTGAGACCTTTGGATTATGAGGTGATCATTGGATTATGAGGGTAGAACTCTCATGAGTGGGATTAATGCCGTAATAAAAGGCATGTGAAAGGGACTCATTGCCCCTTCCATAGCTAGCCTGTGCCATCGTGAACCAAGAAGCAGGCTTTCACCAGTCACTGACTCTGCTGGTACCTCGATCTTGGAATTTCCTGCCTCCAGAAACTGTGATACATTTCTGTTGTTTAAAAGCTGGCCAGGTGTGGTGGCTCACGCCTACAATCCCAGCATTTTTGGGAGGCTGAAGGGGGGTGGATCAGTTGAGGTCAGGAGTTCGAGACCAGGCCGGCCAGCACGGTGAAACCCCATCTCCACTGAAAACACAAAAATTAGCTGGGCAATGTGGTGGGTGCCTGTAATCTCAGCTACTTGGGAGGCTGAGGCAGGAGAATTGCTTGGACCCTGGGGTGGGGGTGGGTGGAGGTTGCTGTGAGCCGAGATCACACCGCTGCACTCCAGCCTGGGTGACAGAGTGGAACTCCATCTTAAAAAAAAAAAAAAGTTGCCCAGTTTGTGATATTTTGTTTTATGGCAGCCTGAACAGACAGAGACACCTAGTTTTCAAGAAATATTTTGCCTATTGAGATGATTCTGCCTCCCTTCCCTTAGCTTTGAGTTTGGATGAAGGTGGAGGTGCTTGTGTAGTTGGTTGAGTCTCTCTCGGCCTTGTTGTTCCTGTTGAGATCCTGTGCATTCGTAAGTGGTCAGCAGCGTTGATGCCTTTGGAAGAGAAGCTTACCGCGCCATTATGGATTCATTTATTTACTCCTAAGTGGAACACAAACTTCAGAAGAACTAGGACTTTGTTCACTAAACATCCACAAAGTTGGTAGTTAATAAATATTTGTCAAATAAATATGAGGATTAAATGCACAATGTTTGCCTGGTTAATGCGAAATAGTCAAACTGATCCATGCTTAGCTAGTTAGGAGAAAGCAGAAGAGCGACATCGTTTTAAGGTCATCTGGAGTTAACTCTAAATATGTGTGCATTCTCTGCAACTTTCACTGCTTCCTTCCTTTGAGATGTTTTTGTTTGGATCTCCTCTTTTGATTTCATAAGACACGTGAAGATGCTGAATTCCTGAATAAGTTGACCTTGGCTCCTGTACCGAGACTGCCATTCACATGAACCTGCCATACGGACTTCTTTTGATAGCTCAGGAACAAACTTCATTGCTTATTTGCCTGGCGGCGATGAGGCTTGCAGTGGGGTTTTGGTGTTTGGGCCCAGTCTTTCCTGTATATATTTTCCCCATTTTTAGGATTAGCACTGACTTTTTAGATTGTGTTGTTTTTTCTTTTTTGTAATGTAACCTATACCTAGAAAGTTTGTCATCTTCCTGAAGACCCCGCTTGGCCTGGCATCTGGGTTGGCCTGGGGACTGGCTCAGCTGTGGTGGTCTTGGTAGAGATTGACAAGTCGCCTTGGCACCTGTGAGCCAGAAGCATCTGGGGAATTAACATAGTCGTGGTGCTATAGTGATGTCACCGCTTCTTGTTTCAGGGTGTGGCAGAAGACCCCCAGACGGCCCTGGCACTGAACCTCGGCTCTACGTTGATGAAGAAGAAGTCTGATCCTGAGGGTCCCGCACTGCTCTTCACTGAGAGTGAACTTTCCATCCGGATAGGTAGAGCTGGGCTTCTCTCAGGCAAGCTCTTTGCTGCAGACACTGAGCTGAGTTGGGCAGGATGGACGTGGGGGCTGCTGGCAGGATGAATAATGAGAGAAGTGCCAGGCACTCTGTCCTGTCCCTCCAATCACTCACCCTACTTTTGCAAGGAGCTAAACTGGCATCTGGCCAGCACCTTCATTTCTCATTTGTTGTCCAAACCACGTGCTTGGTCTACAGGAGGTAACGGTACTTTTTGATCATCTTTTTAACTCGGACAGGTGGACAGAGGGTCACTCTGATGGTGATAGGGCTGCTTTGGGTTAGAGAGTATCCGCATTTGTCCCTCACTGTCCACCTCTCTGATGAACCCTGAATACTCCTTTTCATTTGTATTGTTGTAATTTACATTTTTTTAAATTTACCTGGGTAGACTGTGGCCTTTTTTTTTGTTTGTTTGTTTTTTTGTTTGAGCCGGAGTCTTGCTCTGTCACTCAGGCTGGAATGCTGTGGTGCAATCTCGGCTCACTGCAACGTCACCTCTCCGGTTCAAGGGATTCTCCTGCCTCAGCCTCCCAAGTAGCTGGGACTACAGGTGCGCGCCACCACGCCTGGCTAATTTTTTGTATTTTTAGTAGAGACAAGGTTTCACTATGTTGGCCATGCTGGTCTCGAACTGCTGACCTCAGGTGATCCACCTGCCTCAGCCTCCCAAAGTGCTGGGATTACAGGCATGAGCCATCGTGCCTACCCAACTGTGAATGTTACTCCTACTGATTCAGTTTGGAGCCAGATAAGCTAAAGACACTGACAGCAAAGTCATGGCTTTTCTCTGAGTTAGAGGGAACACGTCCCTCAAGAGGAATCTGATAGCAATTACTGAAGCTTGGTGGGGAGAGACCACAGTGGGCTGTTGCCCTGTGTTGAAGGTGGAATGGAATACATTGTTTTCCAGCCTCAGGTCGGACGCCTCTCCTTCTTGGCCCTTATTGTTTACTAAGGGCTCTTGGCTAGTTTAGGGGCCAGTGGGCATGACGAGGGTTGGATGCCATTTTTTCCCCTTTGGATTTATGTAAGAAGCTTCCCATTGACTCCTGCAAGCCCCTGGGGATGAAACCCATGCCGCCATGCTGTGAGGAATGGGCACCTCCTCATTTATGCGGAGCTCTCTCCTGAGAGATCTAAGGAAAAACAAATTGGTGACTGGTCGCTGTATTCTGAGGAGTGATTTCAGGGCGCACAGTCCTTTCCCATTTCCATGCTGGCATTTTAATTGGATCTTTTTGCCATCTCTATGCTAAGATGATCTCTAGCCCTTAGGGAGAGCAAATGTACAAAAGTTACAGCTATGTTGCAGCCAGGGCTCTGGTCTCTGTGTTCAGATTATGTCCTGCATGAATTATTCATGGGGAACTGAAATGTCTTCTCCATTTGGGTTCATCTGCACCGCTTCCCATACGTCCCATTTAAGCATGGAAGCTTCACATTCATCCAATGTGAGCTCAAATCATAGAGCGTTAGAACGACAAGTCTTCCTCCTGCCCCAATCACACTTGTCACTTAACACTCATCAGAACAACTTAGGTGTGATCTTCTCTTTCTACTGGAACAGAGGTCAAGGACTGTCTGGTGACACAGTAGAGCACTGTATTCAAGTAAAATTCGTTGTTTTTCATGCTGAGTCCTGTGACTCAGGCCTTTTCTGTCTATTTTCACTAGCATAACTGTGCTGGGCTCCTGGACGCCCCCTTTAAGACTTTACAGTCCTGATTCTGAGCCTTCTCTAGGATAAAAAAGTTGGTCAGACATTTTCTATCGTGTTTGTTTTTTTTTTTAATCTTCAGCGCCATGGGGCTGGTGGGGTCGGGGGGAAGGTGGTGCGGTAAATTCAGTGTCTGTCAATCCAAAAAGGTAAAAATTGGGAAGCTCTTTGTTGGACATTTTCCAATGGAGCTACAGCCAGGACAAGGTCAGGGGAGTTGGCTCTGCAAGACAGCTTCTGGGGACTGCTGGGTCTCCTTGCCCAACCCAGAGTTAAGTGGAGGGGGAGTGGGCCATGTGGGAGGGAGATGTAATCCTGTCCCCCAGCTCAAGAACACTGGGCACAGCCTCTTACCAGGTTACCAAGCAACCCTTACCGTTGCTAGCTGTTCAGCTACAAAGGCAAACGCAGCCCTTGGGGGAAGCACAGAGATGGTCTCCCCGCCGTCTCTTGAAAGGTCGCTGCTCTTCTCACCTGAGCACATCTGTGGGTGTCAGGCCACTGAGGACTCCAAAACTGATAATGGCTATTAGATGACTGGCTCCATGCAGGTGGAGCCTGAATATGCATTGTTTGTACCATCTGGATTTGCCCTTCAGCTTGCTGTAAATGGAGCAAGGAGATTGGTTTAATGAGTGTTTAGTGAATAACATTAGCCTTTAAAAAATCATATTGGTGCTGCTGTTGTAATGTCCCATAATTGGTTCAGCCAGAGGAAGAGCCAGAAAGGCCACACGATGGGAGAGGAGTTCAGCTGCTCTGCGGAGAAGCGGCAGCGACGGCAGCCTGAGCTGGGAAAAGCATTTATGAGATGCCTTCCTGTCTATGTCTTAGTGTGTAGTGTTTATGATCTCAACTGTTCTCAGGGCTGGGGATATTCTGGGACTTAGGTAGGCCGAAAGAAGTTCCTTTAAGTCTATCAGTCTCTCTTTCATTCTCTCATCCATCCATCCATCCATCCATCCATCCATCCATCCATCCATTTATCTCCAGTTAGCTTTCTTTTAACTAAAAATATAATGACATGGATTGGAAGTAAGTTTTCTTCTGCTTTCAAATCCCTCATGGTCCAGTCCTGATCTGAGACGCATGATTTCTAGTTTCTTTTGCATCCTTTCAGAAATCTCAAGTTTCTATAATCACACCTGACCCATTGTTCTGTACTGGGTGTTTTTGCACTTAACAATACCCTTGGGTATTGTTTCCTGGGGTGCTCTTAGATTCAGCTCATGCTTGTTATTGGCCGTGATGCTACCTAATTAGCCCCCTCTGGATGCCCATGAGGTTAATTCTGATGGTTTGCTATTACAAAGAATGTGGTACAGAGCTTTTTAGTATCTACATCTCTGTGGACCATCATATTGTTGAGTAAATTCTAGAAATCAGGCCGGGAGTTCTTTACATCTGGGCTCCATGCATGGGTGCCAAAGGGCTCAGGAGCCTCTTGATATTTTATGCAAAATGTGTGTCTGTTTGAAAGGCGAGGGACTATAAGTTATATTTCATCATACCCCAGATGGCTCCATAGCCCCAGTGTTGTTCAAGATCTTTGGCGTTTCTCTCTTACTTGCCCCACTCAGCTGTCAAGTTGAGCTTTTTCCTTATCTTCATAGCATCCTCTATAGGCTAAAGAGGAGGTAGTTAAGTGAACCAGTGGATTCTTTTACTAATTGTTAATTGCCCCATTTAAGTATGCAGTAAGTTCTCGGGGAGGAAGTTGAAATGTTACCAAGCATCAATGGGCTTGCGGCCCGACACACACAGAGGCCAATACCATGGCACTGGCTTTTGAGAGAAGAAACGCTTTACTGGGAGTCAAGTCAACTGGCAGGGAGATAGGAGGGAATGCTCAAATCTGTCTCCCTGAGCTAGGGGTTGGGTTGGATTTTATAAGCATAAGGTAATGAGGTGTGATCTGATTGGGTCTTGCAATGAGGTGATGTTAGGAGGCATTATCTGATTGGATCCTGCCATGGGGTGATGCCAGAGTTCAATCTGATTGGATCCTAGATCCTGCCTTTTGGTGCCTGCTTCTTAATTCAGTCCCACTCCTCTGTCCTAGCACTTAGGTTCCCCCAGTGATGGCACACTTGGTTCATCTGGGCATGCTTAGGTTACATGACCTGAGGGCCCGTGGCAACTGAAAAACAACTCACAGCTTTGTTACATAAAAGTTGAACCAGATTGATCTGATGCAGTTATAGATACTCTTCACTCATGAACTTTGTCATCACTATTATTATTGGTGAATTTCACTGATCTATTAGGTGGAAAATTGCCTATCATTTTGTGTATCTATGGAAAGAACAGGAGAGGGCATTATTTCCTGGGAGAGCAAGAGGTGGATTTACTTTAGGAGATTATTCAGTTGTGAGGCGCCATCTGTGCGTTTTCTGTAAATCTTTCCAAAGTGTTGAGGAGTGGGGGACGTGAATGGGTACTTAAGTCACGGAAGCAAAAGCTGCATGACACTCAGGTTAGAAACAGGTTTTTCTCTTAATGTCCTATTCTTACAGGGAAGTTCGCTTGGCAATCAGAATGCTACCTGTACACAGCCTTGCAGATCTGATGCAATTATGGAAGCCATGTTTTGCAAAATGAAACTGATGCCAAGCTGGTGTCAAGTGGATAACAGATGATAGAACTGTCGTCACTGGCCATTAGCTGAGCGTATTTGCTTTCAACACTAAAATCTTGAATTCCTCCTTGGTTCTGCTTCTGGTTTGCTGCGTGGTACTGTTCCTGTGGAAATGGTCTTGCAGGAGATTATTTTCTTTTCTGACTCAAGCTTCTGAAGCGTCTAACCCCAGATCGGCACTCCCAGAGCTTGTTCTGTTGGGGACCATGATGGAGTCTGAGAGCTCTTTGCTCCCCTTCTTCCAGCTTAAGGTACTCTCGCTTCTCCAGGTGCCCTCTTTTAGTCTTGTATTTGGAATCATCCCTTTCTCCCATTTTCCCTATTAAATATCCTTCCTTAAGTACTTCTGGAAAAAGATTTGACTGACTGAAGAAGAGGGAGATATTGACCTTTGACTTCATGTTTGACTACTGCTTACGTGTTTGTCTGTTGACTGTGAACAGCTTCTCTCTTTCAACAATGAGCCGAATAGATGGGTTTTCGCACTGGCCTTTGCAGGATTGCATTTTTAGACGTACGTGCGGGGCGTAGGGAGGGCAGCCTGGCTGCGTGGGATGCAATCTCTTCTCTGAAACAGCTGGTTCTCGCTATAAGCTCAGCCACGTGCATTCCACTCCCAGCTTTCCTTGGTCCTAAAACTGCTTGGAATAGCATAAGCCTAGGGAAGCAAAGAGGACTTATTTAAACAGCTTCAAGTTTCCCAGGCCAGTGCAAGGTTCCTGTGACCTTTCTTCTTCTGTATCTTCTAACTTGCCATGTCTTCTTGAAGGACATGTTCCTTTTGTCACTGATATTTCCAGTCAATTTTAGTGATCTTAAATTTGATCAAGAGTTAGATATAGCTCCTAGGAGAAATTCTGAGTGTTTCTAACTAGGTTTCTAAAATAATGTGTTTAGGGCAGTCTCTGAGATGTTATTAATTTTGACTTTTTATTGGTAAGATCTCTAAAAGTGAAAGAATATTTTCACAGTCATTCATGTAGATATAATTTCTTGGCATTAGGATTTTTTTTTTTTCCTTTTTCTGTACCTGCTTGGTTAGGAGAGACTTTAAAATCTTGTCCTGGCCCAATTGAGAGGAGTTACCTGGGAACTGAAAAACAGGTGGGCCCTGGCTGCTACCTCCTTTCTGGGCTGGGACCTATAACCTGGGTTTCTTCATTTAAAGTGTGAGAATGCGCCTATAATCCCAGCACTTTGGGAGGCCGAGGCGGGTGGATCATCTGAGGTCAGGAGTTCAAGACCAGCCTGCCCAACGTGGTGAAACCTCATCTCTACTTAAAAAAAAAATTAGCTGGGCTTAGTGGCACATGCCTGTAATTCCAGCTACTTGGGAGGTTGAGGCAGAAGAATCACTTGAACCCAGGAGGCAGAGGCTCCAGTGAGCCAAGATTGTGCCACTGCATCCAGCCTGGTGACAGAGTGAGACTCTGTCTCAAAAAATAAAAATAAAAAAGCATGAGAATGAAGCAAACCAGCAGTTAAAATGTGTCACACAAAAATATTTTGCAGCATGGCAAAGGGCTCAATCATAATAACTGTCAAGTGCTTTTTCACATCTGGATGTTAAATAAAATAACCAATCCAGAAATGCCTTCTTGGATGGGGCTCTGTGCAGGTGACATGACATTGTTCGTGTCCTAGCTCAGGAGCATTATCAGGGTGGGCACACTGTACAGACTCTTGCTTCTGAAGAGTGTTCTATTTGCCCTAATATGGAGCACTCAAACAGCACTTTCTCTGCTTCTGCCTTAAAAAAAAAAAAAAAAAAAAAAACTCAATGGTCCTAATATTCTAAGCCAGGCAGACATTTCAGAGCAAATTTTCATGTGGCATGGGGCTAGAGGCAATGTGGCACTTATGTGTGTTTGCTGGGGCTGCTGGAGCAAAATACCACAAACTGGGTGGCTTAAACTACAGAAATTAGTTTTTTTCGCAGTTCTGGAGGCTGGAAATCCAAGACTAATAGTTGGCAAGATTGTTCGGTTTCTTCAGAGGCCTTTCTCCTTGGCTGGTAGATGGCGGTCCTCTCCCTGTGGCTTCACATGGTCTGTCTTTTTATGGAGACAGGGTCTTGCTGTGTCGCCCCAGCTGGAGTGCAGTGGTGCGATCATGGCTCACTACAGCCTCCACCTCGTGGGCTCAAGCTGTCCTCTCACCTCAGCCCCGAGTAGCTGGGACTACAGGAGTGTGCCCCCGGGCCTGGCTAATTTTGGTATTTTTTGTAGAGATAGAGTGTTGCCATGTTGCCCAGGCTGGTCTTGAACTCCTGGGCTCACGCTGTCCACCCACCTCAGCCTCCCAAAGCGTAGTCTTTTCTCTGTGCTGGTCGGTGTCCCGATCTCCGTTTCTTATAAGGACACCAGTCATTTTGGATTAGGGCCCACTCTAATGAGCTCATTTTAACCTCATTAACCCTTTAAAGATCCTATCTCCCTTACGGTTACATTCTTAGGTGCTGGGCATTAGGACTTCAATATATAAATTTGAAGCAAGGGACGTGATTCACGCCATAGCTGCACTGAACAATTTTTTGAGAAGTTGTCTCAAAAAAATTGTAGTCAGCTTCAGGGAATTCCAGATGGCAGGAGAAAGGAGTTTTCTTTGTTTCCATCTTTTAGATTCTCTCTGGCTGCCTCCTTCTGTTAGTCTCATCTCTGTATGGGCTGGGATTGCAGAGTGTGCAGGATAAAAAAAAGAGTCGAATGAAATTCAAAAGTTACTCAAAGAGAGCAACGAGAAGGAAAGTCAGGGCTGGGCGCAGTGGCTCACGCCTGTAATCCCAACGCTTTGGGAGGCCGAGGTGGGTGGATCACCTTAGGCCAGGAGTTTGAGACTACTAGCCTGGGCAACATGGTGAAACCCGGTCTCTGCTAAAAATAGAGAAATTAGCTGGGCGTGTTGGCACATGCCTGTAACCTCAGCTGCATGGGAGGCTGAGGCAGGAAAATCCTTGAACCCAAGAGGTGGAGGTTGCAGTGAGCCGAGACTGTACCATTGCACTCCAGCCTGGGTAATGAGTGAAACTCTGTCTCAGAAAAAAAAAAAAAAAAAGAAAAAAAAGAAAGTCAGATGGCTCTAAGTCTGATGTTTTAAGACTGCTGGCAGGTGTACATCTGTGCTATCATGAAGTTAAAGGGATGAGCACTTCCACTGTCACCTGAAACGATTGGCCAGGTAACTTCTGGGGAAATCAATTACAATACACATCTGAATGTGTAGAAGTTCTCTCCTGACTGTGTAAGTTTCCTGTTGCTGTCACAACAAAGTACAGATTGAGCGTCCCAAATCCGAAAATCCAAGACCCGAAATGCTCCCAAATCCAAAACCTTTTGAGCGCCAACATGATACTCAAAGGAAATGCTCATTGGAACATTTCAGAAATCAGATTTTCAGATCTGGGAGGCTTGTGTGGTCAATAATGCTGGTAAAATAATGCAGATATTCCAAAATCTGAAAAATCTGAAACACTGTGGTCCCTTCAGAGGAGGGATGCTGAGACGTGAGTCCCACCGCCGCAGACGTCTGACTTGCAGACCCTAACTCAACGGTAAATGAATGAATGCACTCTCTCACACCATTACGGTGATACACGTGGGCTAGGGGATGGCTGCTGGCTGCTCTCAGACCCAGACCCTCTGTCCACACTTTATTCATAACAGAGGTTCCGAGGTAACACACTTGTGGATCATTAACATGGTTAAGAGAATGGTTTTAACACTGATAAGGACTTTAGGTTCTGGGACCCAGAGTAAATGCTATTAACAGGTAATTCCCCTTTGATCTTCCCTGGAGAGACCACCCAGCACAGAGTCTAATGGGTAAATAGTCAGAGTGCAGACAAATGGGTGTGGGCTAAGGCCTTGGATCATCTCCCTGTCTCCCTAATGAGCTGGCTGGCTGCCTTCCGCCTGCCCCAGTAAAACCTTTTGGCCTTCCAAAAGGCTCGAGACTAATCTATAACTTTCCCTAATATGTCTTTAATATTTTCTGTAATATTTTGCCAGCAACCCTGTGTGAGAATTTCAGTAGGATGCTTATCTTGTACTATACACAGAGTGGCTTGAAACAGCGGAAATATATTCCCTTACAGTTCTGCAGGCCAGAAGTGCGAAATCAAGGTATCACCAGGGCCACACTCTCTCTGAAAATTCCAGGGAAATTCTCTAACTGCTTTTGGCTCCCAGCATGTCCTGGCTTGTAGCTGTATCACTTAAATCTCTGCCCCCATTGTGACATGGCCTTCTTCTGTGTGTGTGTGTGTCTGTGTCCAAAACTCCCTATTCTTTGCCTCATAAAGACACCAGTCATTGGATTTAGGGCTCACTTGATCCTGTTTGACTGCTTCTTAACTACATCTGCAAAGACCCAATTTCTAGGTAAGGTCATCTTCTGAGGTTCTGGCTGGACATGGCTTTTGGCGGAGGACAATATTCAGTGCCGCATATTGACCAACCCCATACTCTGATCACACCATGACCAGACTTCAGGAGTTTGGTTCGTCTGAAGGCCCGTGTTTGTCTTGTACAAAGGAGGAAGATGGATAAAATGAGAGGAAGCAAGAGGACATGAGTCCTGGCGGTAATAAAAGCCCACTTAATTCGTCTGGAGCCTTTAGAGCAGCTGCCGGGGTGCTTTGTTTGAACTAGTCATTAAGTGTCTACTGAGGAGTTAGGAATACAGTCTCCTTATGCAACATTTAACATTTGCTTGGTTAGCAGGTTCTATCATATTTATAAGCGTTCTGACACATTCATTTCAGCTCGTAATTCTATTAAACTGGAAAATGTGTTTTTAATGTGCTTTAGGGAAACAGAACAGACAAGTGGCTTGGTAGCACCAGGCTTCATTAGGATATTCCTGCAGGCTTTTATTAGTCAAAGATTTAGGAGTGTGTGCCTGAAGCCACACAGCCGGGGTACTTTTCGCGTTAGTTTGCTTTGTTTTGCAGAAGTTATTTTTGCAGAAGCTTCTTCTGGGGGCACAACAGGGTGGCACGTTGGTTTTGAGCAGCTGGGATCTTTAGGAGTCCTTTCCATTTATTCATTCCCATGTCAGCCTCTTGCCTGTTGCTAAAAGTACCTAATAAGGAACAGAAGGCTGGATTTTAGCCTGTGAAGCTGGGAGGAAATTGACAGCAGTTACTGGAATAGGCTGCTTCCGAGAAGGAAAGGGTTAGGGAGGAAAACGTGGAACTGGGCTTCGGACCTGTGTGGAGCACACAGCAACCCTAACCTTTGGGATGGGGCCCATGCAACAGTTCCCTGAAGAAAGGAATTGGTGACATGCTTCACTCGACCTGCATTTGCTTTTTCCTGTTCAACCGTCCATCAACCTCCTCTTTGGGTAGCATGTATTCTAGCATCCTGTTCTGCTTTCTTCCCTCTGGTGTATTTTCCCTCCTGGGTCCAGAGAAAGAAAATGGCTCTGCATATCTGAAAACTAAATCAGTTGTCTCAAGGAAATATGATTTTGAGGGTCGTAACATTTTAGAGTTGGATGTTCAGGGATTTGCCAGCAACCCCCAGGTTAGGTCTGAAACTGAACTCACTCTCTCTGACTCCCGACTTCTTGATTACACAAATTCACCATGAGCTTGCTGGGAGGTGGAGGTATTCCTGGAGGATGGCAGGAGGGGGAAGAGCATGAGGTGGCCTCTGACAGCTCTTAGGTACAGTGAGCCAGACATCTTTGCTCTCTTCCCCAGGAGAGCAGGCTCACCTAGCGGATTCTCCTCACTGATCCATAGCAGGCCTCGGTGAGGTTTGCTCGAGTCAATCTTAGTGAATTGGTTGTGCCCTTTCCAGTAGGGAAGCCCCTGTTGTACACATAAAACCAGGAGACTCATGCCTTCAAGGAGATTCAGATCTCCTGGGGAAACAAATATGGGCCATTTTGTATGGTTCGGCGTGAAAGCTACGTGAACCATTAACAATTATCTAAGTGGGTCCCACCGCTGCGCTGGACTTCGTGGGCTGGCTCTCCTAACTCCTCTCTAGCCCAAATTATGCCTTTACTGCCTTACAACCCTTCTGAGACCAACTGGCCAGTGAGATTTTTTTTTTTTTTTTTTTTTTTTTTTTTTTGTTTTTTTTTTTTTTTTTTTTTTTTTTTTTTTTTTTTTTTGAGATGGAGTCTCGCTCCGTCACCCAGGCTGGAGTGCAGTGGCGCGATCTTGGCTCATCGCAACCTCTACCCTCCGGGTTCAAGCGATTGTCCTGCCCCAGCCTCCCGAATAGCTGGGATTACAGGTGTGTGCCACCATGCCTGGTTAATTTTTGTATTTTTTTAGTAGAGACGGGGTTTCACCATGTCGGCCAAACTGGTCTCAAATCTCAGGAGATCCACCTGCCTCGGCCTCCCAAAGTGCTGGGATTGTAGCCGTGAGCCACTGTGCCTGGCTGCCAGTGAGATTTTATTCAAGGCTTGGGGTAAATAACAGTAAATAACAGAAGGATATCAGCGGCCATGGCAAGGGCAGCCCTCAGAACACACGGGTGCTTACTAACCTCCTGGGACCCTCTAGCAAGGGTAGTGGGTGGGAACCGGGCTATGCAGCGGGAGGTGAGTGGTGAGCGAATGAGCATTAGTGTCTGAGCTCTGAGTCCTGTTGGATCAGCAGCAGCATTAGATTCCCACAGGAGCACGAACCGTATTGTGGACTGTGCGTGCGAGGGATCCAGGTTGCACCCTCCTTATGAGAATCTGATGCCTGATGATCTGAAGTGGGACAGTTTCATCCAGAAATCACCCCCTACTGCCTACTCCCCACCTCCCATCTGTTGAAAAACTGTCTTCTACTAAACCAGTCCGTGGTGCCAAAAAGGTTTGGGACTGCCGTTCTCCAGGGAGATTCCCTGTCTGGCTTCAGGGCTGGGTTTTTACTTAATTCCATATTTTCACAGGTAGAATTCGAGGTTTGTTTGTTTTTTCCCAGGTCTTCGGACCTGCCTCCCCAGGGAGAGGCCATCTCCACCACCTTGGATAAAGAAAGTGAACAGGCCAAGACTTGCCTTCCCAATTTCCATTGCCTTTCCTAGGATCTCCTATTTAATCCCAGGGTAATTGCCAGGGGGATTTTTTTTTTTTCCTTTTTTTCAGGTGAGATACTGCCATAACCCGTAGCTGTATCCTGCGGTCTCACCAAAACAAGAATGCCAGTATTCACCAGTTTATTAGTAATAAGCCACACGCCACAGTTAGATCATCTCGGAAAATGTGCAACTTGGTCTCAAAAGCCCTAAGAAATACAAATTGTAGGAGTCCAAGCTTGACGACCATTTCTTTTTTGTTTGTTTTGGAGACAGCATCGTACTCTGTTGCCCAGGCTGGAAGGCAGTGGTGTAATCTCCGCTCACCGCCGAGAACCACAGCCTCCGCCTTCTGGGTTCTAATGGTTTTTGTGCCTCAGTCTCCCATGTAGCTGGGATTACAGGCAGGCACCACCAC
>NW_016107408.1:3109828-3119172 GCF_001604975.1 Cebus imitator | reverse complement strand
CTCAATCTCTTGATCTTGTGATCCACCCACCTCAGCCTCCCAAAGTGCAGGGATTACAGGCACGAGCCACCACATCCGTCCTGATTTTTGTATTTTTAGTAGAGATGGGGTTTCGTCATGTGGGCCAGGCTGGCCTCAAACCCCTTAGCTCAAGTAATCCACCTGCCTTGGCCTCTCAAAGTGCTGGGATTACAGGTGTGAGCCACCGTGCCTAGCCTTTGTGGCCATTTCAAGAATTGCTCAGGTGATGAAGGGCATGAATATTTTAAAAAATTTATTTTTAAATTAATATATCATAAAGTTCATTCTTTTGGAGTAGAGCTCCATGAGTTTTAAGGAAATGCACAGATTTGTGTAACCATCACCCTAGTCAGAAGAGTTGCGTCACCTCTCCAAATTCCCTTGAGCTGCCTCTTAGCCCTTTACAGTCAAACCCCACTGCCAACCATCCCTGTTTCCCTTCTGTTTAACCTCTGGCGACCCCTGAGCGGTCCTCTGCCCCTCTTTTTGCCTCTTTCAGAATGTCATCTAAATGGACTCATACAGTATGTAGCCTTTTGTATCTATCTTCCTTCAGCCTGGCTTCGTGCATTTAAGAGTTCTTCCTAAGGTTGCAAGTATCAACAGTGTGTTCCTTTTTATGACTGAGTAGTGTTCTATCATGTGGATACACCACAATTTGTTTACTTTCACCAGCTGAAGGATATTTGTGTTGTTTCCTGGTTTTTCAGCAGTTATGAATGAAACATCTATCAATATTTGCATATAGGCTTTTGTGTAAATGTATGTTTACCTTTCTCCTGGGTAAATACCTGGTAGAGATGGCTGGGTCATGTGATAGGATGATAGGAAACCTCCAAACCGTTTTCTAAAGTGGATGTGTCCCTCTTCAGTCCCAGCGGATTTGTCGTTGCTCTGCACCCTCACCAGCCCTTGGCCTTGTCAGTTTTTTGTTTTTAAAATTTGAGTCATTCTAATGAGTGCAGTAGTGGCGTCCCAAACTTTCATTTGTATTTTCCTAATGACTAATGATGCTGAGCATGTTTTCATGTGCTCATTTGCCATCTGTACATCTTTTTTGGTGTCAAAATCTTCTGCTTATTTTTTTAAATCCATTTGTTTAATTATGGTAGAGTTTTGAGAGTTCTTTTTTTTTTGAGACAGAGTGTCACTCTGTCACCCCGGCTGGGCTGCAGTGGCACAATCTCGGCTCACTGCAACCTCTGCCTCCTGGGTTCAAGCAGTTCTCTTGCCTCAGCCTCCGGAGTAGCTGGGATGACAGGCATGTGCCACCACGCCCAGCTAATTTTTGTATTTTAGTAGAGACAGCATTTCACCATACTGGTCAGGCTGGTCTCGAACTCCTGACCTCAGGTGATCCACCCACCTCGGCCTCCCAAAGTTCTGGGATTACAGGCGTGAGCCACCGTGCCCAGCCTCGAGAGTTCTTTGTCTATATTCTGCATATAGGTCCTTTGTCAGATATGTGATTTGCACTTGTTACCCTCCCAGTCTGTGGCTTGCCTTTCCCTTTTCTTAACAGTACCTTTGCAGATGAAAAGTTTTTCATTGTGATGAACTGCCAATTTATCAGTTTTTCTTTTTCTTTTATGGATTGTGCTTTTGGTGGTGTGTCTAAGAATTTTTTGCATAACAAGTTTGCAAAGGTTTTCTCCTATATTTTTTTCTAAAAGTTTGCATTTTACATAAGTCTATTATCCATTTGAAGTTTTTAAAAAATATGGTTTCAGGTAGAGTTCAAGTCTGAGTTTATTTTCATATGGATGTTAAATTATCCCAGCAGCATTTATTGAAAATGCTGTGTTTTCTCCATTGAAATATCCTTTTGCTTTCACAAAAAGTTAATCAGCCATATTGGTTTGTTTTGTTTTTGGACCCTCTACTCTAATTCTATTGGCTGTTGTGTCTGTCCTTTCTCCTTTCACATTTTAGAATCAGCTTGCCAATATCTACAAAAAATCCGAATGGTGCCAGGCATGGTGGCTCATGCCTGTAATCCCAGCACTTTGGGAGGCCACAGTGGGTGGATTGCTTGAGGTCAGGATTTGAGACCAGCCTGGCTAACATGGTGAAACCCTGTCTTCACTAAAAATATGAAACTTAGCTGGGTGTGGTGGTGTGTGCCTGTAATTCCAGCTACTCAGGAGGCTGAAGCTGGAGAATTACTTGAACCCGGGAGGTGGAGGTTGCAGTGAGCAGAGATCATGCCACTACACTCTGGCTTGTGCAACAAAGCCAGACTCCAGCTCAAATAATAATAATATTAAATAAATGAGATTTTGACTGGGATTATACTGAATCCATAAACCAATGTGGGGAAAATTGACATCTTAATAATATAGAGTTTTCCATTTTATTAACATAGTATATTCTCCAAAACATCTTTGATTTCCTTTGTCAGTGTTTTGTGGTCTTCAACATACATACGTTACACATTTGGTTAGATTTTTACCTCTACATATTTTATAGTACTATTGTAAATGATACTATATTTTAAATTTCTATTTCTAATTGCCCATTGCTAGTATATAGAAATAAAATTGATTTTGTATGTGCTAGCCCTGTATCCTCCAACCTCACTAAACACATTTATTGGTTCTAAGAGTTTTTTGGTGGATTCCTTGGAATTTTCTATGTCCTGTCTGTCAATAGCGACAGTTTTAAGTCCTCCTTCCAGTCTGTTTGCCATTAATTTCATTTTCTTACCTGATTGCACTGGCTAAGACATAAAACACAATGTTGAAGGGAGTAGTAAGAGCAGACAGTCTTGCCTTATTTCTGATCTTAGGGGAAAATCATTCAGTGTTTCACATTCAGTATGATGTTATCTGTAGATTCAGTATGATATCTGTAGATGTTATCTGTAGATTTTGGTGGATGAAAGGTATGCATATTCTCTGAACTTGGAGTTCAGAGAATAGGTTATGGAGTCAGACTTACTGGGTCTGAATTCTGACTCGACTCCTTAGCAGGTGCCAGACATTGGGGTTTCTGGGAAGACAGGCTAAGAGAGTGCACGTAAAATGCTTAGAACAGTGCCCAGTGTATTATATGCTCTCAGTGAATGTTAGTTGTTATTACATCTGGACAGCAGTAAAGATGGCCAAAGAGCTCATGGAGCCTGGATAGAGGAATTTTTTGGCCCCAACTTTGGAGATTCTGATGCCCATATTGAAAAGTTTGGAGAACTTTTGGGTTCAGGTGTGGATTCTCATTGAGTCATTGAGCACATTTGGGTCCCAACACTCTCTGCATCAGGGATATGGGGGAATCCATACCAAAAGAACAGGTTGTTCCTCAGGTAGAAGAGGAAAAATAAATCCCTAAAGAAATTGAAGAGGCACGAATGTGTGGCTAAGGGAAAATACACTTGAAAATAGGTGTGATAAATTATGGAGAATTGCAGTGGGAGGTGTAGAAGATGTGCGTGTCTGTGGTGGGAGCAGGGCGTGGTGGGGGGGCTGAGCACAGCACGTGTTAGGAGCATGGCTCGTGGTTCACTCGTCACAGTGGACTTAGTTCATCTTCCCCTTGCCTCTGTTGAGTTGACAGAGCAAGATCTTAGATCAGAGAATGAAAGTTGAAGTTATAAGCATTTGAGTCATGCAGTGGACTGAGCTCCCTGTCGCTGAAAGGATTCAAGCAGAGTTGCGGTGGCCAGTGGCCAGTGGTCCGGGAAGTTTTAGAGGGGCTTGTTGTGCAGTGTGAATGTCCGGGTTGAGTAACTTGCCAAGACTGTCTTCATGATCCAAGATTCTTCAACCTTGAGCCAAGAACAGGGACACCTGGGGAGGGAGCCGTGCAGCTGGGCCCATGGCTCCCAAGCCTCCTCTCTCTACCTGGCCCATTTGGGAAGGGATCATGTGACACTAAAGTCTGGGGCAGCGGATGAAGGGAGAGCAGGTTCTGGGCTGAGATCTTGGAGCTGGGGAGGGGGAGCTTGGGCATTGCCTTCGAGCCACAGTCCCACAGGTGAGCAGATATAGCAGCAGGTGTGGCCATCGGCGGCTGCGCTGTCTTCGCTGGGCTCATGGAGCTCAGTAGCCTATGCTTTCGGCAAGGTGTTGCCATGGTAACCTTTTCCTCTCTTCTCTGCAGTCCACCACTGCTTCCCGACTTGGTTAACAAGGCATCTCCTCCTGTTTGGCTTCATCTCATCTTGTCCTTTTTCGTGCTCTCTCCATTTCTCTTGGTCGCTCTCACTCACTTCTTTGCATCTCTCTCTGTACCTCTCCTTTTGTGGCTGCCCTCCTCCTTGTCTTTTTTTTTTTTTTTTTTTTTTTTTTTTTTTTTTTTTTTTTTTTTTTTTTTTTTTTTTTTTTTTTTTTTTTTTCTTTTTTGAGATGGAGTCTTGTACTGTTGCCCAGGCTGGAGTGCAGTGGCACAATCTCAGCTCACTGCAATCTCCGCCTCCTGGGTTCAAGTGATTCTCCTGCTTTAGCCTCCCAGGTAGCTGGGATTATAGGTGCCCATTACCATGCCCAGCTAATTTTTTGTATTTTTTTTTAATAGACATGGGGTTTCACTATATTGGCCAGGATGGTCTCAAACTCCTGACCTTGTGATCCACCTGCCTCGGCCTCCCAAAGTGCTGGGATTACAGGTGTGAGCCACTGTGCCCAGCCCCTTGTCTTCTCTTTCAAGTGATCTGCCTCTCTTCCATTCTATTCAAGGCTGGAGTGAAGTCCCTCAGCCTCTTCCTCACTTCCAAGCATGAGCACCTCCTTGAAGATTTCTCTCCGGCTCTGTTGGGTCCAGGGCTGCCATTTGCTTCCCCAATGCAGCCGTTCCTGGGTGGTACCAGGAATGGGAAAAGCTCTTCTGGGGCCCTGTCTTCTTCCTCTGTGAGGAGATCCATGTGGGTAGATTCCACTCTGGGGTCCTTCCCTCTTTTTGGAAAAATGAGATTGGGGTGAGGTTCTCCTCTAGGCTTGGTTTGGGTTGGCTTTATCTACAGTGCTAAATAAACTCAGACACTGGTCTGTTGTTAGGGCTCCACCACACATTCAGGGTGGAAGTGACAAGTCTAGACACTTCCATGAGATTCGTTATGGAGCACAAGCTTCTCCTTGAAGTCACCCTTCCTAGTGCCTCTGTGACAGTCTTTCAGCCCCTCATCCAGCCTGCTTGATTAGAGTCATTAACCACTTAGTGTCAAACTATAGTCTCTTCTTCTGTGTGTCTCGGCCGGGGAATGAAGATTCGCCGTCTTGATTTTCTTTCCTCAGGACCTTATGTTCCAATACTACTCAGCTCGAGGATTCTTAATGATGCTGCTCTTCCCTTTGCTGTCTCAGGCTGGACGAGAACCGTAGGATGAGGGTAGAGGCTCTGCGCTGGTATCTGCTAGGATCCTATTATCTGACCAAAGCTTCAGAGCCCATCTTTGCTGGTTACAGGATTAAGCAGCTCTGTTAGCACAGCCAACTTACAGTCCTGGCCAGTGGAGTAAAGCATTTGCAGGTAGAACGTTTAACAACAAAGAAGGGAACAGGAAGGGCTGCAACTGGAATGTAACTGAAACGGCTCTGCCAGCACTAATGAGCTGGCCTGGCTTCTCTGCTGGCTTGCTATTAGGGAGTGGTGAGCCTCCAGAAGCTTGTTTAAAATGCTGTATGCAGAGGACTACACAAAGCAGGTTTTGATCCTATATTTCAACCTGCAGAACAGGACATTTTAACTCAGAAACTGTGTTTTAAAAGTCTAGTTACGAGATTTCTAGGAAAGGGCTGCAGAAGCTGTTTTTCCTGCCTCCTCTTGGGATCCCCATTTAATGTCCTCGCAAAGTCAGGGACATTTAAGTGTTGCTTTTCCTTGGGTACATCGAGGCAGACAAACACATTGCCTTTCCCTGGAGGGAACTCTTCAGAATCATACATGAAACACAGCGATGTGTTCTATTTTCTAGTCACGGTATCTTCTGTGAACCAATTGGCAATTCTTTTCTTTATAGAGTGCTTAACAGAAGTTAAATCCACAGTTTCCAAGGGCAGCAAGACCCCCGGGGCACCACTGGAGGGGTCAGGAGGGGAAGGGAGTCATCTTCTATGACTATCAAAGGGCCTTGATTCCTATTTTTCTCCCTTTAAGAAAAAAAGATGCAGCCTTAATCTTAAAATGTGAAGTTTTAGTATTTGGGATTTTTAAAAATTAAATGGAAATGTTGGCTAACAGTTGGGTAGCAGGTCTTCCAAGGTTGCAGGGATATCTGTCTAGATTCCCTGAAGTGGCTGCTCTCTCCTTCCTTATTTGGACTGTCACCGTGACGACCCGTGGCCTGTCATCCGTAGCACATTGACCTTGACTGTTTTGTGGGAAGGAGACTACCTGAGCACTTGATGAAAACCACACACTATTGGGTTATTGGCATTTGGGGCAGGCCAGTTCTTTATGGGGTAGCCATGTCAAGTATATTGCAGCATGCTTAGCACTGCAATATACAAGAACAACATCATAAAGAATCCTCAAGTTGAATACTATTGGAACATAAGGTCCCCAGCCCCTAAGTGCCTGTAGTACCCCTCGTCAATGTGTGCATGGGGCAGAAATGCCCCAGTCATTTCTGAAGGAGTCTAGAGGACTGTCCACAGGGAGCAGATAGGGTAAGGCAGGGTGGGTCTTGCACAAGGACAGCAGACCCAAGGAGTTTGAATTCTAGCAGAGATTCTGCTACGGGGTGGGCAGCCTGGGGCCAGACTGGGGCTGTGTAGAGGAAGGGATACCTTTGCAATGTGTGCTAGGGATCTCTGTGGGTTTGCTCTGCACCCAGCCATCACCCCTGGCTAAAGACTGCTGCCGGAGACCCTCTCCCCAGCAAAACTCACCTATGTGGGTTCACAGGCGTTTAACGTCTGACTTCCTAGTGCTTCTGACTGGCTCAGTGCAGTGCCGAGCATGCAGCAGGTGCTCAGGGCATGTCTGTTGACTGAGTGAAATGAATAAGCCTACCTGTGGTTCTGTCAGAGTCCAAAGATCCTTGGCGACGAACCCCTGCTCAGTTCCCAGAGGCATGGATTCCCTTTGTCTGAATCCCCTCTGTCTAAAAGCCTTTTCAATGTTTTGCTAATGCTTTAGGTATGGCCAGGGAGGTTCAGACTGTGAGACTCTATTGGCACAGACTCAAAATGGGAGAGCGAGGGAGAAAATCGGACACTGGGAACCTGGAATTTCACTTTTTTTTCCCTTCAAAGAAGCCACAGCCCACACTTCCTGGTTATAAGCTCTCAGTCTCCACTTTTTCCCACCCTCTGCTCTGTCTTCTATTTTCTTACATTCAAATTCTCACGCCTCCTTTACCCTCATAATATGACATTTTGGAATTATTTTCTATTCTCAGAGCTCAGACTAAATGAAGAATCCCTGATGATCTCTTTGTTTTCGGACAGAATCAGGCTTGGTGTTACCAGGATTCATGGTTTTCTTTCCTCTTTCTTTTGTACAGAACTTTCATGTTCTTTTTTTCATTAGTTCAGTTGTTCATTCATACTTTATGGAGCCAACCACTCTCCTTGGCTGAATCCAATTAGTGAACTTGGTCTCTGCCTTCACTGAGCCCAGGAAGAGACAGACAGGTAAAACCAGCAATTACACAGTAATTACAAATAGTCATCCTGCTATTTTGATACTTAGTTTCCTTTATAGTCTCCAGAGGGTGGTTACAGTTGTCTGGAAAAGAACCCAATCATTAGACCTGGGATCCTCCTCTTTGTAGTAATTTTATCATTTTTCTGGACCAATGGGTGTTACTTGAGCACATCAAATTCAGCCTTATTGAAAATGAGATAGTTCCTTCCTTTATTAACGCGTGTACTTTGAGCTGCTGTGTTATGTGACTCAGGATGATACTACAAATGTTTCCTTTTCATGGATATTTCCTGTGTGTGTGTGACCTCGACTTTTGAATGTAGGCTTTCCTGTGTGTGTGTGTGTGTGTGTGTGTGTGTGTGTGCTGATACATTTCCTTCTCAATAGAACTGATAATTGTTGCCTGTAAGAGATGAAATCACCTATTGATTTCACAGACCATCTGAGCCCCGTGCTCTTTTTTCCTGAAAGCCTATAGGAAAATGAAGGGTAAGTATGCACTAGAAGCACACATTAATAACATGCTTGTGGATGGGGAAACGTGATTGCAACATGGAATTGGCATTCCTGCTGGTCCTTGTCTGTGAACGTTCACTGATGAAGTATTTAAGATACTCCAGGTAAGCCTTATAATCACCAGGAGTTTCTTGTTTTAAAGCAGAATCAGTGTTTCTGAAAGTCGTGGGATTGACTTCCATTCTATTGAACATCTGCAAGGTCCTTTTTAGAATACGTGTTTAATTGTGTATACCTAAAGGCACAGCAACCGGCTTGGAAATGCTTCAGTGAACACTGGTTCAAATCCAGGGCTGGGACTGGGAGCAGCGACTCACGCCTGTAATCCCAGCACTTTGGGAGGCCAAGGCAGGTGGATCACCTAAGATTAGGAGTTTGAGACCAGCCTGGCCAACATGGTGAAACCCCATCTCTACTCAAAATGTAAAAATCAGCTGGGAATGGTGGTCCCAGCTACTCGGGAGGCTGAGGCAGGAGAATTGCTTACACCCAGGAGGTGGAGGTTGCAGTGAGCCGAGATTGCACCACTGCACTCTAGCCTGGGTGACAGAGCGAGACTCTGTCTCAATCAGTCAATCAATAAAATCCATCCATCCATCCATCCATCCATCCATCCAATCAATCCAGGACTGGACAACCAGACGTTGTCATCCATAAGAGGCATTTTCTTTCATAGCTCTGTGTCTGGTGCTATTAAAATTAGGGTAGTGGTCTCTTTTATTCAGTAATTTCGGTGCAAGGTCACATAGGGTGTTAATTTGTGAACAGAAGACTTTCAGTCTGCTTCTCACCTCAGCTTGATCCCCAGGTGTCCCATGGGGTCAGGAGCAAAAATGGCCACTAAGGCCTACCAGTGCCTATGATCTCCATTCTGCGGTGCTCAGGAATCTCTTTTTGGGATCAGAGATAACCGATTAAAAAGTGTGTGAACAAACATGGCAGAACTCATCTGAACAGACGAGATTGAGCTCCCTGGAAATGCTCAATGTGGAATGATGGCATTATTCAAAAGACTTGACGGAAGTCTCTTAGAAGCCTTCCCAGGGCTGATTTACCATCCACATTTAAAAACTGTAATCCCAGCACTTTGGGAGGCCAAGGCGGGTGCATCACGAGGTCAAGAGATCAAGACCATCCTGGTCAACACGGTGAAACCCCGTCTCTACTAAAACTACAAAAAATTAGCTGGACATGGTGGCACATGCCTGTAATCCCAGCTACTC
>NW_016107408.1:3104287-3109663 GCF_001604975.1 Cebus imitator | reverse complement strand
CAAAGGCAGTCTTATGTTTTTCTCGATGGACATCATTTTAGCAAAAACGGCAACAGCCCCAGAACAAATTTCTACCCCCAAAACATTCAAAACAACGATTCCAAAGTCAGAGGAGCTTCAAATCCTTTTTCCCTGAGGGGCAAGAAGGGCTTCACAAGGCAACACAATCCCTGCTGCTGCATTTTCCGACATTTTCTCATGGCCATTTGGCCTTTGTGGCTTTAGCGGACTTTTCTTTGGTCTCTGGAGCCAGCAAGGTTAGGTAAGAGGCTACAGTAAGAATGCAGTGAGAGGAGAGATGAGAACACACTCCCTATGTCTTTGTTGTACAAAGCGTGGCTGGTTAAAAGGAAATTATGATTTGATTTTTTTTTTTATTTCATTGTTAATAACTTTCACTGTTAGATGACTCACAGAGGTGGTGGGATTCACTCAAAAGTTGAAGAAGCATTTCTTTAGAACCAATCGAGCTCTGCGTCTCCTTCCCTGGAAAGATGAGAATTTAAAGCCTGAAGGCTCACAGGGGACTCCAGGCATATTCCTTGCATTAGATTGTGTGCTGCTAAGAGTTTAAGTGTTGACTTCGTTTGTCTGAGCGGAACAGGCTGTGTAAGTCAGCGTTGCCTCCCAGCAAGGAAACCTCAAATCTCAGCAGTACCATCACGAAGGTTTATTTTGCTTCCAAATCACATACAGGCTGCAGGTGGGCTGTGTCTCTGCTGCATTTATTTTCTCCTTCTGGATTCCAGGCCTGAAGAAGCCCCTATGGACGTGTCCAGTGTCATGGTGGAGGGAGGAATAAGAGAACTGGTGAAACCTCGTGATGTCCTTGAAGACTTCTGCTTGGATGTGGAATGTTCACATCCGTTCACATTCAGTTGCTTAACAAATCATAACAAGTCTGACATTGTGCAGGGAAGTACGCTTGGTCGATAGGGAGGCCCTGCAATTCCAGGTGGGGACGCAAACATCCGCTAAGGGAAAGGAGACATCAATAACTGTGAATGTAGTAGGCCTTCTGTATCCGTGGTGAGGAACCCACAGACAGGAAGAGCTGGCTCAAGGGACTTTATCATCGGCACATCTTGGTATCTGTGGGAGGGAGGTGGTATCCTGTGGATACCAAGGGACAAGTGTATAATACAGTCTGCCACAGTCTTCCCTCTTGGTCATAAATTGTCACCTTATATATCACTTTGTGTATTTATATACAAAATAAATTTATTTCTGACTCATGGAAGATACCTACAAATTCTCATGGAATCAGGTGTGAATTTGAGGAGCTGATGAGATTCTATCAGCAGGTCTGGATTTAGTTGCTGTTGATCTGGAGAGCTGTGAAGGAAAACAAGCGACCTGGCCCACCTGTTCAATGTGGAAGAACAGGAATAGGCCCACCCCAGTGAGCACCTGCATTTGGAAAGGGAAAGAAGGGTAGCCACATGGCCATCCTGAAATTCCGCTGGACTCCGTGAGAATGCCGCCTGCCGTGGGATAGGGAATGCTCCTTGAATGGGTCCTGTTTCTGCTCCCCGGAGGAAGCTCTCTAATCCATCGTTCTCTTTGGCTCCTGACTTCTCCCTCTGGGAGATTTTTCCTTTTTGATCATCCTCTTTGGACATACCTGAAAAAGCATTAGAGAATATACCTTCAGCAGGGACTTGGCAGCTTTCTCAGGCCACGTTCTGCCTGTAGAAACTTGGGGCACCGAAAGTTGTGGTAGGTCTCCTGCTGTCACAGTCTCTTTTAGACCAGGCTGGTGTCTCTTTTGGGCTCATCATTCACGATAAACAGTTACCAATTTTTATTTCCATTTGATTTTAGTTACTCCCTGGGCCAATAGCCACACCCACATTTCTTCTGAGATAATTCTTTCCTAGATATAACTCCTTCTCTGGATTTAATTACAGGCCACTTTGAGCTTATCAGGTTTCTGTGAGACCATGCCACTAATCAGTTTTCCTGTAGCAATTTTGCTCAACTAAAAGGATTTACTAGGGTAGGGCAGGGCAAGGTAGAGGTGCCTTAATTCATTTAGAGATGTTAACATTTAGAGACTTAGTTTTGTCTGTGTCCTGAGGCTAGGTCTTAATCACCTTTCCTTCAAATTTTTTTTTTTTTTTTTTTTTTTAAGACAGAGTCTCACTCTGTCAACCATGCTGGAGTGCTGTGGCACCATCTCAGCTCACTGAAGCCTTGACAGCCCCGGTTCAAGTGATCCTCCCCCCTCAGCTTCCCCAGTGGCTGGGATTACAGGCACGTACCACTGTGCCTGGCTAATTTTTAAAAATTTGTTGTAGAGACCAGGTTTCGCCATATTGCTCAGGCTGGTCTCAAGCTCCTGCCTGCCTCAGCCTTTCAAAGTGCTGGGATTATAGGCGTGATCCACTGCATCCAACCCATTTTTTTCTTTATTGATAGGAGATGAGAAATCGTTGTATCTTACAATTGTTAAGTCCCAAATTTCCTAGATTTTCTTTTTTTCCCACCTCCATCCTGTTGGAAAACCAGCTAACTCTTCTGAGCTCATCTCTTTATTTTAGTACTGTGTCAAATGCACCTAACAGCAACCAAATCACACTAGTAATGTTCTGTTTTGTGACCGTGTCACCTAAAGCTACATGTTCATTCACTGCAACACCTGCCTTTGATCACAGGGGCAGTTTCACTAAATGTGCTACCGCTGTATAACAGGGGTGATTATTTCTCTGTCCTGTTGCGACAGTTTCCGTACCTTTCACTGCCCAGCTCCAAAGCTTATGCCGCACATTTTATGTGTTATGGCATATCCCACTTCTGGTACTAATTTTTCGTATTACCAGCTTTGGTGGAGCCGCATGCCCGCATCTCAGTGGCTCTTTGTATCTGCAGGCTGCAGGCGGTGGTTCTGTTTCGTATGTATTGTAATTCTGAGACTCAGCGCCAGCCCACATTGGCTGTACCTGTTTATGATACTCCTTAAAACTCCTGCTTGGATGTAGTGAGCTTCACATCCGCTTTGCCCCATTGGCTCACACAACTCATATGTCCAACCCTGACCGTGGGGCAGGGTGGTCCATAGCCCCATACAGTGCCTGACACTGTTCAGGGATGTATAATTCTTAATAGCAAAGGGGAGGATTGAGTAATTGTAGACAGCTATTACAGTCTACCGCTTGTTCATTGATAGATAGAAAATGACAGGAAAGAGCTGGTTGATGAGATAAAATCATACGCAAATCATCATACAAAGCAAAATTGGGAACAGTGGGATAGAGGGGGTTTAGTCTTTTCTGTTCTTTTTTCTTTCTTTTTTGAGATGGAGTCCACTCCGTCACCTAGACTGGACGGCAGTGGTGCAATCTCAGCTCACTGCAACCTCCACTTCCTGGGTTCAAGCAATTCTCGTGCCTCAGCCTCCCCAGTGGCTTGGACTACAGGCGTGCGCCACCACGCCTGGCTAATTTTTGTATTTTTAGTAGAGTTGGGGTTTCATCATGTTGGCCAGGCTGGTCTCAAACTCCTGACCTCAAGTGATCCAGCCACCTTGACCTCCCAGAGTGCTAGAATTTTAGGTGTGAGCCACCACGCCTGACCAGGGTTTAGTATTTTCTTGGAGTGGTTCTTTCTGGTTCTCTCCTGGCAGTAGCAGTTCTACTCATTGAGCTCCTTAAAAGCTCCTTAGGGAAGTGACAGCATATCCTGTGTGTGAAGACATCCGGTGAGATGGGTGAAATGGATGTGTTATTCCTCAAGACATCTTTCTTCCCACCCTCTAACATTTATACACAAGTGGCTATGCACACATCTCACCCCAACCTTCCAGGACCTTCTTCCTTCAGTCCTTTGATAATAGGGATGTGCTTTAACATTGACAAGGCATCATGGACCTTTTGTTCCTAAGTTCCCCTTTCAATACAGAGCACTGTGTCTTCTGGATCGTTAAATTCCTTTTCAGTCGTAGTTGTTTATTGAAGTGAGAGAGAAAGCTACAAAGTGGAGGAAAGAGCAGAGGCTCCTTAGAATAATAAATGTGAAACTCACCTCGGGGCATTTGGAAGTTTGTTTGAAGGACTGCTCCAGATACAAGCTGGATGCGTCTGCGATCATTTGATACCCAGCTCTCATTACCTGCCTGTAGCTTGATAGTTTAGAGGTTCTTGTCCCGCGCTTCGTGGTAGGGTCTGCAGATGTGGGAGCCGTAGCTTTGCTGGAAGGTGGCGTGCTGGTGTGGAGACTTTCAGGCAGACCTAGGTTGGAACTCACCTTGGGATTCTGGCTTTGTCCTCATTTGTCATTATAGTTGAATAATAACATTTCTCACACTAGGACTCAGATAACATGTAAAGGGACTAGCAACAGAGCTTGACATATACTGTTATTTATAGCTTCTAAGCCTCACCTTGTTTTGCATTTTTAGTGTCTCTGAAGTTAGTATTTGCCTTACAACCAATGGCATGTCACAGTGGAATTGACATGCTGCATAAAATAACGCTGTGTCTTAGAATTGTTGGTGTCTTATGATTTGGTGAGATATGGTAATAGGCACTTAATAAATGGGTGTAAGCGGAAATAAAAGGAATTACAGAGGGCATTCTTGTATAAGTTAGTATTCCTCTAACATTTTGATCAAGGGCTATTTTGAGAAGCTGGTGAAAGTTATGGATCTTTATTCCAGCGATATGCATATTCCCGTAAAATTCTGCCTATGATTTTAGCATTTCATAGAATGTCCTGGGACTCTTCCTTCGGCCCCGTCTCCCGGGAGAAGTCACAGATGTCACGTATCCTTCATGCTGTAATTATTCTTTGCTCTTATTTTTCATTTTCTCCTCTCCACTCTGATCTGCTCACTGAGGTGTATTTAAGTTATTGCTGCTCTCATTTTTTAGGAAATGTAATAGTCTTTCTATGACAAGTGTTCACACTGCTAGTCCCATTCACTTTCCTTGCCCTCACTGTCTTCTGACTTAGTATTACCAGTTCATCCCCTCAAGGAAGAAGTCTCACCTTCAGTGTTACACTCTCTAAATCCTGACCCTAAGTCTAGCATCAGCAACAGGTTCTTGTGAAGTGTAGTTCTGTGGTTTGTTAAGCCAGGTCGTGGCAAGGAGCAGTACGCTTGGGTTGTGTTCTTACTCTTTTATTCATTTCATGCAGTTAACAACTTCATTCTAGGCACTGCACATTACTGTAGTAGCCAGCCTGTCCACCAACCCACCCACCAACCAGACAAACCAACCCAAGAATAGGAACAAGAAATAGAAGTCCCTTCTCATAGAGAGCTGACATTCCAGTGCAGGAGACAGAGAATGGGTTCTAAATGAGCAAGATACACAATGTGTTAGATGGTGTTGACTGCTAAGGAGAAAGAAAAGACGCAGCGGGTGAGGGGGA
>NW_016107408.1:3091737-3102266 GCF_001604975.1 Cebus imitator | reverse complement strand
TGTTGTAACGGGGTAGGAAGTATGGGGGTGTGTGTGGTGTAGGTGTCGTAAGGGGGTAAGAAGTGTGTGTGTGTGTGTGTGTGTGTGTGTGTTTGTGGGGTATAGCTGTTGTAAAGGGGACAGGAAGTATGCGTGTGTGTATGGGGTGTAAGTGTTGCAAATGTAGGCAGCATGGTTAGGGAACACCTGAGAAGGCGGCATTTCTATAAAGGCCTGAAGCAGGTGGAGGGTTAAGCCAGGCAGGTATCTGGGGAGAAGAGCATTCCAGGCAGAAGGCCCAGCAGGTGCCAGTGCCTGGAGTTGGGGGCACTCCTGGTATGTTCAGAAAGAGCCAGAAAGAGGGGTTGCCCAAGCAGAGAACAGTTGGAGAGGAAGGGGCAAAATAAAATGGTAGCCAGATTGCACAAGCCTTCAGAGTCCTAGTGAGATCCCGGCTTTTGTGCTGAGGCTTCCCGTTTGAACATGACCTGCCTGAAGTTTTGGGAGGATCACTCTGGCTGTTGTGTGGGGGTGGATTGTAGCAGGGAGAACATTTTTCCATATCCCCCTGTTGTATTTCCACTTATGTCTAAAGTAGTTCTGGCCGTGTTTGGTGGACAGGGAAATCATAAATTTATTAAATGTTTAGCAAAAGCACAAAAAGAGGAGCCCTTTTGAAAACGACCATACCAGCCAAATCTATTGCAACTGCAATTTCTCCCACAATAGAAAGCAACCCGTGCTCTAGCTGGTGGTCCATTCCTCTCAAACATCATTCAGGACAATGAATTTCTGCAGCAACAGAGGTATTCGAAGAAGTCCTTGAAATACATTGTGACCACGTTTGTGCTTATCCGCCAGGCTCTCTGAAAGCGAATTCCAGCCAGAGCCTGTGGTCCCAGCAGGGCAGTAGAGTTAACCAGATCATCAGAGACGCAGCTTTGGTGGCTGTGCTGCCCGCCCACCCTGGCAGCTCTGGCTCCACAGCTTTGAGCATGATTGATTTTTATTTTATTTTATTTTTTGAGACAGAGTCTCCCAGTCACGCAGGCTGGAGTGCAATGGTGCAATCTCGGCTCACTGCAACCTTTGCCTCCTGGATGCAAGCAATTCTCCTGCCTCAGCTTCCTGAGTGTTTGGGATTCTAGGTACACACCACCAAGCGCAGCTAAGTTTTGTGTTTTTAGTAGAGACAGGGTTTCACCATGTTGGCCAGGCTGATCTTAAACTCCTGACCTCAAGTGATCTGCTGGCCTGGACCTCCAAAGTGCTGGGATTACAGGCTTGAGCCATTGTGCCCGGCCTTGAGCATGATTCATAAGGCTGGCCAGGGGCCCTTCTTTCTTTGGGTTTGAGGTGCTTGGCAGGCTGACTGTTGTTGAATTATAAGTGTGTTCTTGATAAGAGTTATTTGTCATCTGTGCAGCACCAACCGAAAGCAGAGTTTTGAGAAAGCTGGGGCTAGTTAACCTTCTTCTGATATCTGTTGTAATAGACTCACTTTCTTCCCAGCATGTCCTGAGAGCACTGTCTAGCGCCAGGGCTCTGGCTGAGACTGGGCAGGTGCAAGATGTGACTGAGGGACATTAGGAGTTTAAATGGACCTTGGAAATCAGCATCTGGTTCAATGTTCTTACGTTGCAGGTAAGGACACTGAGTCCTGTAGAGGAAAAATAATAAGTGTCAGATGGCCCACGAACCTTGTAAGTTCAGCTCATAGGGCTGCACTCTGGTCTTTTTGTTCTGACCCTGGCAGGTGGCAGTGCTGGTAAAATAAGGTCTGTGGATCCCATTAGTACTATTCTGTTCCTTGGCTGCCTAGAGCACCTAACCCCTCATCCTCATCAGAGACCTTCCTGCTGTATGTAGGTAGGTGGTGGTCACAGAGGAGATGGGGTCTGTTGAGATGGATCAGCTCAGGAATGTCTTCTGGAGGAAACAACACAACCGTCTCACTCATTAATCCTGATCTACTGAGGAAAACTCAGTTGGACGCTTAGCGTGTTAGATATTCACATCACAGTGATTCCTGCACGCTTTTATCTTGTACCCAGCCCAATAAAGAGTAGCCAGTGGGTTTCCATGGTCCCCACATGCCACAACGGCCCTAGTTAAATTGTCAGGCAAATGAAATTTTATCTTGGAATGTCTCCTCCCTAATCTTGTCCATCTCTTTCCGTTTCAGACGTTTCAGTGTCCTGCATGCTGCTTGCTGGCTGTGCACATCTCCACTGTTAGCTGCTCTGTTGAGAAGTGGTCATGCTCTTTGTCCCTCATGTGCTCCAGGTGTTCCCAAATCCCCCCTCACTTCTTCCCTCTAGTCATCTTCCCCAACTCCATTTAGGCGGAAGCATTTTGCTGTGAGGTAAATCCCAGAGAGCAGGGATCCAGCCTTCCTTGCCTTTGAATCCACAGCCCAGACACAGGGCCTGCCCCCTGACAGATGCTTAGCAAATGCTGGGAAAGCAGAATGATTTGGAGGCCCAACCCCAGAAGTGGGAAAGGAAGTGTATGAATCACGTGTGTGTATCTTGAGTTGGCAGGTGATGGGAAACAGCTGCGTTGGCATTGGTATCTCAGTGGAACGTGGAGCTACTCTTGCCCCATTTGGGTGTCCTTGGACCAAGGGGTGGACCACTTTCTATCTGGTCACTGAAGATAGAGTGGGCAGCCCTTAGTGAATCATGACATTTGTACTGGTCCCTTCATTTCTCTTACCCTTTCCAATGACCTTTTAATTTGCAAATGTTTTCAGAAGTATATCAATTGCATCACAGTCTTAATTAAAGTCTCCCTATGTGTGTGGAGCACGTGGGGATTACTAGCTTGAGTTTGAGTCTGCTGGTGGGATTCAGCGCTGTCTGGACTTGTTTGGTCAATCAGTCGGGTAGGCTTGCCATGAATTGAGGTGGGGAGGGAGCTGGGGGAGGCTTTCGGGAGAATCCTTGCTTGATAAGGAGGAATCAGGTATATCTGGACCATGGGCAGCAGTTTCAGTGGCCAGAGGAGGGCTGGGCTGTATCCCTTGAACTTGGCCACTGGTGCAGTTTTGACTGTTAGATTCCTGCCCAAGTACTAAGGGCAGGATGGTGGAGGGGGAGGAGAAGGTTTGTGAAACGGAAGGCAGATGTAGACCTGGTGGCCCTACAGTGACATCCTGGAGAAGTGGCAGCAGTGCCCAGCTGTTGCCATGGTAACAGCTGGGTGTGGCTGCCTCCCATTCAGAAGAGGACCACAATAGACATGGAAGGCACCATGTTGCAGTGGACTCTGATGGACTCCTGGGACTGGCCCTGGGGACTCTCAGCTATATGCTCATCGGAGGGACTCTCAGCGCCTGCCTGAGCAAGTGTGGCAAGAGTTAGGGATGTGTGGTCACACTTATGCTTAAGGTGATCAAATAGTGGTTTAAGGTCTCTTTTTTTTCCCTCTTGACATAAGGTTTCAAGTTTGTATGTTTGTGTGTACCAGTATGTGTATGCACGCGTGCGCACACGCGCGCACATGTGCAATGTGCCTATTGTGTGTGCATTTCACTGCTGTGAGGGCAGCTTACAACGTCATGTCTGGGAGATGAATGCAGTATTAACGGAGCACCCATATTCAGTGAACTCCAGCATTTGCTCATTAACTGAGCAGAAATTCCCTTTGTTCCAAAAGACGGAGCAGCTCCACATGCAGTCCCTTCTTGAAAAACCAAAAGCCAGATCTCCTTTGCGTACTGGAGTATTACTGGGCACAGCCAGACGTGTGGATGTGTGTTTCAGTAGACGGCACCAAACTTTGGCATATGGTCGTGGGTTGTGTGGGTGTAGGTGACTGGTTTCTATTTACACAAAGAGAAAGCGAAGGTTCCCTAAAAATGTCTACTTAGCAGACGTTTAAAAAATGGATTCGGGGACATTTCACTTGATAGCAGTCACAAAGGTGTGAATACAGGAGCTACGGGGTGTGAGCTGCTCCAGGCTGACGAGGCGTGGGACCATCTGGGCCGCTGGTGTGTGGTTACTGTCAGACTGGCTCAGCTTTTGCCCACTGCCAGGATTCCCAAGGTGCTGGCGTATGAGCTAAACACCCGATGACAGGTAGCAGGGGAAAGACTGGAGAAAGGCCAGCGTGATTGGGCTGGGAGTGACATGTCTCACTTGTATCCACATGATTTTAATTTACGGAGGTGACTGAGGGACAACATACAGAGGCCCGTGCCATTGAAAGAAGAATGTATTAGTTGCATTTCCCAAGAGCAGGGGGCACACTGCCATGCCATACCACGCCCATGCTATGCCACGCAGGCCACAGGAAAGCGCGAGGAAGCAGAAGAGTGAGGGGAAAGCTGAGACCAGAGCCTTTCTTGGGATTTTTTTCAGGAAAAGTGAGGCAGGGCAGGGTGACAATTAGGTGAAGCATTCCAGCAAGCTAGTTTGAATAATTCTGGTGGGGTTGAAGGGTGTCCCTAGTTTACTGGTACCTGGCCCTGGGTTGATGGAGGGAAGGGAAATAGTGTCCCAGTGTGAGCATTTGATAAGGAGGTGGTTGGCTCACATAGGAGTGGCATCTTCAGAACAAGCTGTTTCCTCTCCTGAGGAATTAGCTAGCCCTAGGTGAGGCTGTCTCCCCTGGGTCTGTAAGATGATTAACACGTGGGGTGGGGATGACAACAGAGTCTCAAGGTTGGATGCCACTGACATGCCCGGGAAGCTCAGGGCAGGACAGCAAGCGTCCATGAATGAAAAGAAAATCCATTTTTTTCCCCGATGAAAAATAAGTGGCCCCAGCCTGTGCCACTGAACAGAGACAGTGGCATGACTTGATTGACAAAAAACAAAATCAAAACCAAAAACCACCACAAACAAAAGACACAGTCAATGTTTTGTGTGTTTGTTTGTTTATATATTTTTGAGACAGGCTGGATACACTTGGTACACTTGGCTCACTGCAACCGCGACCTCCTGAGTTCAAGTGATTCTTCTGCCTCAGCCTTCTGAGCAACTGAGATTACAGGAGTAGAGTTGGGGTTTTGCCATGTTGGCCAGGCTGGTCTTGAACTCCTGACCTCAGGTGAGTTGCCCACCTCGGTCTCCCAAAGCACTGGGATTACAGGTGTGAGCCACCGTGCCCAGCCTATTCAATGTTTTATACAATTGTCCTCCAGAACCCATGGGAGATTGATTCCAGAACCCTGTGGGTACCAAAGTCTGTAGATGCGTCAGTCCTTGAGATGAAATGGCGCTGTATTTACATATAACCTATATGCACGTCCTTCCATATCCTTTAAGTCACCTCTAGATTACTTATCATACCTAATACTATACAACTGCCGCATAAGTAGTTATATTGTTTCTTATTTGTATTTTTTTATTGTTGTATTATTATTTCCATTATTTTAAATAAATGATAGGTAGAATCTGTGGTTCCGACTCAGAGGGCCAACTGTATACGGATTTCCTTTTCTTCAGCAACCACATATTTTAACTTTCCGATGCTGATATTCAGAATTTCTGACATTTAAATATTACCGTTGTCAGTGGGAACTGGAGATGTTTGAGGAACATAGAATAGAAGATTATTCTGTTGTATGCAGACTGAGATACCAGAGTCTACCAGATACGCTGGTTCTCTGATAAAAGAAGTATCTTGATTTCTGGAGAACTAGCAGTTAACCCTAGCATGCCACAGGTGGTCTTCATGTCAAGTTCCTGGTCCCTGACCTCAGAGGAGCCTTGGGCGGGCCCTCAGACCCCATGTGCCATCTGTGCTCTTATTGGTTTCCCACAGTGATTAATCCAAACCTCCACCTCTGTCCCCACACCCCCTCCTCCATCTTTATCCTTCAGGCCTTTCCTTCTTAACAGATGATGTCATCTCTTACTTCACTAAGCAAACCGAGCATCCCAGGAGGAAACTCCATCTACTTCCTGCCCCCTTGCCAAAAATGTATCTTGACTTTCCCGTCCTCTTTACTTCCTGTTTGCCTGCCTTCAAGGAAGTAAGGTCCCTCCCTTTCTCCAGGATTAATATCTCCAGCTCATTCTTGATCTTGTCGCTGTCTCTCCGGGGAGCTTGCCTCCATGGTTAGCTTCATCCTTTGTTCCACTTGTGGCAGTGTGTCAACTTCTTTCATTTAGCTAACAAAGACGCCCAAGGCTTCTCTTTAAAAAAAAAAAAAAAGAGGGGGATTTGACCTTACGCCCTCTAGTTTATTTTCTGCTGACCTCTTACCTCCTAGCTAACTTTCTCCAGTCTACACTAGTATGTGACACGGGCTGAGGACATTTTCGCATTCAGAGTATAAATCAGGACTTTTTAGAAAGTGCTGAAAGTATCAGGATGGTTTTCTTCCTACTTTAATACCCAAGAAGATTAAAAAAAAAAAAAAAGTAGAAATGTTAGATATTTTGCTACCATCCTGAGATCACATCTGGGGAAGCTTTTGGGGGTCAGCTTTCTCAGGAGTCAGTACTCTTAAGCCGATTGCCATTGGAGCAAGAGGGATGGGGAGAAGGTCAGAGGAGGTGGGCGAAGCTCAGGGTCCGGGCAAGGAGAGGAGCATGTAGGGCTAGGCTGTAAGGTCGTGCCGGTTGCTGACGTCTTGATTCCATCTTTGGCCTTCTCCATGTCAGCTTGTCCTTGGCACAGGCAGGACCAAGTAAGATGCTCTGCTTCTGGCCCAGTGTTTCCCCCTCACCCAGGTGCCCTCAGGTTCTCCACCATTCTACTGAAGTTGCCCCGTTAAGGATCCTGTCTTGCACCTTTAATGACCTTGAGCTAGGTGTGGTGGCAAGCTCCTGTAGTCCCAGTTATTTGGGAGACTGAGGTGGGAGAATCACTTGAGCCCCGGAGTTCAAGGCTGTAGTGAGCTGTGATCATGCCACTGCACTCCAGCCTGAGCAGCACAGCAAGGCCCCATCTCTTAATAAAAAAAAATCTTAGGAATGCAAATGATGTTAATACCTACTTTCTCTCTCTCTCTCTCTCTCTTTTTTTTTTTTTTTTTTTTTTTTTTTTTTTTTTTTTTTTTTTTTTTTTTTTTTTTTTTTTTTTTTTTTTTTTTTTTTTTTTTGATGGAGTCTTGCTCTGTTGCCCAGGCTGGAGTGCAATGTCATCGTCTCTGCTCACTGCAAGCTCCACCTCCCGGGTTCAAGCGATTCTCCTGCCTCAGCCTCCTGAGTAGCTGGTGCTACAGGCATGTGCCACCACGCCTTGCTGTTTTTTTTTTGTGTGTGTGTGTATTTATTTTTGTATTTTTAGTAGAGACGGGGTTTCACCATGTTAGCCAGGATGGTCTCAATCTCTTGACCTCATGATCCACCTGCCTCAGCCTGCCAAAGTGCTGGGATTACAGGTGTGAGCTACTGTGCCTGGCCTGCTTTCTCTTCTGACTTGAGGCACCACCTTCTCCAGATTCTCCTGTTGCTTTGAGGGCTTCTGCTGTAGTGCCTCCTGCTTGCTGTGGACTGCGCTAGGTCCTCTGTAGCCACTGTGAAGTTCCAACGTTCCAGGTTCCTGGAAGGTTCATATAATAGGATTGGACTGGCTAGAGGTAAGGAGACTGGGGCTCTGAGAGGCTTACTTCGCTGCTCATTTATTAGCTAGAAAAACCAGAGTTTACACCCAGGTCTGGCTCTCTCCAAACCTCCTCCTTTTCCTTGGCATTGGCACACTCCTTGGCACACATCTTTCATGCCCGTAGCACCAGTGCCTACCGGGAGTGTGCCTATGCATCCTAAATTCTATCATGTCGCGCAGAACTCCTTCTTGAGCACCAGCCCTGCATTTTCAACTGCTTGTTAGAAATTTCCAAACTGGGCCAGGCACGGTGGCTCATGCCTGTAATTCCAGCACTTTGGGAGGCCGAGGGGGTGGATCACTGAGGTCAGAAGTTCAAGACCAGCCTGGCCAACATGGTGGAACTCCATCTCTACTAAAAACACAAAAATTAACTGGGCATGGTGCTGTGTGCCTGTAATCCCAGCTACTCAGGAGGCTGAGGTAGGAGAGTTGCTTGAACCCGGAAGGTGGAGATTGCAGTGAGCCGAGATCACACCATTGTATTCCAGTCAGGGCAACACAGCGAGACTCCATCTCAAAAAGAAAAAAGAAATTGTCAAACTGACACGTCCACCATACTCAACTTGGTCAAAACTTCGTTTATTTCTCACTGTCCAGACCTGTCTTCCTGCATTCCCTGTGTGGCTAAATGAAGCCACTCCACTACCCATCTCAAAATCTGAAAGTCACCCTTGAGTGTTCCCTACCCCACACCTCTGGCTCTTTCAGGCTTTCTTAATTCTCCTCCTTAAGAACTTCTCAAGTACCTCCCCTTTCTTCCTGCTCCTGCTCCACTTCCTTGGGTCAGACCCATGTCGTCTAGGGCAGGGGCTGTTTACATAGGTAGACCCCTTACTGACTGGCTTGCATACTTGGAGTCTTGCCTCTACAGTTCATCATTCCCCTGCTTCAAATCGGTCACTGGCTTCCCAATATCTCTAGGATGAAGTCTCAGCTCTCAGCTTGGAGTTAAGGCTTGTACACGCTGCCCACAACCCCAGCTTCCCCTGCTCTTGTCCGTGAACGTGACTCTCTGGTCCCCTTGAACCTGTTGCCAGTCTCTGGACGGGTAGAGGGTGTAGCACACAAAGGCCCTAAGGTGGGAGTGAGCTTTGTGTGTTTATTGAATGGAAAGAAGCCCAGTGAGGCTTAGGGAAATGACTGGAGGGGAAAGGTGTGAGCTAAGGCTGGAAAGGCAGCTCAGGTCCTGAGTATACAGGGCCTTGGCCTTGTGCCTATGACAAGGAGGTTGGGTCTGGGAAAGGGAAGGGTGTGCACAGGGCACAGGGCCAAGCTCTTTTTCCTGGCTAATGAGGCCCTGTGTGCTCAGGCCCTGAGCCACCTTCCCGCCCTGGGTCACACCTTTCCCTGCTACTCGTATTGCCCCAGCCACATGGACCTTCTTTCTATTCAACAAATGCACCAAGCTCATTCGTGTCATGGGGCCTTTGCACGGGCTGGGCCCTCTGTCTGGAATGCCTGTCCCTCTGCTTCTCTCATGGCCTGCTTCCTTTTATGCTTCACATGTTGGCTCATGCAGCATGCTTTGTCTCTCTGGACCACAGTCACCCATTTGTTTCTCAGTACTCAGTACCTCTGAAATGATCTTGCTTATTTATACAGAAGTCGTGTCTGCTTTCCCCATTAGCATGTCTGTTCCCTGAGTGCAAGGGCCTTCTCTGCTTGCCTTTTATTTTATTTTATTTTTTGAGACGGAGTTTCGCTCTTGTCCAGGCTGGAGTGCAATGGTGCGATCTCGGCTCACTGCAACCTCTGCCTCGCAGGTTCAAGCGATTCTTCTGCCTCAGCCTCCCAAGTAGCTGGAATTACAGGCACCCACCACCACACATGGCTAACTTTGTATTTTTAGTAGAGACGGGGTTTCGCCATGTTGGTCAGGCTGGTCTGGAACTCCCGACCGTAGGTGATCTGCCCACTTTGACCTTCCAAAGTGCTGGGATTACAGGCGTGAGCCACCGTGCCAGGCCCTGCCTTTTATTTTTTATGCACATTCCTAGCGTCTCAAACAGCACTTAACACCCAGAGGTGCTTGGGGAATATTTGTTCAACCACTGAAGCTTGGACCAGTGGGTTACTCAGTGTCTATTCCGTGTGATATTGAAGATGATGATAACATTTCTTCCGTAGAAGCATGAAACAAATTCTGGGGGAGCTCAGAATGGTCCAGGTGGGGTTCGGTTTTATCTGATGTATTCAGGGTGGTCTTTGCAGAAGAATCAGAATCAGAATGCCTCTCATAGGAAGGACAGAAAGTTGCCCGGGCGAGTGGAAGGGGAACGAGGAGGTTGACAGGGAAAGGGAGGTCGGGAGGGTAAGGGCACTCCAGGTGGGACCCAGCAAGCCACAGGGATGCAGATGTGAGGGAGAGCACAGGATAAAAGGAGAACGTTTAAAAAGCCTAAAACATGTAAAAAGAGAACGTTTTTGCGTAAAGTTTTAAAAAACTGGTTCATTTCTAAATCTGTATGGTGGAGGCAGCGATATTATTTTGTGTGTGCAGGGAAGGTCTATTTATAAAGGTGTGATTACTCTGTTACTCGTTTTATAAGTGGGTTTTAATGTGTATTAAGCAAGAAAAAAGAGCCTACATTGAGTTGTGAATAGAAGTCTCACAGAGATTCTGGGCAGTGTGGTGCTGTGGTTGGTGTTATTCTGATGTGCAGAATGCTCTTTTTTTTTTTTTTTTGAGACAGAGTCTTGCTCTGTTGCTCAGGATGGAGTGCAATGTCATTGTCTCTGCTCACTGCAAGCGCCATCTCCCGAGTTCAAGCTATTCTTGCACCTCAGCCTCCTGAGGAGCTGGGATTACAGACATGCGCCACCTCGCCTGGCTACTTTTTGTATTTGTAGTAGAGATGGGGTTTCACAACGTTGGCCATGCTGGTCTCTAACTCCTGACCTCAAGAGATCCACTTGCCTCGGCCTCCCAGAGTGCTGGGATTACAGGCATGAGGCAGGATGCCCAGTTTCTTTTTTTTTTT
>NW_016107408.1:3082905-3091707 GCF_001604975.1 Cebus imitator | reverse complement strand
TTGCTCTTGTTACCCAGGCTGGAGTGCAATGGCGCGATCTTGGCTCACCGCAGCCTCCGCCTCCTGGGTTCAGGCAATTCTCCTGCCTCAGCCTCCTGAATAGCTGGGATTACAGGCACGCGCCACCATGCCCAACTAATATTTTTTTGTACTTTTAATAGAAATGGAGTTTCACCATGTTGACCAAGATGGTCTCGATCTCTTCACCTCGTGATCCACCCACCTCGGCCTCCCAAAGTGCTGGGATTACAGGCGTGAGCCACCACACCCGACCCTCTTTTTTTTTTTTTTTTAAAGTAATTTCAACTTTTATTTTAGATTCAGGAGGTACATATGTATGTTTGTTATATGAGTATATCATGTGGTGCTCACTGGGGTGTATGAATGGGGTAAGTGACCCCACCGCCCAGATGGGGAGCGTGGTACCCAACAAGGAGTTTTTCAGCCCTTCCCGCTTCCCCTCTTTCTCTCAAATATCAGCCTTGGCAGAGAACTTGTGACTAAGAACGTTGTGATGGAAATGAGGAGATCTGAGTTTCTGTCCCACCTCATGGTGTAACTGCTATATAGCGTTTGAGACCAGCCTGGCCAACATGGCGAAACCCCGTCTCTACTAAAAATACAAAAATTAGCCGGATGTGGTGGCACGCACCTGTAATCCCAGCTACTTGGGAGGCTGAGGCAGGAGAATCGCTTGAACCCAGAAGGTGGAGGCTGCATGAGCTGAGATCGCACCACTGCATACCAGCCTGGGTGACAAGAGCGAGACTCCATCTCAAAAAAAAAATAAATAAATAAAATAAAGAAGCCTTGGGTTTCAATGAGGACAGCCACTGAAGGGATGGACCCTGGATGCCAGAACATAGCATGATGTCTCACCAGTGGTACGTGCAGAATAAAGGGACATTCAGGGAGAAAGAGAAACTAAAGACTACGTCATAGGAGGCTTTGAGTGCTCCCATGAGAAGACAAGAGCCAAGCTATAAATGAGCAATTTCTCTCCTCTCCTCCGTGCTGCCATGCTTGTACCCTGCCCCTGCTGACCTCAACACACACTACCCCTTCCCACGCCCAGGAATGACCGCTCTCCTCCTTCCACCTCTCCCCCATGCCCCGCTTTGGTGACTGCCCCATGCTGTACCCTGCAGTCTGTGGCGTGGGACATAAATGCAGACTATGTCCCTGCAGAGTTCTGTGGGTTTCAAGTACCATGTGGTTTTGGCTTTATCTGCAGTAGGAAGTTCTGCCCTCAATGGAGAACAGAATTGGAGCACCTGATGGAGGTGTGCTGGGGGAAGGAACGGTTGGGTCCATTTGTTGTTTTTGGGGAAGAGAGGGAGAAAGGATGGCTATTTCCGAACTTCCGTGAGGCAGGAGGATCTCTCAGGTTCCCACTGAAGTGATGCCCGCTCCACGTGGGCAGGAGGTATCATGCCATCTTCCTGACTCAGTCGTTTCTTTTTGTTTGTTTGTTTGAGATGGTGTCTTGCTCTGTCACCCAGGCTGGAGTGCAGTGGTGCAATCTTGGCTCACTGCAACCTGTGCCTCCGGGTTCCAGCAGTTCTCTGCCTCAGCCTCCTGAGTAGCTGGGATTACAGGCATGCGCCACCACATCCAGCTAATTTTTTTGTATTTTTAGTAGAGATGGGGTTTCACTGTCTTGGCCAGGCTGGTCTTGAACTCCTGACTTCGTGATCCACCCACCTTGGCCTCCCAAAGTGCTGGGATTACAGGCATGAGCCACCACACCTGACCAATATTTGTATTTTTAGTAGAGACAATGTTTCATCATGTTGGCCGGGCTGGTCTCGAACTCCTGAGCTCAAATGACCCACCTGCCTTGGCCTCCCAAAGTGCAGGGATTACAGTCATGAGCCACCTCGCCCAGCACCTGACTCATTCATTTCTGACAGTGTTTTCCTTGTGCTCCCCTATCAGGACAGGAAGAGATGTCAGCAGGAGGGACTCGCCGTATGAAAACATGGGAAGCATCTCACTGCCCCCTAAATGCCAGCTCTCCCTTCCCGCTTCTCTCCTCTGGTGATTGTGGGACTTTAATCAGCCCATTTTCCATCTTCTGTGTCGGTCAGTGTCTTAGGCTTTAGTGGAATTGGCTGTCAGAGCCTTCCAGGCAGGAGCAGGTGCTTTGATTAGGCAGCCCTGATTGCAGGTGCAAGGGCTGGCCCCGGGGCGTTGCTGGCCGGATTTGTGACTTAAAGGGTGGTCTTTGTGTACTCATTGTACACCTTAACAGGCAGGTTTCCAAGCGAATGTAAGCACATGGAAGACAAGATTGGCCAAAGTGAGCTATAAAGTTTGCTGTCCAGGGGAAGCATGATCTGAAACCTAAGTGGATTTTGATTTTAGGCCTTTAATGGGATTTGTTTAAGGAAATTCTGCCAGTGGATGTTATTCTGATTTGTCCATTAAAGCCCTGTTTCCTTAAACAAGGTCTGTTTCAGAGGAGCTGCCTTCTGTCATCAGTTGGAGTCAGGAGGATTCAGTGTGTATCTCTCACAGTATTGCTGGCCAGCTGAAATACCCTTGGCCTAGGCGTCATTGCAGGTGCTGGGGCAGGAATTGCCTGCCCCCACCTCCCCAGCTGTCTGTGCCAGCAGTTGTCCACTTTTTCTACCTGTGTGCACAGACCCAGCCAAGCCCTAGGCCCTGTTCTGGTTTTGGGTGGGATGGAAGCCCAGAAGGAAACACTGCCTGCAAAGGCACAGGTGTCCTTCTCACCCGCAGTGCCCATATCTCTCAATCCTATTTTAGACTCCTTGGCCTGGCTTCTTGGCCATTTGTGGCTCAGACCTCTGGCTGACTTCCTCGCCTTCCCCTGTGGACTCTTGAATGGGGTCTGGCTACCTGGCCGCGGCCAATTTCTCATCTGCTCTCCTTGGCCATCGTGGACCTCTTTGGGTTCCATGTGGCTCCCTCCCATGTGGCTTGTAGGAACTTTTTAGGTGTCGTCTAGCCAGTCTCCTCATTCATGCCCTTTTGGTTTAGCTACTTGGGAAACTAAAGGAGCAGCAAGATTTGGGTTCCTCTTTATGCCAGGAGTGGCAGTTGCAGGGGTCAGGGTTGACACTGGATGTTGGGTAAAGCCCATGAAGTTAAGGCTGCAGGGAACTGAGATTGTGCTACTGCACTGCAGCCTGGGTGACAGAGACTCTTTTTTTTTTTTGAGACGGAGTCTAGTTCTGTCGCCCAGGCTGGACTGCAGTGGCATGATCTTGGCTCACTGCAACCTCCGCCTCCCGGTTCAAGCAGTTCTTCTGCCTCGGCCTCCCGAGTATCTGGGACTGTAGGCATGTGCCACCGCAGCTGGCTAATTTTTTTGTATATTTAGTAGAGACGGCGTTTCACCGTGTTGGCCCGGCTGGTCTGGAATTCCTGACTTCAGGTGATCCGCCCGCCTGATTACAGGTATAAGCCATCCTGCCTGGCCTAGATGCTATCTTAAAAAAAATAAAAAGGAAACAATAAGAGAGTCCATCCAGCCACAAAGCACTGGGGTTTTCACACTGGTGTTGTCTTGGTCACACTCATTCTCCTGGGGAATCATGGCCTGTGCTGTCTTTTCTTGTGTAAAGGAATCCCTGCTGATGGGATCGGTGAGTTTTCCAGGAGGGGGTAGGGTCTGTAGTGCAGCCATGCCCTCCAGCCCACCTCAGGACTCACAATTGTGAGAGAATCACATCGTAAGCCTTTTCCATTACTGTGAAATAGTTCTCGCTCTGAGATGCTGAATCCCTTGGCCCATCAGTGCCACCTGAGAAGGAAAGAAAGCAAACCGAGGCCCAGTTAGAGCCCAGAGGGTTCCCCAGGCTGACTCAGGGCTCCTTCAGTGGCAAAGGCCAGTGGTGCCCTGGGACCTTCCTTGGTGCTACAAGGCGAGCCCTCCCTTCTCTGCCAGATTCCTCAGAGCAGCCCTGCACCTGCTCAGAGTGGCTGTGTCTAGGTGACACACAGACTCTTGCCAGGAGGACCAGAGTGAAGCTGATAGGATTTGCTTTGTCACCACCAAAGGATGTCTGTGGCTACTCGTCCTTATTTTGGATACCGTATGGGGAGAGTTAATGGAGATTGCACGTGCTGGGTTCCCTTACCTGAGATGCCCTTCCCCTTTATTCCTAGAAAATCATCCCCAGGCTTCCGACACTGGGTTCACCTCTTGTTTTTTAAGAGACACAGTCTCACTGTGTTGCCCAGGCTGGTCTCCAACTCCTGGGCTCACATGTTCCTCCTTCCTCAGCCTCCCTAGTAGCTGGGACTACAGGTGTGTGCCACTGCTCCCAGCTTGGGCCCACCTCTTTGAGGGAGTATCCTCTGTCACTGCTCCTACTGGGGAGGGAGGCCCCAGCCGTGTCTTCATCTCAGAGTCCCATGTACACAGCACAGTGCCTGGCTTGTGTAGAGTGAGTCACCAGCATCTGTTCCCATAATCAGCACTGTTGAAGAGTTTTAGCAGAGGGTGCGGAGTATTTTTCCTGCCCAGGAGCTCAGAGGCTCTTGTGATGCATATAGCAGGGGTGAGAGGGAGGTGGCGCATGGTTTTAGGGCGGGTTCTGGGAGGAGGCTGGTTATTGAGACCTCAGGATATTTTGTCTACTAATCCTCTAGGCAGACAGACCTTCCTAGACAAATGAAAAGACCAATCAAGCCCAATTACTCTGAAAAATTCGCATTGATTTCTCCCATCATCTTGTCCCTCTACCTCCCCCGTTCCAATTTAATGGAACACAGCTAGGAAGATAAATGACCTGGGCTCAGGGACTGTGAGACCTTGTGTCTGCTCATTACCTGGGGGCTTGGCTGCCCCTCTATGCTGTAGGGCTGGCTGGGGCCTCTGGGGCCACAGTCCAGCAAGTCAACCTTTGAAAGAGTCACAGTGGCTGGAGCTATTGCAAGCGTTGTTACAGAGCGAGAGCAGCTTTATTTTTCTGATGTCTGAATAGGGGTGTCTTACAAAGCAGGGGATATTATAGATGGAGACCCAGCACCCGGGGCTGCAATGGGCTTTGCTGTTGAAGATTAATCCAAGAAGTGGAACTTGTTTTTCCTTTGGCCCTTTCTTGTTTATTTTGATGGAATTTTTTTTTTTTTTTTTGAGACAGAGTCTTGCTCTGTCACCCAGGCTGGAGTACAGTGGCCTGATCTTGGATCCCTGCAACCTCCACCTCCCAGGTTCAAGTGATTCTCCTGCCTCAGCCTCCAGAGTAGCTGGGATTACAGGTTTGTACCATCATGTCCGGCTAATTTTGTATTTTTAGTAATGATGGAGTTTCTCTATGTGGGTCAGGTTGGTCTCGAACTCACTACCTCAGGTGATCTGCCTGCCTTGGCCTCCTAACGTGCTGAGATTGCAGGCATGAGCCACCGTGCCCAGCCTATTTTTCATATTTTTAGTAGAGTTGGGGTTTCACCGTGTTGGTCAGACTGGTCTCAAACTGCTGACCTCAGGTGATCCACCCACCTTGGTCTCCCAAGGTGCTGGGATTACAGGCGTGAGTCTCTGCGCCCAGCCCATTTCGATGGGATTTCTTAATGACTTTTTTTTCTAACTACAATTTGTCACCTTTGACTAAGAAGTAAGAAAAATACAAAATAATTCTGAGTTCCCCCTTTTTGTAAGGCAAGCCCCACTCTGTAATGGCTCTGTAGTGGGCGAGGATATCAGTGCTGGAAAGAGGCCGAGGAACTGAGTGTTCCTCCTGGGCAGAGGGGTGCCCACTGGAAGAAAGTGGTTGTTAAGCAGTTGTGCATCTTGTTCACCTCCACTAGCCTCACGTTAAGCCTATTGCTTCCTTTGTTGATTTTCACAGTATGTCCAGTGATTCTGTCTATAGATACCTGCTCTTGGCATGCTGGTATGAACAAGCCTTCTCTTTGTTCATTTATTGACTCATTTGCTCTTCTCTTAGCAGCTGCATTCATTTCCGATGTTGTAGTTTGCTGTTAACAAATTACTGCAGACTTGGATGACTTAAAACTACAGAGATTTATTTTCTCAGTTAGGGAGACCATCAGTCTGAAATCAGGGTGTCAGTAGGGCCATCCATGCCCCCTCTGAAGGCTCAAAGAGAGAATCCTTACTTGCCTCTAACTAGTATCTGGTAGCTGCAGGCTGTTAGCATTCCTTGGCTTGTAGCCCCATCACTTCAGTCTCTGTTTCTGATGTCACCTGGCCTCTTTGTCTCCTCCCCTCCCCTCCCTTTCTCTCTCTCTCTCTCTCTCTCTCTTTCTCTCTCTCCTTCCTTCCTTCCTTCCTTCTTCTTCTTCTTTTCTTTCTTTCTTTCTTTCTTTCTTTCTTTCTTTCTTTCTTTCTTTCTTTCTTTCTTTCTCTTTCTTTCTTTCTTTTCTTTCTTTCTTTTCTTTCTTTTTCTTTCTTTCCTTCCTTCCTTCCTTCCTTCTTTCTTTCTCCTTCCTTCCTTCCTTCCTTCCTTCCTTCCTTCCTTCCTTCACTTTCCTTCCCTTCGTTCCTTCCTTCCTTTCTTTCTCTGTCTTGGATCACCACAACCTCTGCCTCCCAGGTTCAAGCGATTCTCCTGCCTCACCCTCTGGAGTAGCTGGGATTACACCATGCCTGGCTAATTTTGTACTTTTAGTAGAGATGGGGTTTCACCATGTTGGCCAGGCTGGTCTCGAACTCCCGGCCTCAGGTGATCCGCCCACCTCGGCCTCCCAAAGTGCTGGGATTATAGGTGTGAGCCACTAGGCCCAGCCTCTCCTCTTCTTATAAGGACATCATCACTGGCTTTGAGGCACTCCCCAATCCAAGATGGCCTTATCTTTTTGACCTCTGCGAAGACCTTGTTTCCTGCTCCCCAGAGAGGCCCTAGCTGTGTCTTTATCTCAGGGTCCCATGCACGCAGCACAGTGCCTGGCGTGTGTTGGATGAGACACCAGCATCTCTTTCCATAATGAACTCTGTTAAGAGTCTCAGCAGTGCTGATGAGCAGAATTCGGAATCTTGGAGGGGATCCTATTCATCTCACTGCCGCTGGTGTTTATGCAAAAGCTTAACGGGTGCTAGGCGTCGTGCTGTCTACTGGGAATATATTTAATACTAGTGTGCACTGGCAGGTGTGGCCCTGCCCTTCTAGATCTTGCAGCCTGGTGGGGAAGGCAGTGGTGAAGTCCTCACACAAATACCCAGTCACCGTCCAAACCTGAGTCTCTCTCCTGTGGTCTGCTTTCCCAGCCCTCCCATCCAGGGGGGTGTTTTCATCTGTACCATACCCAAATCTCCACTTCCGATGTACAGAGACAGGACGCACCTGATTTTGTATCTTTGCTCAGAGCCGAAGAGGGCAGGGCTGTGTTGCTGGTCCCTACCTTCCACCCACAACCCACGCCTCTGACTGTCTTAGGGTTTAACACTGAGCCACACACTCTCTCCAGGATGCAGTGGGCCTTCGCCTCAGCAGGCGACTGCGGGTCGATGAGCAAAGCCCTTCTCCTAGAATAGAGATGTCCATCACTTCTAACACACTCCAGCTCCCGCAGTTCAGGCCCCAGCATTGGAATTCCAGCCACTGCGGCCACCTCATTGGCTTTCAGCATCCGCTTTCATAAATCTACCAGGAGAAATATTTCTCTTCGACTTCACTTAGACCCAATTTTTCAAAGCTGATCAGCATTGCTGATATCCTGATGGATTTCCTCGGCGTTACAACCTCCTGCAACATAATCCTTCGGGAGGGCAGTATTCCTTTTTTTTCCCCTCTAATAGGCACAGGCATGCAGGTGACCTTTTGAAGCTTGGATTTTGTTTAAGAAAAAAAAAGATGTTAAAAACAAGGGCCCTCGCTGTGCTGTCGCCCATGAGATGCGGAACTCTGTAAATGCTGCTGCTCCATGATGAGCGTCCGCACTCCCAGTGACTCACCTGCAGCACGGATGCCGCTGCTTGTTGTTGCATTGATTACTGCAGATGCTGATGAGCTGCTCGCCCATTAATGGTTCCTAGTTCCTTACCTCTGTCTTCTCTGCCCTGGAGGGCTCTGCCTGCCCCTCACTAATCCCTTTGTGCCCATTCTTTCCCTCTTATAGTCAGGTCTCCACCCAGCACTCAGAGCGACTGCAAAAGCGCAAATCACGGCCGGCCCGGGCGCAGTGGCTCACCCCTGTAGTCAATCCAGCACTTCAGGAGGCCGAGGCGGGCAGATCGCCTGAGGTCAGGAGTTCGAGACCAGCCCAGCCAACATAGTGAAACCCCGTCTCTACTCAAAATGCAAAAATTACCTGGGTGTGGTGGCAGGTGCCTGTAATCCCAGCTGCTCGGAAGGCTGAGGTAGGGAATCGCTTGAACCTGGGAGGTGGCGGTTGCAGTGACTCCAGCTTGGGTGACAGAGCAAGACTCTGTCTCCAAAAAATAAAAAAAGAAAAAAATCAGATTGTGTCAGAGCCAAGTCCAAGGACCGCACCATACACTTCCAGGATCAGGGTCCTGGCTGCCCCTCTGGCCTCCTTTACTGTTACCCCGGCCCCGTTCCTTCATTCCTCGTTCTCTTCCTCACTGCCTTCATTGCAGACCCTCATACATCCTCCTAATCCTGGCAACTCCTTCTCAGAACTTGGAGTACTCCTAGAATTTACAGCCTGGTGGGGAAGGCAGTGGTTGTTCCTCCTTTGCTTACTTCCCTGCTCAAATGGTGTCTCTGCGGGAGGTGAGCTCTTTTTCCCAAAGGCTACTCTCCATCTCCTTGCCCTGCTGTCCTTCCTTCCTTCCCCCCTTCCTTCCTTCCTTCCTTCCTTCCTTCCTTCCTTCCTTCCTTCCTTCCCCCCTTCCTTCCTTCC
>NW_016107408.1:3070541-3082325 GCF_001604975.1 Cebus imitator | reverse complement strand
CCCTCCCTCCCTCCCTCCCTCCCTTCCTTCTTTCCTTCCTTCTTTCTACAGCCTTGCTCTGCCGCCCAGGCTGGAGTACTGTGGCGTGATCTCGGCTCACTGCAATCTCCAACTTCCAGGCTCATACCCAGTTCTCCTGCCTCAGCTTTCCAGGTAGCTGGGATTATAGGCACCCACCACCATGCCCGGCTAACTTTTGTATTTTTAGTAGAGACGGGGTTTTGCCATGTTGGCCAGGCTTGTCTTGAATGCCTGATCTCAAATGATCCATCCACCTGGGCCTCCCAAAGTGCTGGGATTACAGGTGTGAGCCACTGTGCTTGGCCCCTGCTGTCTTTCCCTCAACATTCTGCTATGTGAGTTTTTCATTTGCTGTCCCCTCTCCCCAGTTTGTTGGTTTGCCCATTGCTATAATCCTGATGATGTGAATAGCGCTTGGTAAGTGGTGAATGTGGCCGAGAGGAATTGTGGTATTAAAGTCATGAGGGGAAAGGAGAGAGGCCATCAGGTCCACCGGACCCTTGCCTTTCCCTAAGATTCCTTCGTCCCCTCCTCAAATTATGATGAAACACAAAGGAAATGGAACTTAAGAGGGGAAAAATACAATTTAAACAGTTTGGATTGTTGGTTTCAGGATGGGAAAGGTAAAGTGGGCTTCAGTCTGTAGCTTGGGTTTCGGAGGTGCACTCCATAGGGCCTTTTTTCTTACCTTCTGTTTCCACTCCGGCAAGAGTGGTGGCAGGGGAAGGGCAAGGTGGGGTACAGCAGGGGCTTAGGGTGGGGGTTGCGCAGGGGGAATGGAGCTGCCCTTTTACTGAACCTGGAGACCTGGGCGGAATCTAGCCCAGGCACCCTTCAGCACGCACAGCTAATGTCCAGCTCTAGAGGTCATCATGTTTTCTTTTGTTCCTATTTGGGTTTATTAAAAGCTATTTGAGTTCCTGCATATAGCTTAGGAGAGCGCAGCCCAATTATTCGGGCTGATGGGGGCCGGTCAAGTGGCTTTTAGTTAAACAGCTCTGAACACTTGGCACCCACTTCAGGCCAAGTCTTGCATCATCCCTGAAGTGCTCCGTCAAGAGCATCTGCTTCCCCACCTCGCTGAGCACTGAGCAGCTGCTGTAGGGAAGAGTGATGGGTCTGGAATCAGGACACATGGGTCCTTGACCCGGCTCTACCCCTGCAGGAAAGAAGAGAGAACCAGGGTAGCATTATGTATGTGCATGTGTGTGTATGTTTTACATGATATATGAATATATGAGTTTCTATGTGGGCGTATGTGCACAGTGTGCATGCATATATGTGTGCATGCATACATGTGTGCATGCATAAATATGTGTACATGCCCATGTATGCACTGTGTGTATATGCACGTGCTTGCATGTGTATATGACTGTGTGTGTGTGTATATGACTGTGTGTGTGTGTGTATGACTGTGTGTGTATGACTGTGCGTGTGTATATGACTGTGTGTGTGTGTATATGACTGTGTGTGTGTATGACTGTGTGTGTGTATATATAACTATGTGTGTATGACTGTGTGTGTGTATGACTGTGCGTGTGTGTGTGTGTGTGTGTGTCTTTTGCTCTGTGACAAGCTCAAGAGTTTTCAGTGAAATCAGAAGCCCTGCTTTTCTATGTCACAGCAGAAGATTTTCATGATTTGTTTCACTAAGATTCTTGGGTCTGGTCCTGTTCAGGGGAAAAGCCCAGAAATTCATGCCTTTCCTCCTTTGGGTACCAGCTTGGGGCTATTCTAAAGTGCTGACATGGCCAACAATACATTTCCTCCCCATGCTTCCTGGTTCTTTCCAAATTTATGTTGTTGGAGTGCTCCCACTCAACCTTGAGGACTTTCCTTTCCTTTACCTTTCTCCCCTCGCCGCCCCCCCCACTCCCCTCCCCTCCCCTCCCTTCCCCTCCTGTTCCCTTCCTTTTTCCTCCCCTTCCCTTCCCTTGCCTTCTTGACAGAGTCTCACTCTGTCACCCAACTGCAATCACCACCTCCTGAATTCATGCCATTCTCTTGCCTCAGCCTCCCGAGTAGCTGGGACTATAGGCATGTGCCACCATGCCTGGCTAATTTTTGTATTTTTAATAGAGATGGGGTTTCACCATGTTGGCCAGGCTGGTCTTGAACCCCTGACCTCAGATGATCTGCCTGCCTCCGCCCAAAGTGCTGGGATTACAGGCATGAGCCATCATGCCCGGCAATGAGAACTTTTTTTAAGCGCCATCTCCCATGTCCCCTTCCCTCACTCCCTGGAACAGACAAAATTGAGCATTTTCTTATCTGTGTTTCTTTTCCTATTTCTGTTATTACAATGTACAAATGTGTTATAAATATTTTTAAAAATAGATCTCCATCCTCCTCTGCAAACTTTGAGGAAGAACAGTCTTGGTTTTTCTTCATCTTTCAGTACACTGTTGGGGTAAAGTACTAACAAATGTTTACTGAGTGAATAAAGGATTAATGCAGGCCAGGAGCGAGTGATGGCTCACGCCTGTAATCCCAGCACTTTGGGAGGCGGAGGCAGGCAGATCACCTGAGGTCAGAGTTCGAGACCCACCTGGCCAACATGGTGAAATCCTGTCTCTACTAAAAATACAAAAATTAGCAGGCTATGGTGGCAGGCACCTCTAATCCCACTTGCTCGGGAGGCTGAGGCAGGAGAATCACTTGAACCCAGGAGGTGGAGGTTGTCGTGAGACAAGATCACGCCACTGCACTCCAGCCTGGGCCACAGAGCAGCATTCCGTCTCAAAAAAACAAAAAAGAAATAGGATTAATGTGAATAATCCCCAAATGTTCTCTTTTTTTCTTTTAGATTACATTATACACTTTTAATAATTCGTTATAAAAATCCTGTCTATTAAAAATATCATATAACCAGGATGCTGTTTTCATAGTTACATAAAATAAGTTAAATTCCGTGAAGACTATTGAGTTTTCAGATACTGAATCATCCATATGCATACCAAAAAAAAAATTAAAAATATCTTTAATAGGGCCTTGGGATTATATGCACTTTATTAAGCACTAATTCTTTCAAAATTGGCCATTTGTGTATGATCTATATTAGCAATTTTCATTTAACTATAGTATTTGGTTAAATAAAATACCCCTTTCCAACTATTCTTCTTGAAGAAAGAGTTTATTGAACATTCTCAACTAGGGTTTTGCTGAAAGTAATGGAATTTTCTTTCCTTGAACTCAAATAATAGAAAATAGAAAGAGAGGAAAAGAGAATTCACTATGGATGGTGACGAATTCACTATGGATGGTGACGAATTTGCAGCTCAGATGTTTGCTTCCCCGTAGGCAGAGGCTCTTGTTTATATAAACAGCGTGTTTAGAAGCATTTCATTTCATTTAGTAGACTTTTTTTTTTGAGACGGAGTTTCTGCTCTCGTAGCCCAGGCTGGAATGCAGTGGCACCATCTCGGCTCACAGCAACCTCCGCCTCCCGGGTTCAAGCAGTTCTCCTGCCTCAGCCTCCCGAGTAGCTGGGATTACAGGCATGCACCACCACACCTGGCTAATTTTTGTATTTTTAGTAGAGAAGAGGTTTCACCATGTTGGCCAGGCTGGTCTCAAACTCTCGACCTCAGGTGATCTGCCTGCCTCAGCCTCCCAAAGTGCTGGGATTACAGATGTGAGCCACCGCACCCGGCTATTTAGTGGGTTTTCAAAGCAGGACAGGGCCGTTTTCTTCTTCCTGTGCACTAACATCTCAGGAATGACTTTCCAAGCTGGCTTCTCCCATCACACCACCCTCACTGCCTCCCAGCCTTCCCCGCCTCCTGCCTGTTGTGCCACAGCCCACCTCATCCCTACCAATTCCACTGGCACCCACCAATGTGACTAGCACCCACCAGTGCAACTAGCAGTATCTACCTTGAAATAGCCAAATCAACATTCTTCTGTTTTAAGTTAATCAATGAAGTAAATCAGTCTCTGTGTTAGATTCTGGGGAAACAGTGGCGAGGAGGATGCACACTGCCCCACCTTCACGGTACCACCCTGCTGAATTCCTGCTGCTTACGGGATCGCGTAGAAAGATGGCCTTCCAATCCACCTGCAGCCCGCCACCCCCGGGTGTAGCCTCCACAGCACCATCTCTCCAGGTCCATGCTGAAACTGACCACTCCACTGGAGACCTTTCGCCCACTGCCTGGCAACCTCCCAGGTGTTATTTAAGACTTAGTTTATTTATTCCCCTCTCGGAAACGTTTCTGAGTCATTCAGGTTGAGGTACTGACTTCTTCTGTGTTTCCTCTGTAAGTGTTTTTCGTTTTATTTTTGAGACAGTCTCACTTTGTTGCCTAGGCTAGAGTGCAGTGGCACGACCTCGGCTCACTGCAACCTCTGCCTCCTGGGCTCAAGCGATTCTTGTGCCTCAGCCTCCCAAGTAGCAGGAAGTACAGGTGTACAGCACCACGCCCAGCTAATTTTTGTATTTTTAGTAAAGATGGGGTTTCACCATGTTGGCCAGGCTGGTCTCGAACTCCTGACCTCAGGTGATCTGCCCCCTCGGCCTCCCAAAGGGCTGGAGTTACAGGTGTGAGCCACCGTGCCCAGTCCCCTCTGTAATGTTTTCCCATGTATTTATCATGAGCATTGGTTATTTTGCATCGTACTTCATCAGTTCACATACTGATAACACTCACTGCTTGGTTCTTCAAGTTCAGACGCCATGTAGCGCCTGTATGTATATCCCTAGCACCGGGTACAAACGGTGCCTGGTAAAAGGCAGACATTGAGGAAATATCTAAAAGGAAAACAATATTTTTCTTGGGACGGTACGTGCCTTAGTAGCCGGAGAGAACTCATTAACTTTCTCTCCAGCAATGAGACTTCTCCTGCTTCCTTGGTGTCTTTAGGTCCCTTCCTCCTAGGACCCTATTAGAATAGTGACATTATCATGGTCTAGAACCAGATCTTCTTTTCAACTTGCTTTAACCTTGATTTTTCTCATGTTGTGTATTTTGGGTTTTGATAGCAAATTAAGGCCCCCGCCAACCCCCCATCTTTCTTTTTTAACCCTAAATTTGGCCTGCAGAATAGGGAAGAGGATTGGTTTCCAACATAGGATTCTCAGGTGATTTAGCCAGAATGAGGGTTAAAGAACAAGTCGTGCAGTATAGATAGCTACAGAGCTTATTACTGTATTGAGCTTCTGTGGTGCATATGTTTTCATTCAACGGTATTGGGCTTCATTTTCCTTTTTCTTTTCTCTTCTTTTTGTGGGGAAGTGAATAGGGGGATTGTTTACTTAGAGCTTTGAATAAATGATCCTTTTGACAGGGGAACAAAAGCCCTCATTCTGATTGGCACAGTATTTGAAATCACAGTCATAGCTATCATTATGAGACCTCATTTCCTGATGATTGGTTTAATATAATTGCCTCTTGGAGCACCTACTCTGGAAAATACGTCGATGCTGGCAATGAGTGACTAACCACATTCATTCCCCTCCCTCACGCCCTCCAGTTTGTCTTTTGGATCCAACAAACAAGTCAGTTGGAGGAAGGAGTTATGTGGGAAATGGCCATGAAATCCGAACAGTGTCTCACTGCACTTTTACTAAAAAACTTCAGAAATCGTCAGTTCTCCAGCTTAGTGGATGGACTGTGGACCAATTGTTTCTGCGTTGTGTTATCTAACCTAGAATCAACAGAAATTTATAGCATCTTTTAGCCCTGGAACCAAGAGATTCAATTTAGTCTCCTGCTCATTTAGAAAAGACAAGCAAAAAATAACCCTGAATCAGTGGGGCAATAGACTCCTCAATTCAGAAAGAAACATACAATGTTATTTAATCTATTTCTCTTTATTCTTTTTCTACCCCAGAAAGGTAATTATCTTTTTTTGTTTGTTTGTTTTCTATGACGCTCAAGAGGAGATTCTTTGTTTTTCTTTGACATCTATTCTGGGCTCTAATAGGTTTTTTTTTTTTTTTTTTTTTTTTTTTTTTTTTTTTTTTTTTTTTTTTTTGAGACAGTCTCACTCTGTTGCCCAGGCTGGAGGGCAGTGGTGCAATCTAAGCTCACTGCAACCTCTGCCTCTTGAATTCCAGCAATTCTCCTACCTCAGCCTCTTGAATAGCTGGGATTACAGGTATGCACCACTATACCTCGCTAATTTTTTTTAATTTTTAGTAGACACAGAGTTTCACCGTGTTGGTCACACTGGTCTCAAACTCCTGACTTCAGGTGATCCACCCACCTCGGCCTCCCAATGTGCTGGGATTATAGGCGTGAACCACCACACCCAGCCTCCTATGTCTTTTATCTGGAAAAGTCTTCCCTGAGACCTACCATCCCCCTCAACCTGATACCCATCTTCTTTTCTTACGTTTTCAGCGAAACTTTGGAAAATAGAGATACACAGGAGCTGTTTGATTGCGTTCCTTCACTTTTCATCCCCTCCTGATCAGCAACCCACTGAACAACAAATCCGGTGGAAAATCAGGACTCGCTCTGCGGAACTTCTCAGTGCATTTGCAGTGGCTAACGGTTCTCATCCTTTCTTTCTGGTGGCATCTTACCAGTCGCCCTTTGGGCTTCTCTTTCTTTGCGTATCCATTAAATTAGTTTTCTATCGCCCTCCATCTCATCAGCAGTCCACTTTTCACTAACATTCTCTCCTGGAATCTCCCCCAGACTCACGGTTCTACTTAGAATTTCGAGGCTCAGGCTCCCAAATTGATTCTCCAGCCAAGCTTTCTTTCCTAAATGTCAGAATCAAATTCCGCTGCTTCAGCCTCTTGTATTCCGTGGGTCTAAAATGGGATACATTCCCTGACAGCTTTTTTCTCCAAGTTCAGTGTTCTCTATCTTCTTTATTCCTCATACCCAGAAGAATCGAATGGAACCAAATCTGCTCCGCCACTCAAGCCAGGAACCTCAGCACCATTTCTTTCTCTTCCTTTTCTGTAATCCCCCAAATCCGCTTAGTTACCAAGCCCTGCTGATTTTGCTTCATAAATATTTCTCGAATCCCTTCCTACTATGAGTGGTCTGGTTTAATCCCTGATTATAACTTGCTTGGACCCTGTCAACGACCTCCTTTTGCGTTCCTCTGCCTCTGGTGGGTTTTTTGTTGTTGTTGTTCATTTTTTTTTTTTTTTTTTTGAGACAGAGTCTTGCTCTGTCGCCCAGGCTGGAGTACAGTGGCCCGATTTCGGCTCACTGTAATCTCCGTCTCCCGCCTTCAAGCGATTCTCCTGCCTCCAGGATTCAAGCGATTCTCCTGTCTCACCCTCCCAGGTAGCTGGTGTTACAGGCACCTGCCACCATGCCCAGCTAATTTTTTTTTTTGGATTTTTAGTGGAGACGGAGCTTCAGCTTATTGGACAGGCTGGTTTGGCACTCCTGACCTCAAGTGATCTTCCCACCTTAGCCTCCCAAAGTGCTGGGATTACAGGCGTGAGCCACTGTACCCCGGCCCTGCCTCTGCTTTTGTGCCATCTCTCACCCACCTAAATCCATGCATTTTCTTGCTTCCAGCCCTTCACTGGGTCAGAGTCCATTGATCCTTACATGATATTCAAGCCTTGCTAATCAGTACAGCACGTGGTTTCCTAGTGCAAATCATTAATATTCCAATAGAATGAATCCTAACAAAATGAAAAACTATTGCCGTGAAAGCGAGTCTTTGTGGCTCAGGATAAAATTACTAGTGACAGTATCATGCAGATTATGAAATAGCCAAATCTTAATGAATTTAGATGGAAATAAAAGTTTTGTGCTGTTGACAATTGATAAGTCAAGAAGCATCTCTTTTGAATGCAGTGACATTAGCACCAAAAAGCAGAGATTGAATCAAATTGTTTTGTAAAGTGTGAGAATATGTGAAAGCAGTATCTCTTATTTAATGTTTTTAGTTAGTTTGTTTGTTTGTTTGTTTGGAGATGGAGTCTTCCTCTGTCACCCAGGCCGGAGTGCAGAGGCACTATCTTAGCTCACTGCAACCTCCACCTCCCAGGTTCAAGCACTTCTGCCTCAGCCTCCAGAGTAGCTGGGATCACAGGTGTGTGCCACCATGCCCAGCTAATTTTTGTATTTTTAGTGGAGTTGGGGTTTCACCATGTTGGCCAGGCTGGTCTCAAACTCCTGACCTCAGGTGATCCACCCTCCTTGGCCTCTCAAAGTGCTGGGATTATGGACATGAGCCACAGAGTCTGGCCATGTAACGTATTTTATGTAATATTTTATTTTAAATATGCAAATGTAAATAATTGATGATTTAGGTATAGCCAATAGATATTTGATATTCATATCTGCATCTCTAAAGTTTATATATTCACATTGATTGCATCTCCCTTTTTAAATGGGCAAATAGAGATTTGCGCTGTATTCAGGGTCAGAGTTTATTTGGGCAATATTAGAGTTTAGCAGAATTTTGCTTGGCTCTGAGGCCTCTTGATGAATATGTTTGAGCTCTGTGTACCATGCCTCTGCAACTTTACCTAGTTACTCCTACTCCACAGTTCCATTTTTTCTTTTTTGCTTTGTCTTTTTTTTTTTTTTTTCGCGAGACAGGGTCTTGCTCTGTCACCCAGGCCGGAGTATAGTGCCACGATCATATCTCACTGCAGCCTCAAACTTGTGGGCTCAAGCAATCCTCTCTCCTCAGCCTCCCAAGTAGCTGAGACTACATGTGTGCATTCCCATGCCTGGCTAATTTTTTCTTTTTTTTTTAGAGATGGGGTCTTGCTATGTTGCCCAGGCTGGTCTTGAACTCCTGGCCTCAAGTGATCCTCCTACCTCAGCCTCCCAAACTGCTGCAATTACAGGTGTGAACCACCACACCTGGCCTCAATGCTTATCTTGGATGAAATAAGCTTAGAGCTGATCGAATATAGACAAAATGATATTATTGCATAGGACTATGAAAAGATCATGCCTTATAAAATGTTTAGAAGTGTCTCTATTTAGGTTAGGGAAGAGGTTCCAGAAGGCCTTTTGAGAGATAAATGCAAGCAACTGTTGACAGTCAACCACTAACTCATCTGCTGGGGACAGGTAGAGCCATGTGGCCGTGTGTTTGGACTCTTTGAAGTGACTTTGTTTGGATCCGTGAAGGTTCCTGGTTTGAAAATTAATATGTTGAAAGTTGTATATGTTAGTTCTTTCCGTAGCACTGTGGCAGGATACCAAAGAGGTAGAAGGCATATTTTAGATCTTCAAGCTTTTTATAATTTAATCGAGCTTAAAATGTGGGGAAAAAAATCATTTTAGACTCAGGATTTTATTTCAAGCATAAAGGTTCTTCACCTAATGCACAGTATCTCCATCCTAATATCGGTGGAATAATTCTTCAGTCCTGACTCAGATGACTCTGGGAAGAATTTTCCAGCTCTTGAGACCTCTCACTTAACAAAAACAGAAAAAGATCTTTTCTTTTCATTGTTTCGTTTTTAGAAAGGATCGCTGAGCGTCTGAGAAATGGAGTTTCCAAGGCAGGATGGGAGCAGTGGGGAAAACGTCACTCCCAAATTCCCACTGAAAACAATTGAGAGATGGGGAGCAATACTTTTCCTCACAAGCACATTCACAGTGAGGGTTTGCGTTTGTATTTAGTTAGGACGGGAGAACACATGGAGGCAGCGATCTGCTGAGGAGAGCTGACACTTTTAATAAGCAATGTTTTTCATTTCTAAATTTGCTGGAGTCCAGACAAGCATGTACACAAATAGCCACAATTTGTAAATTGTTCCTGACGTATTTTCTGCTCTTTGAATTCCCTGAGTGCCCGCAATATAATTAGAAATAAGCAATCTTTGACATCAGTAATAGGAAAAAGGACAGAGTTTCAGCATGCAAATAAGATGTTACCTAAACAGAAAATTATAGCAGTAGCAGCGACTGTCCTTGTCATGACAGAAGATAGGAAGCTGTTGAAGACAGTAAGAACTGTGCAGCGTTGCGCACTGACATTTTTCCCTGCCTTTCAAAGCCACCTACTGCATACACAGGCACAAGAAAGATGATGCAGATGAAAAGGGGAGAAGACAGGGCCCTCGGGAGAAGTGCTCCTCATCTTTGCGGCTGTTTCCCTAGTGTGATTGAGCTCATTGGCTTAAAAACAGAGTTTTGATGCACTTCCTCTGCCCTGTAGTGTAGCCCCCTTCTGATACAGACTGGGGGAGGTAGACTTTTCCAGGGGTCCGGCTTCCCATTGCGTTTGATGGCCGGGTGATTCATTCATTCATTCATTCACTCATTCATTCATTCATTCATTCACTCGCCTAATGGGTATGTGTTTCGTGCTATGCTGAACTCGGGGATGACATCACTGTGCCCAAAAAGACAAAGCTCCTGCCATCACAGGACTTTATAGTCCAGTGGAGGAGACAGGTAATAGACAGAGATACATAACGTAACGTTATCTGGTTCTACAGGGAAAAATAAAAACAGAGTACTGGGATGAAAGTGTGACTGGGCTGTTATTTTAGATCAGGCAGTCAGGGAAGACCCCCTCTAAGAAGATAGGTTTGGAGAAAAGACCTGAAAGATGTGAAAGAGAAGACGCCAAGAGTGTCTGTGGAGAGAGTATCCTGGTCAGAGGGAGCACCCCAGGAGGGAGCACTCCAGTCAGAAGGAGCGTCTGGGTCAGAGGGAGCATCCGGGTCACAGGGAGCATCTGCGAGCAGGCCCTGCAGCTTGCAGGTGTTGGTGTATTTGAGGGACAGTCAAAAGGCTGGTGTCCAACAAGTGTCCCGGTGGGCAGTGACCACCAGGGCTTTCAGATTTCAATTTGAGTATGACAGCAAGCCATCAGGAGGTTTCATTCAGGGGAGTTCCATGAACTGACCCGAGTTCTAAAGTGCCGTTTGGATGGCTGTGTGGAGAAGAGATTCAGGGAGCTGGTGGACAAGGGTGGAATGCAGCTCAGCAGTTTGGAGGCTGTGTTTGTAGTGGGGGAGGATAGCCCGAGCTGCAGAAAGAGTGGCGCAGCTGAACGTTGAGCAGATGGGATTTGCCGACAGGTGAGGACTGAGAGAGAAGGAGAAAGGAGGAGGAGAATTCTTAGGCTTTGAGATGGAGCAATTTATAGGGAGTGACTGGAGAAAAGCAAGTTTGGGTTGAAAGAACATCAAAAGTTCTGTGTCTGAGATGCCTCTAAATACTCAAGTGGTAACATCAAGTAGGTAGGTGACTTTGGAGTTCACGGAAGACACTGGGGTTGGAGATGGAGGTTTGGGAATGAAAGGAAGTCCTGAGTTTGGCTGAGATGGCCTCGGGAAGTGTATGTAGGCAGGAGAGGGACGAGCACAGGGGACTGAGCACCAGGGTCCTCCGTTTAGAAATCGGGAAGTGGAGCAGAATCTAGCAGAGGGAACTCCGTAGACGTTTCACCTCTGGGCAGTCATACTTGCTGCAGTTTTGATGGGGCTAGATACCTTCCAAACTGAAGACTTTCTGAGCCACAGGCTTGCACTGCAGCAGACGAACAGAACGGAAGGGATGAATGCTCTGAGGATTCTTTGTCTGAAAGGAAATTTAGAATAGTGCACTGCTCCTGCAAATGGCTGGGCAGCAATGCAAAGACCAGCATGGCATGAGGCCATCCACAGTGACACGCTGCCTTTGTGAGCCAAGCTGTGGGCAGCCTAGCAGGCCCAGGGGCACTGTGGTCCTTTATAAGGATGCTTCTGCTTCTGCTGCTGCTTCTGCTTCTTCTTCTGCTTCTGCTTCTGCTTCTGCTTCTGCTTCTGCTTCTGCTTCTGCTTCTGCTTCTGCTTCTGCTTCTGCTTCTGCTTCTGCTTCTGCTTCT
>NW_016107408.1:3066910-3068626 GCF_001604975.1 Cebus imitator | reverse complement strand
TTCCCACTCACATGTGCCCACGCTTACATTAACCCAGTACACCTTAGGGATGTGGAAATGCATGATGAGCCCTTATGATAATTCCATTTAAAAGCATTTTCTTGCCAGGCACGGTGGCTCCGTCTGTAATCCCAGCACTTTGGGAGGCCAAGGTGGGTGGATCACTTGAGGCCAGAAATTTCAGAGCAGCCTGGCCAACATGATGAAACCCCACCTCTACTAAAGAGGTGCAAAAATTAGCTAGGCTTTATGCCACACGCCTGTAATCCCGGCTACTAGGGAGGCTGAGGCAGGAGAATCGCTTGAACCTGGGAGACGGAGGTTGCAGTGAGCTGAGATTGTGCCACTTGCACTCCAGCCTGGGCACCAGACTGAGACTTCATCTAAAAAAAAAAAAAAAAAATTCTGTCTCTCCAGCAGGTTGTGAGAGTTTGAGAAAAACAGTTGACTAGTACTGCTGAAGTCAGGTGTTATTTTCCTTGCCGGTGATTACAGCTCCAGATGAAACTCAGACTACTAGATGAAGCAGTTGCATAGAGTGACTTGCATGAACAAAGCAGCAGAGCAGGCCAGCTGAATTCTGTGGTTTAAAGACAATCTCTGTAGGTCTACAAGTCTTGGAGTCAGTCCTGAAGTAGTCAAAGAAAATTTGCGGAGAGCGGGGAAGTGAACAATGTCCTATGGCAGTGGCTGAGTTCAGAAAAAGCTTTCTAATCCTCGTACTTTGACTTTCTGAGTGTGTCTCTTCTCCATGTCTTGGATTGTGCATGTGTGTGGCGTTGTGGTGTGTCTCCTAAAAAAAGTTGAAAGAGCATCTTTTTTTTTTAGATATAATCCAGGCTGGAGTGCAGTGGCACGATCTCAGCTCACTGCAACCTCCACCTCTTGGGTTCACGCGATTCTCCTGCCTCAGCATCCCGAGTAGCTGGGACTACAGGTGCACACCACCATAGCTGGCTAAATGTTTATATATTTTTAATAGAGATGAGGTTTCAACGTGTTGGCCAGGCTGGTCTTGAACTCCTGACCTCAGGTGATCTGCCTGCCTTGGCCTCCCAAAGTGCTGGGATTACAGGCATGAGTCACTGCACCCAGCCAAAAGAGCATCTGTTTTAATTGGTTCCCCAGAATGTCATATTCTAGAGTGCTCGAATAATTTGGTACTATTATTGTTAACAATAACAGCCACCTCTAGCAGATGTCATGGGATGGAGAAATAAAACAGACCAATAAATCTTAGCTAATACCTTCATTTTTAGTAGAAACTGAAGAACATAAATAAGCCCGATCTGTGGCTGCTGCAGAACAACTAAAGAAATTCTGCAGCCTGTGAGGCAAGACACACACATTCATTCAGGCAGCTGGGATGTTTTCACATATCATAAAGCAGATTTTATGAACATGGGGAACTCTCTTGTTTTGAAGACAATTTAAAGGTGTCTTCTTGTCATTTGCCACTTAGAAATTTCTAAATCAAGAACAAATTTTGTCATATTTTCCAATGTGTTCCATGGGATGCCAGCTTTATGAAAGACTTAGTAAAAAAAAAATTTTTTTAAAGGCTCTGTGGAAGAATAAGTTTGGGAAATGACATATATCATATTCTCTTTTGGCAGAATAATAATACCCAATTAACATTTAGAGGCTCTGGAAATCCTACAGAAAAGAGACTTAATATTATTTAACCCAGAATTTTTCTTTTTTTTTTTTTTTTTT
>NW_016107408.1:3061998-3064129 GCF_001604975.1 Cebus imitator | reverse complement strand
AGTCTTGTTCTGTCACCAGGCTGGAATGCAGTAGCATGATGTCAGCTCACTGCAACCTTCAACTCCCTGGTTTAAGTGATTCTCCTGCCTCAGCCTCCTGAGTAGCTGGGATTATAGGTGTGCGCCACCACACCCAGCTAATTTTTTTTCTATTTTTAGTAGAGATGGGATTTCTCCCTATTGGCCAGGATGGTCTCGATCTCCTGACCGCATGATCTGCCCACCTTGGCCTCCCAAAGTGCTGGGAATACAGGCGTGATCTAGTATATTTTTAAAATATCAGACAGTATCCTTTTTTACATCCAGGGCATCAATGGGATTTGTTTTTGTAACTCCTGTATCTAATATTTTGAACATGTGGAGTACCATTGTACTAATTGCTTTCATGATATTGTCTTCCGGTTCTAACGTCTGTCAGTTCTGAGTTGGTTTTGATTGCTTCTTCTCATTACAGTTTCAATTTTCTTGCTTCTTTGAATGTCCATTAATTTTTGAATGGATGCCAGACATTGTGACTCCTACTTTGCTTATTTTTGTTTTTTGATGAATGTTCTTGGGCTTTGCTCTGCCACGCAGTTAAGTTACTTAGAAATAATTTGATCCCATTGGGTTGCTTTTGAGATTTATTAGGTGGAGCTTGAGCTGTGGTGAGTCTAGGGGCAATTAATCCCCTCTACTTAGGCAAGATCTTTCTGGGTACGCTAACCAGCGTCAGACTGGTGCAATAGACACTGTTCTTTGAGCTGTTTCTGGAATCCTTTTAAACGGTTTCCCTAACCTCAGGGAGTTTTCTCCCATGCATGCACTAAGTACTCCATTGGATCCTCCAGAGATGCCCTCTGCATAACTGGTGTTCTCTCTCTGTGCAATGCTCTCCTTTCTGGCACTTTGTCCTGTGTACCCTGACTGCCTTGGTCTCCCTGACCTTCAGCTCTGTCCCCTCCACTCAGCGAGTCTGCTGAGCTCCACTTGATGCCCTGTCCTTGCTCTGAAACCTAGAAATTGTCTCAGGGCAGCAAGCAGGAGCAATCACAGGGCTTACCTCATTTCTTTTCTGTCTCTCAGAGAGCACTGTCTTTATTGCCTGTCACCCACTGCCTTGTAGTGGTTATTTTCGCATGCATATTTTGTCTGTGTTGTTTTGGGTGTGAGGGTAAATCCAGTCTCTGTTGCTACATTTTTGCTGTAAACAGAAGCTTCTAAACATCCTTGTTTATGAAAATCAGTTTTTCTCATCTGTTTTTAACTCACAGAACTTTTCTTCTATGGAACACAGATTGCCAATGATGAGGTTATAATCATATAGTTGGTGAGAGGGCCCTGTGATTTTAATTAGCGTATACGAGCCTGATTTGAATGATAGCCACAATGGTGCTCCCTGCATTTTCATTATGTGGAATGTATGTGATATGTATGTTTTATCTTCAAATAGCAGGTTTGGCATTGAGGCAGATGTCATCTTTGACGTTTTGAAAATGAAGAGAGAATGTCATACATGTTTTTAATGACTCTCTCAGTAATACTGATCATTAGTGGTGAATATCATTCTAGAAATATCCAATTACCTTTATTCTGGTTGCATTGCAGGCTCCATAGCACAGGCCATTGGATTTCAGGATCAATGTAGTTTTTATCTGTAGTTTTTATCACAGCATACTGCTATGAATATAAACGTTCTAAAAATACAGAATCAATGTGGTAATTTTTCTCTTTGGAGAAAAATACCACATTGGTATTTTTAGGGATATAGCCAAAGTCCTTAACATGACCTAAAAAAGCTTATATTATCTGTCCTATGCCTGTCTTTGTAACTCCATCTTTGTTTTGTTTGTTTGTTTGTTTTTTTGAGACACAGTTTTACTCTTATTGCCCAGGCTGGAGTGCAATGGCATGATTTCGGCTCACCACAACCTCCGCCTCCTGGGTTCAAGTGATTCTCCTGCTTCAGCCTCCAGAGTAGCTGGGATTACAGGCATGTACCACCACACCCAGCTAATTTTGTATTTTTAGTAGAGATGGGGTTTCTTCATGTTGGTTGGGCTGGTCTCAAATTCCCCACCTCAGGTGATCTGCTCGTCTTGGCCTCCCAAAGTGCTGGGATTACAGGCATGAGCCACTGCACCTGGTGTAA
>NW_016107408.1:3058682-3061138 GCF_001604975.1 Cebus imitator | reverse complement strand
TGCCTGTAATCCCAGCTACTCAGGAGGCTGGGGCAGGAGAATTGCCTGAACCCAGGAGGCGGAGGTTGCGGTGAGCCGAGATCGCGCCACTGCACTCCAGCCTGGGTAACAAGAGTGAGACTCCGTCTCAAAAAAAAAAAAAAGAAGGGTAGAAATGACTGTAACCCTGTTTGCAGAGAGGAATGCAAGATTACCGACCGCAGAAAGGTTTAGAAGTAAGTATTAAGAATCACTAAAATCAGGAAGAACAACAGAGACACCCCCCACCCCAACCCCGCAACCTTACATTACTTGGAAATTCCACGGATGCTATATCTGGGTTTGTTTGTACCTCTCAAGTGGGTATTATTTCCATTGGCTTTGGAGGATATTCTTGTGATTAAGCAATTGAACCATCATGATAGCCTCATGGGACTGTTTAGGAACCAGTTTTTGGAAAGAATCAAGATCTGTGAGTCATTCTCTCATTTACCTAGATAGAACTGTTGGAAGAAGCAGCTCATTAAACTAAAATGTATCTCATTTCTCTAAGCGTATGGAGACATCAGTTAGGTAATAGCACTGCTGCCCTCAGCGTCTCCTGGTGAAAGACTACATATGAAGCCCTGTGGGGTTCTGTAAGTTCCGTCTTTGAATTCAGAAAATATCCTGTCATTTTGGGTCTATCTCGAAAGAAAGAGTCAATCTTGGTGACTTTTTTTTAACTCTAGAAAGAACTTGCTTTCTTTTTTTAATTTTTTTTTTTCTTTGACAGAGTCTTGCTCTGTCTCCCAGGCTGGAGTGCAGTGGTGTGATCTTGGCTCACTGCAACCTCCACCCCCCAGGTTCAAGTGATTCTCCTGCCTCAGCCTCCCAAGTAGCTGGGACTACAGGTGCCTGCCACCACACCCGGCTAATTTTTGTATTTTTAATAGAGATGGGATTTTACCATATTGGTCAGGCTGGGCTCAAACTTCTGACCTCACATGATGCCCCCACCTCGGCCTCCCAAAGTGCTGGGATTACAGGGATGAGCCACTGTGCCCTGCCAGAACTTGCTTTCTTTTGTGCTATTTATTCAGAGAATATAAGTCATATGTCCAGTATGTACTTCCTGACCTCACCCTCATGGCTTGCAGCCTCGTAGTAGAAACAGATATTAAATTAACACATGGAAATATACTTCTGCCTATAATTGTGAGGATTACCATGAAAGAAATGAACAAGGTGCTAGAATTAGGACCTGAAAGAGACCTAGTTTTCTTTTTTGAGACGGAGTCTCGTTCTTGTTGCCCAGGCTGGAGTGCAATGGCACAATCTCGGCTCACCACAACCTCCACCTCCCAGGTTCAAGGGATTCCCCTGCCTCAGACTCCCGAGTAGATGGGACTACAGGAGCCAACTATGCCCGGCTAATGTTGTATTTTTAGTAGAGATGAGGTTTCCTCCATGTTGGCCAGGCTGGTCTTGAACTCCCAACCTCAGGTGATCCACTTGCCTAGGTTCCCAAAGTGCTGGGATTACAAGCATGAGCTACCACGCCTGGCCGAGACCAACTTTATTCTTTTAAACTAGAACTTGATTAATTTTACCAAAATGATGCCTGGCTTTTAAAATAAAATTTAATCAATAAAGAGGGTTTAGAGAAGAAGGCAGGAAAGAAGTCTCCCCAAGTCCCACCCCTCCAGGCCCAGAAATCATGTGAGCATCCTTAAGATACAGTTCTCAACATCTGCCTCTGCATAGTTACATGCAATTTTAAAAATATCAAATTTGATTTTGCTTGAATTTAGCTAAAGCCTAAGAATCTGAAATATAAATAAAGAAATTGCTAAGGTTTAAATATCTCTTCACCAAAAGAAATATTCCTTTAAAAGATAACTATTAAAGGTAAGTAAAAATAGTATGAAAACCATGAAGAAGCTGGAGTTGTCGTGCTTAAACTATATAGAGTAATTTTGTATACAGCTGACCCTTGTATAACACGGGGCTTAGGGACACCAACCCCTGCACAGGTAAAAATCCACATACAACTTTTGACCCCCAAAATCTTAACTACTAATAGCCTACTGTTGACCAGAAGTCTTGCTGCTAACCTCAACAGTAGATTAATACATATTTTATATGTTATTTGTATTATATACTGTATTCCTACAATAAAGTACACTAGAGAAAAGATAATGTTATTAAGTACATCATAAGGGACTGGGTGTGGTGGCTCATGCTTGTAATCCCAGCACTTTGGGAGGCCGAGGCGGACAGATCATGAGGTCAGGAGTTTGAGACCAGCCTGGCCATCATAGTGAAATCCAGGGCATGAAATTAGGCAGGCATGGTGGCGGGCACCTTTCATCCCAGCTACTTGGAAGGCTGAGGCAGGAGAATTGCTCGAACCTGGGAGGTGGAGGTTGCAGTGAGCCAAGATCACACCACTGCACTCCAGCCTGGGCGACATTGTGAGACTCTGTCTCAAAAAA
>NW_016107408.1:3051779-3058562 GCF_001604975.1 Cebus imitator | reverse complement strand
TTTTTTATGATATTCTAATTCTATTGCTGAGGCTGGAGTGCAGTGACATGATCTTGGCCCACTGCAACTTTTGCCTCCCAGGTTCAATCAATTCCCCTTTCTCAGCCTCCTGAGTAGCTGGGATTACAGGTGTGTGTCACCATGCCTGGCTAAGTTTTGTATTTTTAGTAGAGATGGGGTTTCACCGTATTGGCCAGGCTGGTCCCAAACTCCTGACCTCAGGTGATCTGCTTGCCTTGGCCTCCCAGAGTGTTGGGATTACAGACGTGAGCCACCACACCTGGCCCATTTTCTCGTTGAATAGACTGGGGAGGAGAAGGGGCTGCTTTTGCTGTCTCAGGGGTGGTAGAGGCAGAAGAAGATCCATGCATAAGTGGACCTCCCACCCACAGTTAAGACCCACGTTGTTCAAGGGTCAACTGTTATAAAATGAGTCCTCGCTGCAAAAATACACTTTCTCCTGCCCCCTTTGATCCAGGTCCAGGATATGTATTTGTATCCATTCTGTTTGCTTGGAATTCATAATACTTTCATCCTCTTCTGCCTGTTTTACCCTAGAGAAATGCACTCATTGCTGACCACATCTTCTGCTGTGAAGGTTTCTCTGTTCCTCAGTCTCTGTTGAATCACTCCCTGGATGGGTGGATTGATCAGGAAGCCCTCTTGCGTTCTTGCATGTTTAGTGTGGGACCGTTTAAGAGCAAAGCTGCTGTGAAGATTTGTTTATAAGGTTTTCTGGGGAACATATGTTTTCACTTGTTTTTAGAAAATAGCCGGGAGTAGAATTACTGAATCCTCAGATGCAGGATTCTTACATTATAAGAAACCACCAAACAGTCTTCCAAAGTGGTTGTGCCATTTGACACTTCCACTGGCAGCGTGTAAGAGTTCCTTTTGTTTCGCGGCCTCGCCGGCATTCAATGTTGCCAGTCTTGTTCGTTTTAGCCATTGTATATTCTAGCACGTAAGAAATGGTATCTTGTAGTTTTCGTTTATATTTTCCTGAGGACTGAGATGGTCAGCACATTTTCTTGTTCTTTTTGAACATTTGTGTAGATCTACTTTTATGAAGTGTCTTTCCAAGTCTTTTCCCCTTTTTAGTAGGTCTTTTGTCTTTTTATTATTTATTTGTAGATGTTCTTGATATATTCTGGATACAAGTCCTGTGTCAGATATAAGTATTGTGAATTTCTTTTTTTTTGAGATGGAGTCTTGCTCTGTTGCCCAGGCTGGAGTGCAGTGGCACGATCTTGGTTCACTGCAACCTCTACCTCCTGGGTTCAAGCCATTCTCCTGCCTGAGCCTCCCAGGTAGCTGGGACTACAGGCATGTGCCACCATGCCTGACTGATTTTTGTGTTTTTAGTAGAGATGGGGTTTCACCATGTTGGCCAGGCTGGTCTCGAACTCCTGACCTCAAGTGATCCGCTCGCCTCAGTCTCACAAAGTGCTGGTATTACAGGCGTGAGCCACTGCACCTGGCTGTGAATTTTTTTTAAACCAATCTATGGCTTGCCATTTTGGTTTTTAATGGTGTCTTTTGACGAAAAAAAACTTTTAATTTTGATAAAGCTTAATTTATCAAATTGTTCCTTCATGGTTCACACCTTTTGTGTCTTCACTAAGAAATCTTTGCCTGCCCTCAAGTTGTGAAGAGATTGTTATATGCTTTCTTCTAGACGCTGTATAGTTTTAGCCTTTCATTTAGCTCTGTACGACATCTTGAATTAACTTGTGTGTATGGTGTGAGGTTGAGAGATCAAGATTTTTTCCTTTCCCCATTGAATTGTTTTGGCACCCTTATCAAGAGTCTACTGATCATCTAAGTGTAGGGGCAACAGATTGGGTCCAGAGCTTTAGCAGGGTTGGGCTTAGTGGTCCAAGTCCGCTGTAACAAACTGCAGATGGAATTGTGCCTCCTTGTAGGCAGGGTGGCTGGAACTTTACAGGGACTCTCCAGCTTTTCCCAGAGTTTTTTATCCCAAATGCTACCAATGCCTGGGGACCAGGAATGTGGCAGATTCAGGCTGACAAAAATCCTAGGCAGCCCTGAGAGCTTATTGGGTTCCATGCTTGCAAAGAATTGTTTTCAGGGTTCACAAGTTCAGTTAAAAATGCCACCTATCTGAACTTGGGTATCTGTTTTAAGAGCTGAGAGGGAGTCTCCTCTCCCATTTTTTCCCTTGCATTTACTTGTTTCCTCCCTGCAATACTAAGTTATTTTATTTTCTTTTCCTTTTTTTGAGACAGAGGTGGAGTGCAGTGGAGAAATCTTAGCTCATCTTGCAACCTCTGCCTCCTGGAGCTCAAGTGATCCTTGCACATCAGCCTCCCATGTAGCTTGGACCACCCGCATGCATCATCATGCCCAACAATTTTTTTTGGCGGGGGTGTGGGGGTAGAGACAGGGTTTCATCGTGTTGCCCAGGCTGGCCTGACTCCTGGGCTCAAATGATCCATCTGCCTCAACCTCCCAAAGTGTTGGGATTATAGGTATGAGCCACTGTGCCCAGCCCCAAGTTATTTTCTTCTTTGTAAATTCATAAAGAGTAGGGCATACTTTGCTGTCCTCTCTCATTCCCCCCATCATGACAGATGATGGAGCCCCTGCTGTGTGCCAGGCAGTGTGTGAGGAGTAGGGTGCTCTTAGGATACTCTTAGGATGACCCATTGTGCAGTAACAGACCAACACACTGAAACAGCAGGAGTTGCAGCAGAGAAAGAGTTTAACCATCTCAGGGCAGCTGAATGAGAAGATGGGAGGAAACCTCAAATCAGCCTCCCCAAGAGGGTTGAGGATGGGGTTTTTAAGGAGTCTGGACAAATGATGAGGTATAGTGTGGGGGTCACTGATTGGTCAGAAAGTGAAGGGTGAAGTCATGGGACAGGGAGATGAAGAAACCATGTTCTTGTGCTGAGTTGGTTCCTTGGTAGGGGTCTTCAGACCAATTGGCATTTGCCAGTTTCACTGGAATTCATGAATTCCTGAAGCAACTCTTGGGTTAAAAGGTTGAGGTTGAGAGATTTATCTCTAGGAACAATAGGGGAGCAGGTGGTCAGCATGCTATCTGTCTCTCAGTTAGCAGCTACAGGGAAGTGGGTTGAAGTGCACCAGGGCACCCTGGTCATGCCTAGCTATAATCCTGCCTAAAGCTTGGCTTGTAATTCTTGTTCAGCCTGTGAGGGTGGTTTTAGTAACACTAAGGCAAAATAGACAAAACCCCCTGTCCACGCAGAGCTTATGTTATCTTTGGGCAGCAAAAGTGATAAGTAAAAAGACAGAACATGTAGAAACTAGAGAGCAGTGAGTGATATTGTGAAATATATATTTGGTCTTCCTCCAGCTATCCACATAAAACCCATGGCATCTCTGGAGTGGTAAGAGACTCCTTTGTATGAGTGATAAGAGTATCTTCTATATGGAAGTGAGACGGCTGGTGGCTGGGAGCCCCTAGATAGCTTCAGGATGGAGGCTGGTGACGGGAAAGACCAGGGCATGATTAGAAGGTTGGAACTTTCAATTCCGCCTCCTGACCTCTGGGCCAATGATTTAACTATTCAGGCTTAAATCATGAAGCCTCCATAAAAAAGCCAAAGGGCAGGGTTTGGATGAATTCCTGAGAGCTGAACACATGGAGGTTCCTGGAGGGAGGTGTGCCTGGAAAGGACATGGAAGCCCCACGCCCCTTCCCGTATAGCCTCCGTATGCATTGCTCCCATTTGGCTGTTCATCTGTATCCTTTAAAATATTCTTTGTAATAAATGCTAAACGTAAGCGTTTCCTTGGGTTCTGTGAGCCATCCTAGTAAATTAATCAAACCCAAGGAAGGGGCAGTGGGAACCCCAATTTATAGTGGATCAGTCAGAAGCATAGGTGACAACCTACTACTTGAAATTGACTTGAATGCTGGGCAGTCTTTTGGGACTGAGCCTTCACCTGTAGAAGCTGATGCTACCTCCAGGTAGATAGTATCAGGATTGAATTGAATTATCCCACTTCATGTTGGTAGGGAGAAATCCCCATACATTTTCATGACCAGGGGATCATATAAGTATTCTGTGTTGATTTTTGTATGAGAGTAGGGAAAAATGTTTTGGGATTTTATTCCTATATATAGTACAGGTATGGAGAAAAATATAGCAGGAAAGGGGGTATAGGGGATGTTGATGTTGTAAATGGGATATTGAGATTGTTCACGAGAAGATGGCATGTGAGTAAGGTCTGAAGGATGTCAGCCAAAAGCCATCATAATGGGAATGTCTAGAGAAAGAGAATATCAGACCAAGGGAGAAAAACAGGAACAGAAGCCCAGAGGTTGGAACAAGCTTGGTGTGTTCACAGCAACAAGACCCTCAGGGCTGGGAACGTTGTTTATTTTCCTAGAATAAGTGAAGAAAATATCCTAATAGGCTGTCTTTTTCTGGAAATCTCCAGGAGAAGTGAAACATGAAGATACCCTTTCCACAATGGTAGCAGAAGGTGACAGTATACGTTGACAGAGTCAGAGTGCCTCTAGGGACTGCCCTAGTTCTGGAAAAGAGAGATCCCCTTGTGCCATTTTAAAAATGAAGATGAAGTCCAGTCCAGTCACTTGTTCTGGATGCAAAAGTGTGAGCCCACCAAAGGGCCAGAATAAAGCATGCTGTCCGGGTCTCTTTTCAAATCTGTCGTGAGACCATGAACCATGTTCAGCCAGCTCCTAATAGGGACGTTGGAATCAGGCAGCTAGAGAAAGCCCTTTCCCTGGGAAAATTACCCGCAATTTCTCTGTCTCGCCTAGCTTCAGATTTTTGTTCCACGTTGATTATCTTTCATGAATTATTGGGGGGGAAAAGTAATTGGTAGTTTTGAATCAAGCATCATGAACTGATTGCAAGGGAAATGTTCGGGCTGTTCTCCCCAACTTTGGCCCATTTTAACGTGGCACTGGCCAGAGTGAAAAAATTATGTTTGAGATTCTAATTGCCCACCCTTCAAAGGAGTCAGGAAAATGGGCTATAATATAAAACCGCCAGTAATTTTGCCTTGTGAATAACTATTGAAAGACCCAGTGTCATGAATGTTCTTGAAGCAAAGAGAGGGTAAGAAAGGCAGTTAGACTGGAAAGACATGAACGATTGATCACAAAGCCTTTTCCGGCATTTTCCCTCCAAAGCACACCGCTAACCAGCATTTTTTTTATTGTAACTTGAGCCTTACAGTGATCTAAAGAAAAAGGAGTGTATATGTGTGTGTTGCTGCCCTTCTTTATAAAGATGATGATTCTTTTGGCTCTTTTGATAAGATGATGCTTAATCAGACTGTATCCAACCCAGGTAGGACACTAACCTATGTTATGTTTTCTCTTAGCCTACCTTCTAGCCAAGGGCCTGCATTTGCTGGGTGCCTGGCTAGGGCCTGGGAGCTTATTTTGTGGATGTGGCATGGGGAAATTGAAATGGTTTCTATAGGCTCTAAGTGTTATTGAAACATCAGGGGTTTGGTCTAGGTCCTGCTGCTTGCCGCACAGAAAGCCAGGAAAGGCCTTAATCAGTGCTGCAGCTGAGGAGATAGGAGATCAGTCTCAAATCCTTCTCTTTAACTGACTAAAATTAGGGGGGTTATATAGCAGGGAAGAAATATAACCATGTGTAGGAAAACCAGAATTAGGGAAGGGTAGAGGAGTTGGTCAATAGGAAGCACATGGTCAGTTGGGCCATCATGACAGGTGAGGGGTCTAGCATCTCATTGTCCAGTTGCAGTGATTGGTAAGTTTCAGCTCCTTGATACTCTCTGGGAGACTGGTGGTTGGTTTCCTGAGAAAGGAACTCAGATAAGACAAATGTAACTTTCTCAAGTTTTAAGACTGGGAGGGTCATTTTCTATGTTTATTCAAAAGAAACTGTAAATATCAGTTTCATGCAACAATTGGGCCAGTTTCATAAGTTCCCGTGATTGTAGCCTGGCTAGCACTACCTTCTAACAAGCAGAGACAAACTTTTGGAACTTAACAACATGCCTCTTTGGCTTCTTTGTACTTGACTTCGGCTTTGGGACCAGGAGATATGAAGCGTTTGACCACTGCCCATTTCTCCTGTAAGTATTCTACAGTAGCTTTTTAGTTTTTATTTGACCACCATAATCCAGTTTTTATTTCCACCCAGTGATCTGGAAGCTTCTGGCCATGGCAGAGCAGGATGATGTCCCAAGACCACAAGAAGGGAAAATTCCAGCTTTAACTTTGATACTTCCATGACTGGTCCCACACAGCAGGGCTACCTTATAGGCAGTGTGTGGAGAGTACCAGCTCAGGGCAGTTTTGCTGTTACATTTATAATCTACTTATAATTACATTTAGATTAAGGGGCATCATATAGAGAAATTTCTAAGAAAGGGGTAGCAGCTTTTGGGTGGTTGGGTCATTGCCATGGAAAGGGATGGCAGCTCTGGGATGTTGCCATGGCAGTGGTAAGCTGACCTGGCACACTGGTGGATGTGTCTAATGGAAAGCTGCTTCTACCCTGCCCCTGTTTTAGCTAGTCCTCAATGTGGTCCAGTGACTAAGCCCTGCCTTTGGAGTCAAGTCCTGTCTCTCTTTTCAGAAGGAGGGTCTAATACAATAAGCTTTGAAACTGCTCTAAGGTGCCAGGTGCATTGGCTCACACCTGTAATCTCAGCACTTTGGGAGGCCAAGGTGAATGGATCATGAAGTAAAGAGTTCAAGTCCAGCCTGGCCAATATGGTGAAATCCCATCTCTACACACACACACACACACACACACACACACACACACACACACACAC
>NW_016107408.1:3040247-3046604 GCF_001604975.1 Cebus imitator | reverse complement strand
CTCTTCATTCTGCAAACCTGCTTTCTTAGTGCAGTTGATTGATGGGTTCTTCTTGCCTGCTGCCCAGAAAAGCCAAACACTGAATGGCAAGAGTTTAATAATTATAGGGCCAGCCAAGTGGAAGAATGGGAGATGTTTCTCAAATCCTCCTCCTCACCGATTTGGAGGCTGGAGTTTTTCAAGGATAGTGTAGCAGGCAGAGGGCTAGGGAATGGGTACTGTGATTGGTTGGCTCAGAGATGAAATCACAGAAGGTTGAAGCTGTCCTTTGCTGAGTCAATTTCTGGGTAGAGGTCACAGGACTAGGTGAGTCAATTTCTTGGCTTGGGTTACCCATCCAGGTGGCGCCATCTGGTCCATCAGAATGCGAGCTCTGAAAAACACCTCAAACACCAGTCTTAGGTTTTACAATAGCAGTGTTATCAATAGGAGCAACTGGGGAGGCTATAGATCTTGGGACCTCCAGCTACATGAGTCCTGAACCGTGATTCTAAGCTGGTGGCCAGTTTGTCAGTTTTACAAAGACAGTTTCAGTCCCCACAATGGAGGGGGCGGACAGTTTTGGGAAGGGACTGTTACCATCCTTGTTTTAGTTACACTAGAAACTAAATTCTTCCTGTAGCTAGCTTGGCCTGTGTCCAGAGATGACAGCTTATGAGGTTAGAAGCAAGATGGAGTCAGCTATGTCAGACTTCTATCACTGTCATAATTTTTGCAAAGGTGGTTTCATCAGCTTCTCTGTGCCATAGTCAGTTAGGAGCTACTCCATTGCCCCCATGTTGCTACATCCTTATTTCAAGAGACCAGTCAAGTCTGAGAATCTGGCACAGTTGGGTGGGTTGTACCCATCTGTCGAATCTAAGAATCTGGCAGGGTTGGGTGCGTTGTACCTGTCTGGCCCTGATGACCTTCCAACCCCCCTGGGGATCAGAATGGAGCTCAGCTGTATCCTAGGTTTTCCCATGTGTGAGGATGTGGATGAGGTGTGGGTGGGTCTATAAATCCAGGGATGTGGGTCTTGGATTCCAACTCACTCCACCCCCAGGACTTTGTCTGTTGGGTTGGAATCACCTGCCTTCCCCAGGCACTGGGACCGGAACAGACACTATCACAGACGTTACTCTCTTTCCCTCTTGTACCGGAAAAATCAATGCCTTTTCTCTGTACTGTCACTCAACACAGAACACTTCTGTGGCCAAATGTGTGCGGTGTTCCTACACCAGGCAGTTCTCCAGTTCTGTAAGGACACCAGCTGAGTATCCTATAATTCAGTTCAATTCTGACACTGTGTACCTGGAGACAGCATCAGGTCCCACAGGTGAAGGGCTCCATCCCACAAGACTGCCCCCACTTCAAACAGCAATTACAGATCGAGGCTCTCACCCATCCAACCAGAGGGTAAAACCAGAGGTCCCTGCAACCCCCTCCTCAAGTTTGATCATTTGCTAGGCTGGCTTATAGGACTCAGGAAAACAGTTTACTTACAGGTCATCAGTTTATTATGAAAGGACCCAACTCAGGACCAGCCAGGCGGAAGAGATGCACAGGACAGACGAGGCATGGGAGATGCGGCACAGGGCACCCTTCCAGCACCCCACATGTCCACCCACCAGGAACCTCTCTGAACCCATCCTTCTGGGGTTTTATGGAGGGGTTATGCAGGCATGATGGATTAAATCATTGGCCAGTGGTGATCACCTCAACCTGCTGGGCCTTGCCTCCTCCCCAGAGGTTGGTTCTGGGTGTACGGCCCAAATTGCAAGCCTCTGATCTCGTGATCGCTTCCCCTGACAAACAGCACCCCCCACCCTTGAGGGCTGTGAAAGCCACTGCACACACCTAAACTCAGGTATGATTGAAAGGGGCTTGTTATAAGCCGGGTGCTGTGGCCCACACCTGTAATCCTAGCACTTTGGGAGCCTGAGGTGGGTAGATTGCCTGAGCTCGGGAGTTCAAGACCAGCCTGGGCGATATGGTAAAACCCTGTCTCTACTAAGATCCAAAAAAAAAAAAAAAAGGAAAAAAGAAAAAGAAAGGGCTCTAAAGAAACAGAAAGAAATAGGTTAGAAAAGAAACAAGGACTCCAGATTAGATCATTGTTAATAAGTAGAAGCATGCAAACTGGGAAATCAACCGGAGCCACGTGAATGTCGGATGAGAGACACACACATAAACATACACAGCCATGTGTGCCGTTGTGGGAGATGAGGAAGGGAGGGGTGGACAGATTGTTGGAGCATTTGGCATCATTGGGTTTGAATAGCTTTTCCATAAAACTCTGTTTCAGTTTACAAGTTAACTGGACAACCTCAGGGGGTTCCAGAATCCCGCTGGCCCCCGAGGAAGTCCTCGGGTAGGTGACAGCTGTGTTCAGAAAGGTGAGTGTCGCCCTGGCCATTATGAAAGCTTTCTCTTTCTCCATTGGCAGTTCTTGGGAATGTGAAAAATGCTCCACTCTGCCTGGGTATAATTAATCTTTGGGTTGATGTTTTCCCCAGTAGCCTTGCTGGCAAATTGAATAATGATGAATTAACTGGAATATTTACGGTGTTAATGTGAACAGGATTTAAAATAATGTACACAGTTCACTTCCTTACATTCCTTGTGACTTCCTCCCTTTCAAAAATGTTATTTCTGCATCTCATTGCACCAGTTTTTTTCTTCCCAAAATACCCTGTCTTCTCTTTTCCTCTCTTTGCTGTGACTTACTCACTGTGTTTCTCTTTTATGTGTGTTTGAGATATATTTTCCCATTTCAGTTTTCTTGGTTCTGGTGTCTGCCCTTTTCTCCCCAGTTTATTCAATCAGCAGCCACCGTAATATTCTTTAGCTTCATTTGGGGAATAAAATGTATTCTACTCTGTTTTCAGGAGGAAAGAACTCGGAATGACTGGGTCCCAAACTCTACGATCTTTGTCTTACTTCCTTTGTCCACAGTTGGGTTGGAGGCCCTGGCTATGCTTTCTTCTTGGAGGGGTACAGAGGAATGGGGCTCATGCTGGCTATGGCCAATACAGACAAAACCCCAAATGGCTACCACTTCCTCCTCTCCATCAAGGATGCTTCTGCTCATTTTCCAGGGCTCACTCTTTCCTCTCTGAGTTTTCCCTGATGATTTCTTTGGAAGCAAGGTTTTGAAGGTGATAGGAGACAGGAACCTACATTTTCCTTCCGGACAGCTAACTTTCAGGCTCCTATACCAGGCTGTTGAGCTGAAAAATGGGAGAAGAGTATGGGACCTCGAATTACCAGCAGCAGGATTTTCCCCTCGCTCCTGGTACCTCAGCTTTGCTCAGCATCCCTACGACAGCCTTGCAGATGGATGCCTCAGCTTCTTGTCCATGGAGCATCCATCCTTGCTGAGGATGGAGCTTTCCCACAAAATCATGAGAGGGAACTGCTTGTCTGGGGCGGGAGAGAAGGAGCAGAGACAGTTCCACATTGGGCAGGAAACCCAGAGTGGACTCCGGATTTTCTCTTTGCTTTGGAGCAAAAATCATTCGTGCTCACCAGTCCCAGGTGATCACTTTCCCTGGGCAAATATTTAAGTGATTATTTCCTGCCTCCTCTCCTGGTATACTGTCAGCCTTTAAGACTTTATTGCAACTGTGGTTTTGTCTTCATGAAGGAAGGGTGCCTGTGGTTGGAAGGGAGTGTATTAGTCCATTCTCCTGCTGATAATAAAGACATACCCAAGACTGGGCAGTTTATAAAGAGGTTTAATGGCCTCACAGTTCAGCATGTCTGGGGAGGCCTCAGGAAATTTGCAATCATGGTGGAAGGCACCTCTTCTCAGGCAGCACAAGAGAGAATGAGAGCCAAGCAAGGGCAGGAAGCCCCTTATAAAATCACTGGATCTTGTGAAAAGTAATCAGGAGAATAGCATGGGGGAAACTGCCCCCATGATTCAATTATCTCCACCTTGTCCTGTCATTGTTGACACATAGGGATTATTCAAGGTGAGATTTGGATGGGGACACAGAGCCCAAACCATATCAGGGAGGGAAACCCAGTTCAGACCAGCTGAAGGAAGAAGACAGAATATATTCCAAGGAAACAATCCAAGGGCAATGTGCCAACTTGGGTCTCATGGGGTGCTAGAGTCAGGTGGTGGGAAATTGAGGGCATGTGTTCACTTACTCTCCTTTGCCCCCCACCAGGGTCTCTGCTTTCTGTTTTCCATCAGCTCTCTTCATTCTGCAAACCTGCTTTCTTAGTGCAGTTGATTGATGGGTTCTTCTTGCCTGCTGCCCAGAAAAGCCAAACACTGAATGGCAAGAGTTGNTAAAGACCTCATGAGATTAGATCAGGCCTACCTGGCTAACCTCCTTATGTTAAAGTCAGCTGAGCAGTGAAATTCGCAGCAGTGAAATTCATCGTATTCATGGGGATTATGCAAAGTGTGTACTTGGGAGGGAGAGGGGCAAATGTTGGGGGCCATCTTTCGAATTCTGGCTACCCCAAGGAACTCTAAAGAAAACATTTCTCCATTTTTACCATTAATATGATACTTAAGACTTTTTGTTTGTTTGTTTTTGAGACAGGGTTTCATTCTGTCACCCAAGTTGGAGTGCAGTGGTGTGATCATGGCTCACTGCAACCTTGACCTCCTGGGTGCAAACTATCCCTCTCACCTGAGTCTTCCAAGTAGCTGGGCCTATGGAGTGTGCCACCCCACCTGGCTAGTTTTTTTATTTTTTATTTTTGTAGAGACAGGGTCTCGCTATATTGCTGAGGTTGGTCTTGAACCACTGGCCTCAAGCCATTCTCCTGCCTTGGCCTCCCAAAGCGCTGGGATTATAGGTGTGAGCCACTGTGCCCAGCCTTACTGAAGATTTTTGATAGATACATTTTGATAGATACTATTACCCCTTTTATTCCTAGTAGTTTGCATATATGTTCTTGAGTGAGTAGGACCTGAAACTTTTTCCTTATGTTATATTCCTCTGGTTTGAATATTATTGCTTTTATTATTTCTTCCCTCTGGCTTGAATATGAAGGTTATACCAACCTCATCCAAATCATACAGAGTTGGGGAGTTTTACTTATTTTTCTTTCTCTCTTTCTTTCTTTTCTATTTATTCTCTGGAATAGTTTGCACGGAATGGGGATTATTTGTTCCTCTGTAACGTGACGGTCCTTACCAATGTTAAAAGTTAAATTTAGGCATATACAGGCTTTTAAGAGTTGATTTGAGCAGACAGCGATTCATGAATTGGGCAGTACCAAACTGCAAGTGTTCAGGGGCTTTGCCCAGGATGCACGAGTGGGGAAACTTTATCTATAAAGTGATCCAGGAAGCAAGACTAAGAAAATATCTGATTGGTTAAAATGGAAATCCCTAGTTAGGATTGGCTAACTATCCCTGCTAGGTTGGCTGGCAGTTTCTGATTGGCTAAGCTTCAATTTTGTTTTACTGTTTACACTGAATTGGGTTTTGGTTTGCTTATGTAGGAACCCAAGGCACTAGGGCTGTCTCAACCTAATGGTGTCACAATCAATTTTTAAACACTATTAATACCATCTGATGTATGTGCATAGAGGTGTGTGTGTGTTTGTGTGTGTGTGTGTGCGCACGTGCACTTCATTCAACACACCAGGGGCTGTTCCTCAAGAACAGCTCTTTCTTGCATGTGGGTGTGGCCTGGCCCAAGATTTATACTTCTTCCCCATCTGTTATTTACCATGCATTTTCTTTTCCCTTTTTTTGGTACTTTAGTAGATTGATTGATTTTTATCTTCCTCTTTTTTCCCCTTACTTTTTAATACTTTAGAAGTTTTGAATTCAAGTTCTTGCCTGTGTCTCCCTGTGCTTGCTTACTTGCTTGCTTGCTTGATTGGAGACAGAGGCTCATTTTGGTGCCCAGGCTGGAGTCCAGTGGTATGATCTCGGCTTACTGCAACCTCTGCCTCCTGGGTTCAAGCAGTTCTCCTTTCTCAGCCTCTTGAGTAGCTGGGATTATAGGCATGCACCACCACGCCTTGCTAATTTTTGTATTTTTAGGAGAGATGGGGTTTCACCATGTTGGCCTCAAACTCCTGACCTCAATAATCTGCCTGCCTTGGCTCCCAAAATGCTGGGATTACAGACGCGAGACTTGCTCTCGGCCTCCCTTTACTTTCTTTAAACATGCCTAGTTGACCTATTAATGGTGTTCAAAATTAATTTCCATGTCTCCTCTCCTCCCTACCAATCAGAGGACCTTAGAATGCTTTAATGTTGCTACTTTTCCAGTAATTTAGTATCTACTTTTGTTTGATACCGCCCAAAATAGCCACTAGTATTGTTATTGCTTTTGTTTGTTTGTATTTTACAGTGAATGGTTGCTTCCATTTTTCTTTTTTTTTTTTTTTTTT
>NW_016107408.1:3036218-3040072 GCF_001604975.1 Cebus imitator | reverse complement strand
CACGCGCCACCATGCCCAGCTGATTTTTTGTATTTTTAGTAGAGACGGGGTTTCACCGTGTTGACCAGGATGGTCTCGATCTCTTGACCTCGTGATCCACCCGCCTCGGCCTCCCAAAGTACTGGGATTACAGGCGTGAGCCACCGTGCCCAGCCTCCATTTTTCAACATTTTTTCTAATATCTTTGCTCACCATTGCTTCTTGGATCACACTCCTTTGGGAAGAGAAATTGATTGCCTTTGATTTCTGTTATAATATCTCTTCACTTAGAATCTATGGGGGCGTTTTAGAATCTGTGAGGGGTTTTAGTTAGTTAGCTAAATAAAGTCTTTATTTAGCTCTGACTTTTGAAAGAAAAATTGAATCGCGTTTAAATGTCTGGGTTAATAGAAATGTGCATTTCCCTCAGCACTTATGATTCCGGTTAGATGGCATTCATCCATCTAACGATTCCTGCTTTGCATTGCATTCTCTGTAAACAATATAAAAACGCACACAGCAGCAGCTGCATTTCAGTTGTGTATACATTTTTTTTTTCATTTGTCTTCAGTGGTTTTCAGTTTCAGTATAATGTGATTGTGTGTGCGTTTGTGTGTGCGTCTGTGTATTGTTTTGCTTAAGATTTGGTATCCTCCTTTAAAGTGAACACTTGTCTTGTGGAAACCAATTTTTTCACAGTCCTTGGGGTTGGGGAGGGGTAGTTTCAGGATGACTTACACACATTATTGTGTGTACACTTTATTGTGCAGTTTATTCCTATTATTATTATTGCCTTGTCGTAGATAATGAAATAATTATACACTGCACCCTAATGTGGAATCCGTGGGACTTCAAGCTTGTTTTCCTACAACTAGATGTCCCATCTGCAGGCAACGGAGACAGTGATGGATCATCAGGCATTAGATTCCCCTAAGTAGCGCACAGCCTAGATCTCTCACATGTGCAGTTCACAATAAGGTTCATGCTCCTGGGAGAATCGGATGCTGCCGCTGATCTGTCGGGAGGCGGAGCTCAGGTGGTAATGGGGACGATGGGGAGCGGCTGTTGATGCAGATGAAGCTTCCCTTGCTCGCCCGCCACTCACCTCCTGCTGTGCAGCCTGGTTCCTAACAGGCCATGGAGTGATACTGGTTCATGACCCTGGTATTGGGAACCCCTGCTTTAAACTGTTCTTAACATTGTCCATCTCTTCCTTGCTCTGATTTAGATTTTTTCTCCAGCTCATTGGTTAGTCATTGAGCCAATATCTGACTAAGTTGTCTGTTGAGTTTCCAATAGAAATGACTGTAGTTTGTATTTTGGAGTGGTTCAAGTGGGTTGTCTGGGTTTTTGTTGTTGCTGTTGTTTTTGTTATATATGGTTGTTTTGGTTTTAATTTCTTCTTCTGGGTCTTGAATAAGGTTCGGCTGTTTTATATTATTTTTAAATGGTGGGGCTATTACATGAAGGTTCTGTTTCTCTCTGTGGTGCCTGCTGACTCTCATGCATAGAGTGCTGCTTTCTCTCAGACCTTTCAGCTTTTTCTCATCAGTCCTTCTCTGGTGGCTGCATTTTTCCTTGAGGATCTTAAGGGTCCTGGATCATGGGAGCATATTTTTTTAGAGTAGTTTTACATTTATTTCTGTAACATCCTTTTAGAGTCATGTTACTGGAACCAGTTTTTATGTTGATGTTCATGTTGGGGGTTTGCTAGCCAATGTAGAAGGTAGAAACTCATACCCCAGCCTTTGCAAGGTGTAAGCCCAAAGTTCCTTTCCTTTCCCTCCCTCCCTCCCTCCCTCCCTCCCTCCCTNAAAAAAAAAAAAAAAGAAAAGAAAAAGAAAACCCCAAAACAAACAAACAAAAAACAGAAAAAGGCTTGTTATGAATAACAAAAGACTCTCCTTTACCGTTCCTATCACTTAGGAAATGTACAAGGATTTTAAGAGCTCTCTGTCAGGAATCAAGATGAAGACCAAAATTCGTAATTCTTATTCTATCATAGTATCATATCTCTCCACCTGCAGATGTCTGACTGATGGGCATCAACATCGTAGCAGCCAAGGACTGGGGGGAATGCCAGAGATAATTAGATGAAGGATAGCATAGACTCATTAGCAGGCAAACCTTTTGCAATTAAAAGATAAGTGGGACTGCAAAAGGATGCTTCAGGCAAATCCCTAGCAACATCTTTGGAGCCACTTACCAGCCAACCACAAATCTGCAGGAGAGCGTGGATAGTAGAGGAATGGGGAGAGGGGTTGTGCTGCACCTGGAGAGCATCTGGGGCTGTGTGAGACCAACACCAGGTCTTGGCTGCATCCTTTGCTTTGGCAGTGACCTAAGACTGAAAATGGATGGGTGGTGATTTGGGAGTCCAGCGAATGAATACATTGCCACAGGGCACCCATTTTCAGTGGGGAAATCAGGAGTAATTTACTGTCTCATGCGACCTGACCCATGGCAGTTATCATGAGATCCTGCAGATGGATAAACACAGTTTGGAGAGGAATATTTCTCCATTTGTATTGGGACAGCAATACCTAAATCTAGTATGTTCAGCGGTAATCCGGGCCTCTGCTTGTCAGGGAGAGGAAGAGGACATTCCCAAGACCTTACCGTGGATTGACGTAGAAACCAGAGAGTTCCACATGCATGCATGCACCTGCCTCCGGTCAAGGTTTCTCAGCATGGTCTGCTGACCTCTCACATTAGACTCGCCTTAAGCACTGATTAAAAGTGGGATTCTTCCTTGCCTTGCGCCTATTTAAACAAATGAGATAGTTTTTAAAAATGCAGATGTAAAAAAATCTACAGGTTATGCTAAACAACAACAGTAAAAAAGGAAAAAATAAAGCAAGCTACAAGACTGGATACAATCTAATTCCTTTGGGGCAGAAATGTTGAGAAGGACATAGTCCCTTGTATTGTAATATTTGTTTCTGGAAGAATACATTAGAATCTGTGATCAGTTACTTGTGAGATGAAATTCTTGTGGTTGGGGGAGAGATACTTCTGGTTTTTATTTTAGCCATTTCCTTTCTATTTGCATTTTAAACATGAACACATGTTACTTTCTTGCTTTCAAATGTCAGCAGGGATTATCCGGGCATTGGGATTACATGCCGTTTTCTTTTCTTTATGCTCTTTTTGTATTATGAAAATCAATTTTTAAAAATCTGCCGGGCGCGGTGGCTCACGTCTTTAATGCCAGCATTTTGGGAGGCCGAGGTGGATGGATCACCTGAGGTCAGGAGTTCAAGACCCGCCCGGCCAACTTGGTCTCTACTAAAATTACAAAAATTAGCCGGGCATGATGGCGAGCTTCTATAATCCCAGCTACCCGGGAGGCTGAGGCAGGAGAATCACTTGAACTCGGGAGGCGGAGGTTGCAGTGAGTCGAGACCACACCATGGCACTCCGGCCTGGGCAACAAGAGCGAAACTCCATCTCAAAAATAAAAATAAATAAATAAATAAGGATTTCCCGCTTATTTGTTGTACCAGATTCTCTGGGGAAGGAGGCCATGGTTCCATATTTAACATGTACAATGATGTTTGGGAAGCCGACTCTGTTCCAGATGCTTCCAAATGGACACCTTGCCAAATGCTGGGGCCTCCTCAGTCAGCAGATATTCTCTGGGCTTCTTGTTACTTTCTCTGATACCACTCAGGAAGGACAACACAGGGGCTCATTTATTCGGGGATACCCATTTCAAAGGCAATGCCTGAGCCTTATCCCTGGAAGAGCCTCTGACTTCCTTTTGGAGATCAGCTGGGGAAAGACCTCATGAGATTAGATCAGGCCTACCTGGCTAACCTCCTTATGTTAAAGTCAGCTGAGCAGTGAAATTCGCAGCAGTGAAATTCATCGTA
>NW_016107408.1:3014685-3032228 GCF_001604975.1 Cebus imitator | reverse complement strand
TCTTTTCTTTCTTTCTTTGCAGTTATTTTTTTCTGAGACCAGACAGAAACATATGAGCATCTTTTTTGTGTCTCTGTGTTGCTGCTTATATTATTTTTTCCCTGTTTCACCTGTCTGCATAGGGGCAGACTTTTATCAATCTTGCATTTGTAAACTTTCACACCCTGGTGTGTGTGTTCTTGGGCCTCACCTTTACCTCTGTATGGACAGTGACACCCAGGCCCCTGTTCCTGGGACCCATATTCACCCCAAGGCAACCTCTGAACTGGTTTTGGTGTTTAAGGCTCTGGTTTCTAGTTTCTCATCATTAATGATTTCCTTCCTTTATTGCAAGCTTGTATCTGCATTTAAAACATTTTTTGTTGTTGTTCATGTCATCCATCATTTCTAGATGTTTGTAGAGGGAGATTTTGGTTTATCTTTATCCTTAATCTTAATGGAAGCAGATACATCACTAGTCAAAATCTAAATTTGCAAAACAGCCGTGGTTTTCTCTTTATTAGCTGGGTCCTTCGTGTTCCGGGCTTGGCCAGGGAACAGCCTTCCTTCTGCATCATGTCCTGGAGTGTCTTGTATCTTTCTCAAGGCTTATAACTTGACATTTCCATAAATTCGACAATAAAATGAAAATACAAACAAATGTTCACAATCACCCAGAATGACAGCAGTGGGTTAGGACTTCTGTCAGGCTCTGAGGCAGGGAGGGAATTTTCGAGTGGGAGGACTAATTTTATAAGTGGTGAGTTCATCAGTGAATATTTTTGGATTATGAGCATGTTTATTTTCCTGTTCCACCTTGCAACACGGAGAAGTAATGGATAGATCCCAGGACATGGCTTTCTGTGTGTGCCTATTGTGTTCTGAATCGTTAGGGGACTCACCACTGCTACAACAGGGGACTCCGATTAACCCTTTCACAGCCCATGGCTTATTTGGTGAGGCCATTAGATGTCCACCTTTAGCTGGGCTCAGCCTGTCCTGTGAAGGACAGATGTACAGGTAAAGCCCAAATCTGTGAGTCCACATTTCCCACAGGGTGGATCTGGCTCTAGTCAAGATCGGAATTTCCCGGGGTGCTAGGAAGAAAGAAATGCAGATGCTTATATTCTGTCTCTGATTTGCCTAAACTAACTCTCGGGTGGGTGGGGCCAGGGAATCTGCATTTTATCCATATATGCATAGGCAAGGAGTATGTATTTTTAATCCGCATGTGATTCGTAGTTATAATATAGTGTGAGAAAAGGTGAGGTGGTGATGGCAAAGCCAGTGCAGTCTTAAGAATCCTTTGGGCAAACAGTTTCTTTTGAGATGGATTGGCAACTAACAGAGAACCTAGGGGTGTTAGGTTGCTTTGTGCTTGAGTATGGTGTGAGGAGAGGGCTCAGTCTCCGTGGTTATACAGTGGCTCAGTGTTGGACATGTTTTATGGGTTTTTACCCTGGTTTTCTGTTTTGGTGGTGGAGAGCGTTGGTTAAAGGCATTTGGTGATGTGAACGGAAAGCTGGGAAAAGAGGCAGGAGGAAATCTAATTGAGCATTAACTTTCTTGAGCTTTGTGTTAAGACGTTGCCTGGATTTCAATTAAGTAAAGCACCTTCTTCCCCATCCCTGGTTGCTCATGGGTTGCCATGGCAGCAGGCCCGGTGCAATCTCTAGCCCACCTCTGCCACCTGCCTCTGGCATGGATGATTCTACAAGCCCGGCTGAGCCAAGACATGACTGTCTGCAGGCTCCGGGCTGCAGTGGCAAAATAAGGTGCAGATGTCGGTGAGGAGGTCAGAATGTGCCACTTGAGGTGGTTTATGGTGGGTAGACTCTGATAACTTCAAGGAAACATGACAGGTGGCTGTGTCTGGGTGGGATGTTGCGTTCCTCCTGCTCACATGGTTTGGATTGGATTTGGGAGCCTTACAAGCAGAACCCACACTCACTCTCCCAATGTCCAGGGTCTGAGTCTCTCTTTGGGCTTCTTTTGGGTCCTTCTAGAACAGAGTCTGTCAGAGTGAGTTGCATACACTGACACTTGCTCTTGTGTTGCTTCTGGCTTGGTAAATGGGGAGATTATGGAATCTGTCATCCTAAAAGAGATTGCAAGATGAGGAACATGGGGCCGGGCATGGTGGCTCATGTCAGTAATCCCAGCACTTTGGGAGGCCGAGGCAGGCGGATCACGAGGTCAAGAGATCAAGACCATCCTGGCCAACATGGTGAAACCACGTCTCTACTAAAAATACAGAGATTAGCCAGGCATGGTGGTGCATGCTTGTAGTCCCAGCTACTCAGGAGGCTGAGGCAGGAGAATCACTTGACCCCAGGAAGCGAAGGTTGCAGTGAGCTAAGATTGCACCACTGCACTCCAGCCTGGCAACAGAGCAAGACTCTGTCTCAAAAAAAAAAAAAAAAAGAAGAAGAGGAACTTGTTCTTGGCAAAAGGTAATTTGCTCCATCTAGGGCAAGGTGCGTAAAATGAAATTATAATGTCCAAGTGGAAATTTCCACTAAACAGTTAGCAAGAGGTCTGGGCTCTTGGGATTTTATTTCTAATGGGTTTCCTTTGTGTTTTCCCCTGGATCTGTCTTCCTCCTCTGAATTATGTTACCTGAAGTAGCAGTCAGACCTGCAGACTCTCAAGCCCTTCCTGGGTCTACTGTGGAGTCCAAGAATTTTTACTTTGCTCATGCTCCCCAGGTGCTTTAGTGGGGTTTTCTTGCTGTTGTTTGTTTTGTTTTTTTGTTTGTTTGTTTTTTGCATGCTCAAGCTCACAAACCACTGTCAAATATCCTTAACGTGGGCTGGGCTGAGTTCCAGCCTTCTACCATACAGCTGCTCACAGTCTGCGCCCGCATGCAGACGTGGCCTCAGCTTCCCACCTCTCTTTGTATAATAGGTGCCACGGGGTGAGCGGAGGATAACTCCCTCTCCATCATCCAGGCCTGTGGTCCTTTAAAAACAAAGCAAAACTAAAAACCTTAGTGGACAGTACTCATCTGAACACTAGAAAAATCTGTTATTTCTCAAACCTTCATTTTTCAGCAAGACATTTCTGCCAGTCGCTGAAATGGAAAGAATGAAAGCTCTCAGCAGCCACCTTGCTCCTTATTGAATAAACCTTTGCTGAATGGCGTTTGTTTTCCCTTAGGAACTAAGCTACTCTTCGTGTGTTCCTGTGGTCCCTGTCTAAGTAGGAACAGGATGGGAAAGAATGCTCCCAGCCTGGCGAACGTTTCTGTTCTGCCCCATTAATTCTTTGGGTTCACCAAGCAGGGTCCAGCCTTGAACATCAGGGCAGCCTCCGCTGTCCCCATTTTGATTTCACTCAGTCCCACTCTGTTTGGTTTCTAATTTATTTATTTCATTCCTTCCGTGTCAGAACCGGTTATTTTCTTGGCTCTCTTAGCTCCAAGCAACCTCAGGTCAGCCTTTGCCTGTCAGTCTCCCTTCTGACCCAACAGTTCCGTCTCAGAAAGCAGAGGCTTCAAGAATTTAGCCTCCCTGCACTGGGAGTCTGTGTGGAACCTTAAATCTGTTGGGCGTCTTGGCATGGCCCTGATTGGATTCATTAGAAGAAGATAGCCAGCTTTTGAAAATGCCGTGGCCCCTGACTCAACGAAAAATGGCAGAGAAAGAAATGGGTTTCCCTTGCTGGTAGCTGCCTTTGAATGGGTTGATTCGTAGTTTGGGTTTTTGTTTTTTCAGGAACCAGATTTCCTCCTGACCATTGCCTTTGTTATCATTTGTTTCTTATGAACAAATCCACAGACCACAGAATGATGCTTGTTCTTCCTGGCAATTAGCTGTCTCGTGCTATTTCATTAAGCTTCAGTTTCCCAGGTGAATTCCTAAAAGTCATGTGTGTATACAATTTTGGAACAAAATTCAGCCTGAAAATAGAAAATATTGGCTTAATGAAATAGCATTGGATATATATATATATATATATATACACACACACACAGAGACTATATATATATATATATCCAATTATATATAATGTGTTGTATATAGATGCTGCATGTATTTATGCATGTATCTGTGTGTATACATATTATCCATCTGTCTATCTGTCAATCTGTCTATCAAGCACAGTCTACTCTGGATAAGCAGCCAGCCAGCATACTTTAAGGATGCTAGCGACCTACTTTATTCCCATCTTCCTGGCTGCAACGCTTTTTAGGAAATGCAAACTGGTATCAGTGTTAGCTTAAGTAAACGACACGAGAGGAGTGCGTCCGCTGTTTAAGAATAAAAAAGAAAGGCAAAGTGGCTTCGTATTCCGAAGCAACGTAGACTGTCTTGAAGGGCACCAGCCCCCTCCTTTTATTGATGGAAAGTCTCTATTATCTTGAGCAGCAGGTGATCCTTTCTGAAAGTTGAAAATGTCAACACGAACGTGGAATTTCAAAAAGTGTCGCCATTATAGCCAAGGCACGCTTTTACTCTGCTGACATGGAGAATTGCCATTGGATGGTATTTGAAAATTCTGCACCAAATCTTATCATGTTCTAATTTTTTTTTCTCTTTCACCATGAGCCTCTTGCCCTTCTGGATTTGAGTGACAATGGATTAGGTGTACTAGATGCTGTACTCTTTCTCTTACGTTTTTATAAGTGCAATACTAGTTCGTTGTAGAAACCACAGGATGTGGTTTATGCTGTACGTGTTACGCGCTAGACAGGTCTTATTCCTACTCTCATCCACTCTCCACAACAATCCTGTAGAGTGGGTAATACTATTACCCTCATTTGGCAAGTGTGTAAACTGAGGCACAGAGGGTATCAATGAGCATCCCCAAAGATGCATAACCAGGAAATGGTTGCCCTGGCGCATGAACATGCATGGGCAGAGAAACAGCTTCTTTACAGTGAGTGGGTACAGTTGGCCCAGGTCCTCAGTCCCCCAGAATCATTCTTCCTGCTTTCTTTACAATGACGCCGATAGTCCTGCTTGTCATTACCTCAGAGAAAAAGGAAAAGACAGAAGTCGGAGGAAGTAAGACGAGAGGAACAGGCAGCAAGCCTGCTATGGGCTTTTCGCTTGTCTCCCTGATCTGTGCCTGCTGGGAGCACTTGGATGTTGCCCAGCAAGCCAGCAACTTAGGCTGTCCTCACCTGCGCCCCCGCCGGCCTGCAGCCACCATCCTTTGATTTGATTGACAATTCCCCAGAAGATGAACTGGAGAAAACGCAGACTGATAAACTGTGCCCAACTTTAAATCTGCATGTGAGCACACACATGTGTATATTCTGACACACACACACACACACACACACACACACACACACACACACACAGTGCATGTTCAGAAGAGATGAGTAAGGGGAAACTTCTGGGACTCACAGCTGTTGTGGCTTTCTTCCCTGGTACTCCTGGAAGCATCCACCAATGGTGGATCCCGTGTCTGGATCACTTTTGCGGATCCTGTGATCGGGGAGATGGTGGCAAGACTAGCAGACTAGCCAGAGACAAGCACGACCTGCCAGGAGCACCCAGCACTGTGCAGCATGACTCCGTAGTAGTGCTGCCCGTGGGTTTTCTTTCCATGCTCCACCACCCACCCTCAGTGCAAACCTTGGCGAAAGTTTGCCACGATCCCATTTGAGGCGTTCTTTTTCATGGAGAAAACCCAGCTTCGGAGAATTGTCATTCTTCTTTAGCTGGGACCCCCTTTTTGCTTAACTGTGAGTGGCTGTGCTGAAGTTTTTCTTCGCACTGTCTGAGCTGATTCTTGAGTGAATTTTTTTTTTTTCTTTGAGACAAAGTCTCACTCTGTCACCAGGCTGGAGTGCAGTGGTGTGATCTTGGCTCATTGCAACCTCCACCTCCCGGGTTCAAGAGATCCTCCTGCCTCAGTCTCTCGAGTAGCTGGGGCTACAGTCACGTGTCACTATGCCCAGCTAATTTTTATACTTTTAGTAGAGATAGGGTTTCACCATGTTGGCTAGGATGGTCTCGATCTCTTGACCTTGTGATCCGCCCACCTCGGCCTCCCAAAATGCTGGGATTACAGGCATGAGCCACCATATCTGGCCCTCTTGAGTGGATTAATAGCATGAAAATATTGTTGGGGAAATAGCTGATGCAGAAAACAAACTTTTGGAGAAAATCATTTAGGCCTATTTACATAATGTGTAAATTTTGTGCATCTCGACGATTTGCTAATTACTCCTTACTTAAGAGCTCATGCTGATTAAAAATGAGCCCCACCTAACCTGTGAATGGTCCTCCGAGCCTTGGCATGGCTTCAATTTCCTAGGCTTGTAGGTAACATTAACACAGGGATTATTATCTGCTTAAAGAATACAGGTGCATCGGTCCACTGCGCGTTGTCTGTGACAGAGTATATTTCATGATGACCTTCACTCTCTCCTCCAGGAAAGTGTTGTCTCTGGTCCTCCTTGTGGAAGGGTGGTCCTTGGGTGGACCTAGGCAATTCAGTTCTTCGGGAAACAGAAAGGCTCTAGATTAATTACCTGTGGATCATTGATGACCAAAAGATTGGAGTCTTAAAGGATCTTCAAAGTCCTGCTTTTATTAGTCTGTATCCGGGATCAGTCTTATATTAGTCTATATCTGGGTTCAGATAATTTGCCGGCCACATCTAGCTTGCTGCCTGATTTTGTATTAATAAATAAAGTTTTATTGGAATACAGACATACCAACTCATTGACATATTTGTGGCTGCCATCCAGTGGCAATGGCAGAGCTGAGTAGTTGCGACTAAGCTGGAATAACCCACAAAATCTAACATACTTTCTATCTGGACCCATACCAAGAGAATTTGCCAGCCCTTGATCTGTATGTTTGTAAACTAGGCCTTTGGATAAATAAAGGTTCGTCTGTCAGCAAGATATGATATTGCGGAATGAGGTTCTTAACCTTAAAGAGGATCATGAACTCTTTAAAAGTTTGTGCAAAATGTTCTGTGTGGGTGTGCGTGGACATTTTTTCAGGAAAGAGCATCCATCAGATCTCATAATTCATCTTGACAAATATCCAAGTACTTGCTCTGTACCTGGCACTGGGCTAGTTACTGTAGCTGTGGTTATGAGCAAGGCAGGTCCAGGTGCTTCTTCCTGCAGTTGATGGACATGAGAGGCGGTGGGCCTAGAGGCAGATGACCCATGAATGATTCACTGGAAAACTGTGAAATAGGATGGAAAATCGGGCTGCCAAAAGACAGCCTCCCACTTCATACCCACGTTCTTTCTGCTATGTTATTTAAGCTGAGCTTGAAGAAATAAGGGCTCAGAGACCACTCAGGAAGATAACATTTATATCACAGATGTCTCAGAGTAGGAAGCATTGGCCTTTTGAAGTTCAACTAACATTCAGCCAATTTTTTAAGTGGTGATTTACAATTCCTGTCCAGCTCACTTTCACTAAGCACCAAAGCTTACTGGAGGCCTGGAAGATAACTGGTTGTGCCTGACTTTGAAGTAATTTGGACAAAGAACGTATCTCTTTTTCTTTTTCCTTTTTTCGAGACAGTCTCGATCTGTCACCCAGGCTGGAGTACAGTGGTTCACTGCAACCTCCACCTCCCAGGTTCAAGCAATTCTCCTTCCTCAGCCACCCAAGTAGCTGGGATTACAGACACATGCCACAGAGACAGAGTTTCACCATGTTGGCCAGGCTGGTCTTGAACCCCTGACCTCTAGTGATCAGCCTATCTCGGCCTCCCAAAGTGCTGGGATCACAGGCGTGAGCCACCGCACCTGGCCAAGATTAAGATTTTTTTTAAAAGTTGTAACCCCTGGGTGATGAATGATTTTTAGTTTTTTATTGTGCTTATTTTCTAAATTTTCTGTAATGTATGGGAATTTTCTGTATTAACAGAAAATGTTTTAATAAATCTTAGGAGAAAATATTTTAAAATAAATTTTAGAGCGCAATGAGACACCAGTTCCTCTGGGCAAACGCATTTCCTCCTCTTCAGTGGACATTCTTATTCTATGAGCAGTTGGGATGTGCTGTCCCTGAAGCTCATCTTGGGGAATTTCTTGGGCTAGAACAGAGTTCTAGAAGCACTGGCACTGGAAATAGCTTTTCTCTCCAACTCACAGGGGATGAGCGATCATTTAGGCGGGCTGAGTCAGACGCTGTCGTGGCCCTGGAATGGGAGAATGTTTATGCTAGCGGAGGCCCTGAAGTCTATCTAATTTGGCTCATTTACAGATGGAAGCAGCTCAAACATTTAGAGGTTGCAGCCATTACTACAGTTTCACACAGAAAACTGGAGATAGAATTGGCCCATGCATTCTGTGCAGTGGATTCATTTGTGTCTTTCTAAAGGGAGAGGAAGACCTGGGGTAAATTTGATGGAGTCTAGAATAGTGAAGGCATCATAAATGTCCGAGGATGTGAACAAGGCTTCCTTGGGGTGGCTTTTCTCCCTCTCCTTCCTTCCTTCTCCTCTCCTTCTCCTCCTCTGGCTGTTTAGCTCCCACATCCCTTGGCTGTCTTGGGAAATCTCTTCTTCTCCCCACCTTGTGAGTCTTGGTGGAAGGCAGACCTGCCTTTCAGACTAGAGCTTGGGTTTCAGGCTGCGGGCGGTGGCTCACACCTGTAATTCCAGCACTTTAGGAGGCCAAGGCGGGTGGATCACCTGAGAGGTCAGGAGTTTGAGACCAGCCTGGCCAACATGACACAACCCCGTCTCTACTAAAAATACAAAAATTAGCTGGGTATGGTGGCATGCACCTATAATCCCGGCTACTTGGGAGGCTGAGGCAGGAGAATCACTTGAACCTGGGAGGCAGAGGTTGCTTTGAGCCAAGATCACTGTGTTCTAGCTTGGGTAACAGAGTGAGACTCTGTCTCAAAAAAAGAAAAAAAAAAAAAGCTGGATTTCAGACATTCCCTTTCTTGGGTCCTCTCGCAGCTACAGGTGACCTTGGCTTGGCCAGTCAGATGGACTTAATGAGAGATGGGGCTGCATTTCCAGCAGGAGGGGGGCAGCATTGTATCAACAACTAAGCTGAGGCTTTTCACGTCCAGCACCGTGGACAGAGGTGCTGCCCCAAGGCTGTTGTAGTGGCATTTTGTCTGTGGAGCAGGAGGTCCTGGTCTCCTTTGTCCCTGCCTGGGTTCCCAAATAGGATCTGCAGCCCCAGGTTGGGGAGCATCCCTTGAGCCCCTCAGGACCCTTCTGATGAATGAGTGACTGGTAAACTCTCCCTGGTAAAACCTCAGCTTTCCTGGCCTTCTTGTAACAAAGACAAGAAGCAAAACCTACATTTCACGCACGTGCTCATCTTTCTCTTTCTCCGTTTTCCTCTCCAGTGATTATCCTGTGTTTGTCTGTCCATTTTTTACATCCTGAAAAGCCAGAAAACTCGTACATCCAGAAATATTTATGGAATTTTAGTGATATTTAAGGCATTTCATTTCTGCATTTTCCCTTCACTTATGTGACCTTAGATAAAGGAAAGATTCTTGTTTTTAGTGTAGTTTAGAGAATAGAATACTATTTGCAAATATAGCAATACGTATACTGTCTTGATTGTAGCAACTGACAGTTTTCATGGATATTGTCATGTTTTGATTCCTGGCGACCAACTTCTAGGACAAGAGAAGAAGTAGGAAATTATATAAATAGAGAGATGAGTTTGTAGCCTTAGGGAAGACATAAGAATTCCTTGGTTTGGGGGAATTTATTTTTCTGTCACCTCCTCTGCTGTGGTTGCATTTGCTTGTCTATCCCACGTGTGACAGCCGATATTCTCTTAAAGGAAAAAAAGAGAGAAGATTTTTATTGGATAGAAGAAAATGGTTTCTGTCGGGACAATTCAATTGCTTTCCACCGTCTAGTCTTAAATTCCTTTGCTGTCCCCTCTGTCTTTGAAACAGAAGCACATGTATCCTCTGGTGCCCAAATACAACTAAGGGTCAGGTATATCCCTGTTCACTACCCTGAGACACCTCATGGGATAGTAATAGTTGGACTGAAGGATATTTTGGTTCAGACCAACTACTTAGGTTCATTCTACAGTAGGTGGATTTTTAATATTACTGGACATTTCAGCTCTGTTGCCTGGGAGTAGAATTTATCTGACTTGGATACTTGGAACAAGGAACGTCATAGTGGGGGGTCTGCTTAATGGATGAGAAATCTTTAGCAAACAGTGAACCCAGTTTTTTCTTCTGATATGCATTTAATATTCACCAGTTATGCAGATCTATTTGTATCTGTGTTGTCATTAAGCAATTGCTTATTCATAAGCATCAGAGGTAAAGCATAGATGACTTTCCGTGCCTGGGAAAACATGGCTGACTACAGTTGAATCGGCCTCCTTATACAGGAAGGAGGTACCTGGACTAACTTGTAATTGGGCAGTCTAAATCATGGATGTTCACAGTTTAGTTTGTATCAGAATCATCATGGGGTAAGTGTGGATTGGGAGGGATATGGCAGAACAATGCAGAGTCGTGAGCCTATCTCCAAAAGAGTATAGTAGCTCCTGGTTGGTCCAGGATTTGGTGTTTTGGGAGTCCACCGTCACACTGCAGCAGGTGGTCTTCACTCAACCCTTCGAAATGCAGCACTCAAGGCTGTTCGCCCTTCATCTTAGAACTAGAACAGATGACAGAGCAGCGGTACCCCAAGGGCAAAGTAAGCCCCATGACAATTAAGTTAATACTATCAGTTGCCCATGAGCCCTGAAGTAGGTAGTGTTCTTTGTCCACTTCCTCCTTGACCTGGTCATTGACAACCATGTAAGTTGAGTAAGGGTTTACCATGGGGAGTTTGGGAGTCCACTACAAAGCTCTTACAAGGATAGATGTTCTCCAGAATGGACTTTCTCCAGTAAGTGTGCAGGGACTTTTTTTTTTTTTTAAGCAAATGTCCTTTGCTGGTGGACCCTATGGAAGCTATGACGGCCTCCGTCCCATGGGGCATTTGCACTGACTGTGCGTGTTCAGGGTGGGCTGAGAAGAAGTGGAGAGGTGGCTCTGGAGCTCATGTGGGATTTGTTTTTAGACCAAAATTAATTCATTGTGAGTGAGCCTCATGCTCATGAAATGGTTGTTTGTGCCTTTATAAAGTAGAAGAGGTCACCTGGTAGGTAGACTTTTAATATTATTGGCTATTTCGGCTCTGTCGCCTGAGAGTAGAAATGATCTTACTTAGATACTTGGAACAAGGAACACTGTAGTAGGTGGTCTGCTTAATGGATGAGAAATCTTTAGCAAACATTGAACTGAGTTTTTCTTCTAATACGCATTTAATTTTCACCAATTATGTGAATCTATTTGTATCTGTGTTGTCACTAAGCAATTGCTTATTCATAAGCATCTGAGGTAAGGCATAAATGACTTTCCATGCCTAGGAAAACATGCACTGACTACCACTGAATCAGTCTCCTTACACGGGCAGTGTTTGACCTTCTGATAGTCACGTAGCTTGTGATTATCAGCAAGATAAATGGAAATACCTATTATAGTTAAAAAGCACATAAATAAGTTCATGATCACATCTCTTAAACTTCAGATGCTTCTCTGCTTAAAGGTTAGGAACTAAATATAATAAATATTTTTGTTATCTTTCTATGAAGTTTTCTTGGTCTCCAGTGGAATCTTCTCCTACGCTGGGCTCCACATGGCCCATGTGGTACATCCTGCATGGATTTTACATGGAGACGAGTGTGAGGCTGCTCTCAGAGTAGAGTGTAGTCAGCTTGCCCGACTCCACAGAACTGGGGCCCTAAATTAGGCACAAGTAGAGTTATCGATTCAAATGCACATTACCTGGTTAATTTGAACTTCAAATAAATAATGAATACCTTGTAGCATAAGTAGATCCCATGCAATATGTAGGACATACTTCCGCTAAAATAACTTTGGTTTTATCTGAAATTTAAATGTAACTGGACACCCTGCCTTTATTTGCCAAATCTGGCAACCCTAGCAAGGAGCCTGTCCACAACAGATGCTTTGTATTTGTGTGCGCTAATTACAAAACTACTGTGTTGTTTACAAGGGTTCTCATGCTATGGGAGAAAGAAGACTAGAGAAGCTCTTGTGCATCCTCTTCTTTTGAAAAGAGTGATGTTTCTCATACCGAGTGGGGAAAAGCTGGAAGCAATTCCTCTGGAAACTGGCACGAGACAAGGATGCCCTCTCTTACCACTCCTGTTCAACATAGTACTGGAAGTCCTGGCCAGAGCAATCAGGCAAGGGAAAGAAATAGAGGGCAGCCAAATAGAAAGACAGGAAGGCAAACTCTCCCTGTTTGTAGATGGCATGATTCTATATCTAGAACACCCCATAGTCTTGGCCTAAAAGCTCGTTTAGCTGATAAACAACTTCAGCAAAGTGTCAAGATACAAAATCACTGTACAGAAATCACTAGCATTCCTATATGCCAACAACAGCCAAGCTGAGAACCAAATCAGGAATGTGTTACCATTCACAATTGACACCAAAAGAATAAAACACCTAGGAATACAGCTAATCAGGGAGGTGAGGGATCTTTACAGGGAGAATTACAAAGCAGTGCTCAAAGAAATCAGAGATGACACAAATAAATGGAAAAACGTTCTGTGCTTATGGATAGGAAGAATCAATATTATTGAAATGCCCATACTGCCCAAAGCAATTTACAGATTGATGCTATTCCTATCAAACGTTCTTCATAGACTAGAAAAAAACTATTTTAAAATTCATATGAAACCAAAAGGAGCCCAAATAGCCAAGGCAATCCTAAGCAAAAATAACAAAGCTGAAGGCATCACATTACCCAACTTCAAACTATTCTATGGGGCTACAGTAACCAAAACAGCATGGCACTGGTATAAAAACAGATACATAGACTATTGGAACAGAATAGAGAGCCCAGATATAAGACTGAACATCTACAACCTTATGATCTTTGACAAAGCTGACAAAAATAAGCAATTGGGAAAGGACTTCGTATTCAATAAATGGAGCTTAGATAACTGGCTAGCTGTATATGTAGAAATTAAAACTGGATCCCTTCCTTACACCATATACAAAAATCAACTCAAAATGTATTCAACACTTAAGTGTAAAACCCAAAACTATAAAAACCCTGAAAGACAACCTGGGCAATACCATAATTGCAACAAAAGCAAAAATTGACATATTAAATCTAATTAAACTTAAGAGCTTTTACACAGCAAAAGAAACCAGCAACTATCAAGAGTAAACAGCCAACTTACAGAATGGGCCAAAATTTTTGCAAACTATGCATCTGACAGAGGTATAATAGCCAGCATCTATAAGGAACTTAAACAAATTTACGGGAAAGAAACAACCCCATTAAAAAGTGAGCAGAGTACATGAACACTTTTCAAAAGAAGACACAGACATGGCCCACAAGCATATGAAGAAAATCCCAACATCACTGATCATTAGAGAAATGCAAATCAAAACCACGAGATACTATCTCACACCAGTCAGAATGGCTATTATTAACAAGTCAAAGAATAACAAGTGCTGATGAGGTTGCAGAGAAAAGGGAATGTGTACACTGCTGGTGGGAGTGTAACTTAGTTCAACCATCATGGAAAGCAGTGTGACAGCTCCTCAAAGAGCTAAAAACAGAACTACCATTCAGCCCAGCAATCCCATCACTTGATATATACCCAAAGGAATAGAAGGCATTCCACCATAAAGACATATGCACGCCAGTGTTCACTGCAGCACTGTTTACAATAGCAAAGACATAGAATTAATCTAAATGCCCATCAATCACAAGTTGGATAAAGAAAATGTGGTACATATATACCATGGAATACTATGCAGCCATAAAAAAGAATGAGATCATGTTTTTTGTGAGAACATAGATGGAGTTGCAGGCCATTATCCTTAGCAAACTAATGCAGGAACAGAAAACCACATGGCACATGTTCTCATTTATAAGTGGACGTTAAATGATGAGAACTCATGGGCACAAAGAGGGGAAAAACAGAGACTGGGGCCTGCTTGATTGTTGAGGGTGGGAGGAGGGAGAGGATCAGAAAAAGTAACTGTTGGGTACTAGGCTTAGTGTCTAGGTGACAAAATGATCTGTGCAGCAAACCCCCATGACACAAGCTTCCCTATGTAACAAACCTGCACATGTTGCCCTGAACTATAATAAAAGTTTCTTAAAAAAGAATGCAGTGTCTCACACCTGTAATCCCAGCACTTTGGGAGGCAGAGGAAGGTGGATCACCCGAGGTCAGGAGTTCAAGACCAGCCTGGCTAACATGGTTAAACCCCCGTCTCTACTGAAATTCCAAAACTAGCCGGGCATGGTGGTACATGCCTGTAGTCCTAGCAACTCTGGAGGCTGAGACAGGAACCTGGGAGGCAGAGGTTGCAGTGAACCAAGATTGCGCCACTGCACTCCAGCCGAGACGACAGAGCGAGACTGTCTCAAACAAACAAACAAAATGATGTTTTAATATGGAGACAGTCAATCGATCACCTGAGAAAATTAGCTTTCAGTCCTGTACTATATAGTTCCATAAGGAAAGCAGATAATACTTTTTTTAAAGGCCCTATGATGTCTTGAAGAATCTCAAAAAGGAATTTAAAATTTTGAGTCTAAAACTCCAACTTGGCCAATGATAGTCTGTCTGATGTTTAATAATAATACCTACTGTTCCCAGCCAGGCCTCATTGACAAACGTAAGTGGATCACAGGAAAATTACAGTGTCTCTAAGGAATTAGCTCATCATATTATCATTATTTAAAGCGGCCTCATTTGGGCAGTGGACATCTTACAAAAGAGGAAAGAAATATTTCTAAAACTCTGAAAAATGTTCTACGCTGCTTGTAGTCAAAGAAATCCACATTAAGCGAAATGTCATTTCTCCCATAAATAAATACACTTATTTGAAAATGAGAAATACCCAAGGCTAAGAAGTGGCATAATGAGAACTTGGAAACTCTGTTCATAGGTAAGTGACACAGCCTTCCTGGAAATTTATTAGATAATTGCGTTACGGCCCTTTGATCAACGGTTCAACTTCTGGGAACTTTGTCCACATTTCTGACTGTTTGTATACTTGAAAGGTTTTACAGTGATATTTATAAGAAAAAAAGTCTAGAAATAGCTGAAAGATCCAATGATGTGAGAGTGTAATTTGTATTGCCTGAAACGATACTGATTCTTTGGGAAACAAGAAAGGAGGGACAATGTAAGTTGATCCCCTCCTATTCTGCCTTTAATTGACCTTTGGTTTTGTTTGTGTGTATATATTACTTAGTGAATTTATGTTGCTGGCCACTCTTCATTTTGTTTTGTAACGGGGATTTGGAAAGAGTTCTTCCAGGGATTTGATGCTTTCTGCACTTAATAGATGATGATTTGCCTATTTGTGCTAATCCAGCCAAATCATCTCCAATAATATCGTGGGAACGTTGTTAAAGCTCTCTCTTGGCTACTGATCTGTTAATTAGCATTGCTGTATTCATCAGAGGCCTGCGATTCCATCATTGGGTCCTTTAGATTTAGCCGGTTACACCATCTCAGGGACCACGTATGTTCTGTGTGGCTTGTGTGATTGGACCCATGGGCTATGAAATTGGAGGTTAACTTGGCATTTATCTAGCAAGATCTCCTCAGTCTGAGGTTCTTGAATCCATAAGGACCGAACAATTATTTCAAAATGGTCTGTGTATTTTTTGCTGGATTGTAACTTTCACTGTACTTTCAAAAGTACAGCTGATCCAAAATGGTTTGGGACCATTGACTAGAGGACTTCAGAGACTTCCACGCTGCAGGGAGGAAGCCAGACCTGGAAGGGCAGGGGTTTACCTGGGCAGCAGGGTTTGCTGACAGCCCCAGAGCTTGTGCCTGCAAGATCTGTGTCTGCTTTTCTCCATCCTGTGATGTCTTATGACCACAATCATGTCCTCTGTTGTGGGGAAGAAGAAATCAGGGAAGCAGATGCATCCGGAAAGGTCACCTAGTGATTCTGCGGGAAAAGTGAGCCTGGGGCGTCTCTCTCTGTTTCACTGTGGCCCTTACTCTTATATGTAACACTCTGGTTCCTTTCCAGGAAAGATGGAGTGGGAAGGATGAGAGGCTGAGCCCTGGCAGTGGGTCCTTTCTTTGGGTGAATTCCTGGATGCTCAATTAGAAATTAAAAAGTAAAATTTTAATGATGGGCAACTTTTTTCCTAACAAAGAATCTTTCATTCACCTTCGCGAAAGAATTATAAGCCTGTGTTGTGGGCTTAGCATGGGTAAATATTTTCTGTTTGCAGCTACTTTATGCTTACTACGTCTAATGAGTTAAGAAATACTGCTACTATGAAGTGTTTCACGTTTGTCTGCAAGTAGGGATGATTATACAGATGAGATTTCCTCTGAGCCTTTCCCGGCTCTGATCACAGGCAATGAAAGCTCGCCAGACTTCCTCTGCAACTTTCTCACGGCAGCAGCTGCGCCCACTACCTTTTCTGGCAAGCAGATGAGCAGTTCAGCTCTTTCTCCTACCCCTCCTCCTCCAACTTAATCCCCAATCAACCAGAGGCCCTAGCTAAAAGAGGGGCTTCTGGAAGTAAAGATGCTGAGTCGACTCCTGAATGGCAGACTGGCTGTGTGACCTGGGACCAGATATTCTGCCTCTCTGTTTTTCAATTTACTCATTTGTTAAAGGGAATTAATCTCTACTTTATGGGGCTTTTGTAAAGACTGAACTCATTGAAGATAAGTTCCCAGGATTACCTTTAACCAGTGTCTCTGATGTTGTTTTGCCTCTGAGTTTGACATTGACTGTTTCCTCCCTAAATGAAATAGTCCCGCTTCTGTTACTTTCCAAACCCCACTTCAAAAGTGCCCAAACCTTTCCCATTTCAAGAAACCTCACGGGGTTCTTGTCACTCTGGCATGCCCTCACATCCCACAATGTGCTTGTCAGTTGCCTCTGCTAACCGGTCATCCCTTGCCTACACGCTAGCATTTAACTTGATGGGTGTGATGGTTGAACTAGCCTTACTGGGAGAGGCAAGAAGATTCATTGCTCACGAGGCATCATACTCTGTAATGATTTATTTGGACTAATCTTCCTCGTTGCAGACTCATTAGTGGCTATCACCAAATGGTGGCTTATTTAACTTTCACAAGTACGTGAGGCATTCACACCCTCCTGTTTCCTACTAGGGAAGGCACTGACGTCAGTTTTCACACACTGGAAGCGCGGGGCCAGGCGTGCATTTTTATTTTGGTGAAGCACGCTTCATGCTCGATGTTCCTATGAAATACAAGCATAGCGTTAGGATTTGCTCCTGGTGCCTCCCAGGTCTGTAGCTCTCTGTGCAGTATCTGCAGGAGATTCAGAGTAGGATCCTTTTGTGACATTAGCAAAATCAAGTGCAACTGTTAGTGATCGTTAAAGTGTGTGTTTTGCCCCTTAGATTTGAGGAAATTTATTTGTATCTTTCCTGTCTGCCCTCTCTTAAATTGTAAAATCCCCTAGGGGCCAGGTGCGGGTGGCTCACGCCTGTCATCATAGCACTTTGGGAGGCCAAGGCAGGTGGATCGCATGAGTTTAGGAATTCGAGACCAGACTGGGCAATGTGGCAAA
>NW_016107408.1:2998167-3013417 GCF_001604975.1 Cebus imitator | reverse complement strand
AGATTTTCAAAAGAATTTTTTTCTTTTAATGTTTTTTAATTTATTTCAGCATTAAAGACTTCATGAACTAGGCAGCACTCAAAACTAGAAGACATTCAGAGAGCTCCTCCTTTTTTAATGTCTGAACAGGAAATAAAGTATAGAAATAGCTTAATTGGTTACAGTTAGGCATTTGCCTTATTTGGACATAGTCTGATCAGTTGGCTGCCTGTGATTGGCTGAAGCTTGGCTGCCTGTGATTGGTTGAAGCTTAGCTGCTTGCGATTGGCTGAGATCTAGATATCCTATTACAAAAAATATATACCCATAATGAGATTTTCGTTTGTATACATACTAAGTTAGGTTGTAGCTCACTATGGAGCAGCTCAAACTACAGCCTCAGACCAATGACCTTCTGCCTATTTAACTTAACAGACATCTGAGCTATACTTGCTTGGTTATTTTCTCTCCCAGTAGAGAGACCCTTCTTTGTATCTGTGCCATCTTGTGTTTAAGATTCACTCAAGACCTGTCTCCTCTAGAAAGTCTTCCCCACAAACTGTCCCATGCTGTGAACTGAAGGCTGGATGCCCTCTCCCACTCCTGTACTCACGATTTCAGATCCACGCAATTTGCCTCTATTATGAATAAACAAATAGCCCAGGGGACCATGGATATTTAGGACAAGCTGGTTCTGAGAATGACATTCTTTCAATATAAGCTAATTTGTAAAAGCATTTTTAAAAGGAAGGTTCACTTAGTAAACCCAAGGTCGGGGTACTGTGGATGGCCTGTTAATATCTGTGGCACTTGGGCTGCAGTTCTGCCCCTCTCGCTCTTTCTCTCTGGCTGCATGGTTTCCCATCCCCACTTGTTGATGTATATCTGATTGCTTCTAACTGTCTGTCCAGCCATTTCCCTCATTCCATTGTGGCAGACCTGCGCGCACATCATGTGATTTTTCAGATTTGGCATGCATGTTGGAGTTGCCAAGTCTCCCTGGAGAGGGATTCTGATTGGCTTAGCCAGGCATCTGAATTGGTTCCCATAAATCAGTGTGACCAGGAGAGCAGGGTCACATATTATGTAATTCTGTAGGGCTATGGGAGAAAGAACACAATACTAACAGTAACAATCAATACAGTCAGCGCTTAGTACATTCTAAGTACTTTCAGGCATTCTTGCATTTAATCCTCACAAAACCCTCATGAAATACGTACTGCTGTTTCTCCAGTTTTACAGATCAGGAAACCACAGCACAGAGAGGTGAAGCCACTTGATTGGCACTACACAGCTGACCAGTGGCTGAGTCAGGAAGTGAAGCAGGCGGCGTGGTTCTAGAATCTCTGTTTCTAATCATAACTCAACATTGCTTGTCTTAAACAGGCATTGCTAGGATACCACATCTTCATCTTTTTTATCCTTCTTGGTACCTGTTCATTGGGCATTGAATGCCTATTCAGTGATTTCTTTCTTTTTTTTTTTTTTTTTGAGACAGGTTCTTGCTCTGTCACCTAGGCTGGAGTGCAGTGGTGCGATCACAACTCACTGCAGCCTCAACTTCCCAGGCTCAACACATCTTCCCGTCTTAGCCTCCCAAGTAGCTGGGACTATAGGTGCATACCACCATGCCCAGCTAATTCTTTATTTTTATTTTTTGTAGAGATGGGATTGGGCCATGTTGCCCAGTCTGGTCTCAAACTCTTGGGCTCAAGCCATCTGCCTGCCTCAGTCTCCCAAAGTGTTGGGATTTCAGGCTTGAGCCACCATGCTCAGCCTATTCAATGACTTGTTCGCTGAATGAATGGATGCCTAAGTGAATAAGAAAACACACAGAAGCATGCATAGTCTACAGGAAGTTCAGGGGTAGAAGCCTCTTCCTGCTGCAGCTTGCTGAAGTTTTAATATACACGTGTTCAAAACGCTGTCTTTCCTCATCTCTTTTTTTTTTTTTTTCTCAGACAAGAATGAGAATGGTGAGGCGTATCAGAGAAAGAAGGCAACAGCCACTGGCCTTCCGGAGGGTCCTGCTGTCTCCGTGCCTTCTCGAGGGAACCTGGCACAGCCCAGTGGCAGCAGCTGGAGGAGGATCGCACTGCTCATCTTGGCCATCACTATACACAACATTCCAGGTGAGGTCTTGCCCATGAGCTTTCCAGCCACTGCCTGAAAGTAAAGTCATTTGTCAGCACAATTGTCTGGCTGGAAAAGGGGAATGGTCAATTGTGACATGGTTCCTTTTAGGAGGACAGTGAAGGTGGCAGTACAAATCTTTCTGGACTATTTTTTGATCATCATAGATTGATCATCATATGGGAAAACTTCCTATTCTAGTTAGTTTAAACAACTTCTGTTTCCTTTCTTTACATATTTGTTACCAAGTTATTTGAAGCATAAATTCATAACCGTTACATGATTGCTGTGGAGGGTGTCTTTTATAAATACTGGATATCTCTGATTCTGCTTAATACTATCTGAATATATAGTTGACCTGGCGCCAGCTGCGGTGGCTCATACTTGTAATTCCAGCACTTTGGGAGGCTGAGGTCAGGAGTTCGAGACCAGCCTAAACAACATGGTGAAACCCTGCCTCTACTAAAAATACAAAATTATCTGGGTGTGGTGGTACACACCTGTAATCCCAACTACTTGGGAGGCTGAAGCATGAGAATCTCTTGAACCCGGGCTACAGAGGTTGCAGTGAGCCCGGATCATGCCATTGCACTCCAGTCTGGGCAACAAGAGCAAAACTCCTTCTCGAAAAAAGAAAATGTTGACCCTTGAACAACACAGGTCTGAACTCTGCAAGTCCACTTACACTCAGATTTCCTTCTGCCTCTGCCACCCTGAGACAGCAAGACCAACCCCTCCTCTTTCTCCCCCTCCTCAGCTGACTCACTGTGAAGATGATGAGGATGAAGGCCTTTATGATGATCCACTTCCACTTAATCAATAGTAAATATATGTTCTCTTTCTTACAATTTCCTTAATAGCATTTTTCCTTGAGATTACTATATTGCAATACAGTGTATAATACATATGGAAAATATGTGTTAATTGACAATGTTATTAGTAAGACTTCTGGTCAGCAGCAGGTTATCAGTAGTTGTATTCTGGGGAAGACAAAAACTCTATCTATATTTTCTGCTGCACAGGGAATCAGCATTCCTTTTTTTTTTCTAAAAACAAAAAAAAAAGAAAGAAAGAAGAATAAAAGAATGAAGGAGAGGAAGAAAGAGAAAGAGGAAGAGGGAGAAAGAACGGGGGTGTTGCTTTATTGCCCGGGCTAGAATGCAGTCTAAAAATGGGTATGCCTGTAATTGTGCTTAATAATGGAGACATGAAAAAAAAAATGAGGGAAGAAAATAACAAACAAGCAGCCGACCAATGTTTCATTTAAACCTGTAAATAGATGTGATGTGGTACAGATAAGAGTGTATATTTTGTGTTTTTAAAGTGGAGAGTTCTATAAATGTTAATTAAATTTACTTGTTCCGGATCTGAGTTCAAGTCCTGGATATCCTTGTTAATTTTCTGTCTGATTGATCTGTCTAATATTGATGTTGAAATCTCCCACTATTATTGTGTGGGAGTCTAAGTCTCTTTATAAGTCTTATATATCTGGGTATTCCTGTATTGGGTGCGTATGTATTTAGGATCTTTAGCTCTTCTTGTTACATTGATCCTTTTATCATTATGTAAAGTCCTTCTTTGCTTCTTCTGATCTTTGTTGCTTTAAAGCAACTCCTGCTTTTTATTTATTTGTTTATCTTTGCTCTCCATTTGGTTGGGAAATCTTTCTCCATCCCTTTGTTTTGAGTCTTTGTGTATCCTTGCATGTGAGATGGGTCTGGATGCAGCATACCGTTGGGTTTTGGCTTTTTTTGCCTGTCTGTGTCTTTGGATTGGGGGATTTAGTCGATTTAAATTTAGAATTAATAATAATATATGTGAGTTTAATACTGCCATTTAATGTTAGCTGGCTGTTTTGCCCATTAGTTGATGTAAATTCTTGATTATGTTGATGCTCTTTACTTTGTGGTATTTTTTAGAAAGGCTGATACTGGCTGTTCCTTTCTATGTGTAGTGGTTCCTTCAGAAGCTCTTGTAAAGCAGGCCTGGTGGTGATGAAATCTCTGAGTGCTTGCTTGTTCACAAAAGATTTCATTTTTCCTTCACTTATGAAGCTTAGTTTGGCTGGATGTAAAATTCTGGGTTGAAAGTTCTTTTCTTTAAGGATGTTGAATATCGGCCCCCACTCTGTTCTAGCTTGTAGGGTTTCTGCTGAGAGATCTGCTGTGAGTCTGATAGGCTTCCCTTTATGGGGTATTTTCTCTTTCATTTCAACCCTGGTGAATCTGGCGATTATGTGCCTTGAGGTTGGTCTTCTTGAGGAATATCTTTGTGGTGTTCTCTGTATTACCTGTAGTTGAATATTATGCTGCCTTGCTAGGTTGGGAAAGTTTTCCTGAATAATATCCTGAAGCGTATATTCCAGCTTGGATTGATTGTCTTCGTCACATTCAGGTACACCTATCAGGCATAGATTAGGTCTTTTCACATAGTCCCAAATTTCTTGGAGACTTTGCTCGTTCCTTTTTATCCTTTTTTCTCTAATTGTGTCTTCTTGTTTTATTTCATTAAGTTGGTCTTCGACTTCTGATATCTTTTCTTCTGCTTGATCGATTCGGCTGTTAAAACTTGTGCATAGTTCGCGAAGTTCTTGTGTTGTGTTTTTCAGCTCCATTAATTCACTTATATTCCTCTCTAAATTGTGTATTTTTGTTAACATTTCATCAAACCTTTTTTCAAAGTTCTTAGTTTCTTTGCATTGGGTTAGAACAAGTTCTTTTAATTCACTGAAGTTTCTTATCATCCACCTTTTGAAGCCTGCTTCAGTTAATGGAACACAGTCTTTCTCCATCAGGCCTTGTTCCGTTGCTGATGAGGAACTGTGATCCCCTGTAGAGGGAGAGGCGTTCTGATTTTGGGTATTCTCAGCCTTTTTAGGCTGTTTTCTTCCCTTTTTTATAGATTTATCCATCTGTGGTCTTTATAATTACCGTCTTCATAATTGGGTTTTTGAGTGGACGTCCAACTTGTTGATTCCCGGCGCTAAAATCTGAGCAACCCACTGTGCCGGCCAAAACAGCAGCGTCAAGATTGATGGTGCTTTTCTGACTCTGCACCAAGAACCGCCGCACCAAGGCAGTGGCAAAACCGCCTCGCAGGCCACAAGAGTCGCGCTGGTGACCCGTGGGGCTCCTCTGCTGGGAATCTCCTGGTGCGTGAGCAACAAAAATTCATCTGAAAGTGTGGGGTCCTCTTGTTCTCTGTGCTTTCACTGGGAGCTACAATCCCGAGCTGCTAGTGATCAGCCAACTTGGATCTCTCTCTCGGAATCAGCATTCCCAACCTCTGCATTATTCAAGGGTCAACTATATCGAGTTCAGTATACTTTGGCACTGATAATTCCCTTACCTGCTTTCTTTATGTGGGCATCTTTCTGAAATGTTTTTACCAATCCTTTCCTGTTTAGCATTTTAGAGTAATTTGTTTTATGTCTTTTAAGACAGAGCGTCACACTGTTTCCCAGGCTGGAGGGCAGCGCAGTGATCTTGGCTCACTGCAACCTCCGCCTCCCAGGTTCAAGCGATTCTCCTGCCTCAGCCTCCTGACTAGCTGGGATTACAGGCATACGCCATCATACCTGGCTGATTTTTTGTATTTTTAGTAGGGATTGGGTTTCACCATGTTGGCTAGGCTGGTCTCAAACTCCTGACCTTAGGTCATCCACCCACCTCAGCCTCCCAAAATGCTGGGACAACAGGTGTGAGCCCCCATACCCTGCCTGTTTTATGTCTTTAGATGTATTTTAATTGGAAAAATAAAGGACCTGTGAATGCCTTATTTCAAAAATAATATGTTTCTTTTAGAGCATCTAGAAAACATGATTAAGCATAGAAAATAATAAAGATATTTTTTTAAAAAAAATCAATAAATTGAAGGAACCTGAGCAATTTGGGATGCATTTTGAAATTCCAAGTCTCTCACTTCCTAGCAAGGTTATCTTGAGAAATTGCTCGAACTCCCTGAACCTTGGTTTTCTCATCTGAGAAATGGAGATAATACCATAAGCGGCTTATTTTGAGAATTAAATGAGATGCTAAATACACACACACACACAGCTTTCAGGACAGGGCTTGGGGTTTATGAGCACCTGAAAAATGGGAGCCGTTGTTGGCTTCGATGAGACTCCTGCTGCCTTTTCAGCCATGACTCCCTGGACCTCGAGGTCTTAAACATGCTGATCTTTTGTTGTCTGGGAACTCGAGTTTGAGCAATAATCTTCCCCAGGGAGCATCCTTGGGTGATACATTTTCTGAGTCTTCGTGGAGTTCATGGTGCCAATATGTCATTCTATCACAGGAGCAAGAACTTGGCTGGGCAAAGCTTTCTAGTCATGACATTTTTCTCTTCAAAGCTTCTACAGACGTTGATCCATTGACTTCGGGCTTCAGTATTGTAGAAGCAAAAAGCATAGCAAACTGCATCTCCTCCTCTGTATAACCAGATGTTGTTTTGCTGGCACAATGAAGACTTTTTTGTCATCTTTAAAGAGTGAAAATCTTATATATATTATAAATTCTAGTATACAGTAAATCTGCTTAAAGCACTAGGTGTTTAATTACTTTTAAGCTCAGGTATTTATCTAGATAAGAAGCATATTCCTCTGTTATTTCTATCCCAACGTTTTCTTCAGTATGTGTGTCTCCCTCATTTCCTTCTTGACCCTTTCCTTTGAGTTATGAATAAAGTATTTTTTAATTGGTTTTCCTTTTTCTTTTTTTTTTTTAATGAGATACAGTCTCGCTCCGTCTCCCAGACTGGAGTGTAGTGGTATGATGTCAGCTCACTACAATCTCCACTTCCCAGGTTCAAGTGATTCTCCTGCCTCAGCCTCCCGAGTAGCTGAGATTACAGATGTGTGCCATGGTGCCCAGCTAATTTTTGTATTTTTCATAGAGACAGGTTTCGCCATGTTGGCCAGGCTGGCCTTGAACTCCTGGCCTCGAGTGATCTGCCCACCTCAGCCTCTCAAAGTGCTGGGATTACAGGCGTGAGCCACTGTGTCTGACCCTGTTGGTTTTCGAGATCTTGGTATTCAGTATGTCTTGAGTTGAAGATGGGGCCTTATGCGGACCTCAATGCACAAAGATGACCAAAGTGGGTTCGCCTTGGTGGAAGGCCTTGTTCATGTCCATCCAGTATCTTAAAGAGCTCATTGAAAGACCCCTTGGTCCTCTGCGGAGGACTGCTTAAGAGCGGTGACAGTCACCTTTAGCCTGTTAAGGGCTAATAGTTAGAGAGGTTACTTGTTTTTCAGCCATAAAAGTAGCTGTCTTTCTGCCATTTTTAGCCAACTGAGCAAGAGTAAAGATCCATCCTGTGGGTTCAGTGTTAAATAAGGTAACTACACTGAGGTGTATTATGGTGACTCTTTATTTCTCTGAAGAACAAAAATATGGTCTAAGGTCCCGACTTGATAGCAAAGGAATGAGCGCCCAACTTTCCCCTAATGGGCTCTTTTCTATACCACACCTACCGCTGTACTTGGGTGATTCATTATGCTCAGCTGTAATCATTGCCTAGCTTATTCTGATAGAAGACCAGGGAGCTTCAGACTTTACTTTCTTGATGTTTGTTGACGCCAGTGACAACTTAGAATAAAGCCAGAAACAGTAGGAAGATGTGTGAATGACAGCAATATTTGATGCACCTAAATGAGCATAAATTAAAATCTTACTTCTTCCCCGACAGGAGACCCTCTTTCTGTGTCTTTGGAGTTTCCAATTATAAATTCAGCATTTGTCACTTTTATGGTGATGCAAAAGTGTCTTTTGGAATAAGGATTGAGGCCGGGCAAGGTGGTTCGTGCCTGTAATCCCAGCACTTTGGGAGACCAAGACGGTCAGATCACTTGAAGTCAGGAGTTCAAGACCAGCCTGGTCAACATGGCAAAACCCTGTCTCTACTAAAAATACAAAAATTAGCTGGGTGTGGTGGCAAACGCCTATAATCCCAGCTACCTGGGAGGCTGAGGCAGGAGAATCACTTGAACCCAGGAGGCAGAGGTTGCAGTAAGCCAAGATCGTGCCACTGCACTCCAGCCCATGTGACAGAGCAAGACTCTATCTCAAAATATATATATATATGTATATATGTGTGTGTGTATGTATATATATATGTGTGTGTGTATATATATATATATATTTATATTTATTTATTTATATATGTGTGTGTGTATATATATATATTTATTTTTATTTATTTATATGTGTGTGTATATATATGTGTGTGTGTATATATACATGTATATACACACACGCACACACACACGTATATAAATAAATTAAATATATATATGTAAACTGAAATAAGGATCGAAATGAGGATTGACTGCCTTCTAGGAATCTCAGCTAAGTTAGATTTCACCCACAGGATGGTGGTTATAGTCATGGTTTCAGTAAACTGAAGAACAGCTGGCTTGCCTGGATGGAGAGGTTTGAAGGGAAATACCTTTCCCAGCCTTGCTTTTTATTTACTATATTTGAGTATTGTAGTCTAGATACTTGGGTTATATCATACTAAAGCAAACCAAGATGTCTGGCCTTCCCTAACCAATATTACAGCAGGGTGAGATGGTCGATGAACATCATAATAGTAAATGAATTTTGTATTGTGTTAGAAGGTGGTTAGTGATTTAAACAAGAAAAAGTTCATCAGGGCAGAGGAAACGGTAGAGTGTTCGAGGAAGGAACTGCGGTTTTAAGTAGAGTAGGTAGGGAGGGTCTCCTTGAGATGTCCTTGCATTTGAGTCAGCCATGCAGCTCTCTGGGAAACAGTGAGTGTTTCAGGCAGAGGGAACAGAGAGGGCAAAGGCCCTGAGCAGGAGCATGCCTGGCACCCACAAGAAGTAGCCAAGGGTCCATTGTGGCTACATCAGGGAGAGAAGTACAAGGTAAGGGCAGGGATGTCAGCCCTGCCTTTAGGTGGAACTTGGAGGCATAAGAATGTTTGTTCTTGGTCTGTGTGTGATGAGCCCTTTTAGGGTTTTGAACAGGGTGTGTGTGACTTGACTTGAGCTTTGAAAGTTTGTTTCTCTTTAGGTGCTGAATTGAGAGGGGACTTAGGAGGGGTAAGGATGGAAGCAGGGAGGCCTGTGTGGAGGCCACTGCAGAAGCCACATCAAAGACAATAGTGGTACAATCCAAGGAGGTGGTGCCAGAAGGGGTGAGAAGGAATCCCGTCTTGGGTCCTGATTGAAGGTGGAGCTGATGGGATTTGTTGGTGGATCACATTGGGGTATAAGAGAGAGCAAGGAACCAGGAGGGACCTGGAGGTTCCACGGCTGCCCAGCTGCAAGGACCGAGTTGCTGTCAGCTGACACGAGGAAGGCTGCAGCTGACGCAGCTGGAGGGGGACTACCAGGAATTTGTTTTTGATTAGGAGGTTTGATTGCCATTAGACCTTCAAACGGAGATACTGACTAGACAGCTGGTTACATGAGTTTGGAGCTGGGTTACAAAGTCTAGCTAGAGTTACAGATTTGTGAATTGTTGGCATATGAATTTTTTGTTTTTTTTTTGAGACAGAGCATGCTCTGACGCCCAGGCTGGAGTGCGGTAGTACAATCTCGGCTCACTGCAACCTCCACCTCCTGGGTTCAAGAGATTCTCCCGACTCAGCCTCTTAAGTGGCTGGGACTACAAGCACATGCCACGACTCCTGGCTACTCTTTGTATTTTTAGTTGAGGCAGGGTTTTGCCATGTTGGCCAGGCTGGTCTTGAACTCCTGGTCTCAAGTGATCCACCTGCCTTGGCCTCCCAAAGTACTGGGATTACAGGTGTGAGCCACTGCGCCCGGCCCCTTGGCATATGAATGTTACTTAAACTCCTGACACTGGATGAAGCCACCAAGGGTCTGACTACAAATAGATGTGTCCCCAAAGACCTCAGTGTGGCTCAGTTCTCGAACCTCCAGCTCCTACTCCTGTCTACAGAGAAGTTAACTCCTTCCCCATTACTATCAAGCTGCTTCATGTCCTTTGATGAGAACTATTTCAAGAGCCTGTTTGCAGCCAGCTTACCTTTGAAAAGGTCTCTTCTTTAACGCTATCCTTTATAGTGTATTAAAAATTTAACCAGAGCTTTGACATTCCCCGAGACTCTGGGTTTTTAAGGCAGACTTTTCACAGTGACTAAATGGAGAATCGATTTTTTTTTTTTGAAGTTTTTTGTCTTTGCTATTTCAGTTTTGTATGTCTTGAGGATGACATTTTGTTTAAAAAAAATTTTTTTTAATGTGGAAGGAAAATGGAAGGCTTAATAGCAGCCTGTATCCTGGAGGTGTCTGGTGTGTAAGGACACACCTTAGGCATATGCACACATCTGGGGCTCTTGGGTTAATATTTAATGCACATGTGCAAAATCAAATAGTTCTTAAGCTTCTGTGGTTCCCAATTGTCCTGTGAATCTGCTAAGAGCTATGCACCGTCTCACAAGAGAATGTCGTACACGAGTCTTAGTCTGTTCAGGCTGCCATAACAAAATGCCCTAGAATGGGTAGCTTAGAAACAACAGAAATTTATTTCTTACAGTTCTGGAAGCTGGAAGTCTGAGATCGGGCTGCCAGTGTGGTCATGGTCAGGTTCTGGTGAGGGCCCTTCCCCGGGTTGCAGATGACTGTCTTCTCGTTGTGTCCTCACGTGGTGGAAAGAGGGCAGTCTCAGGAGTTGCTTTTCATAAGGTTGTTAATCCCATTCAGAAGGGCTCCAATCTCATGACCTAATTGCTTCCCCGAGTCCCCACCTCCTAATACCATCACATGGGGGATTAGGCTTCAGAATATGAATTTTCGGGAGACATAAACCTTCAGACCACAGCAGCACACAACATTTTGCAGATAGTTCCAGGGGTTTAGACTTTATGGAGTCTATCCACAACCCTAGAACAGGAAAGAACCCCTCCCCTTTAGAGGAAAAAGAAAAGTGCACTTACGCGATTTAAACGTCTTAGGAAGAAATGGTAATGACTGATGGAGGCCAGCAGACACAGGCAGGTGCAGTAAAAAGAGCATTAAAAGGCAGACGCCTCCAGAAACAGAGTGTAGACACCACCGCCTCCCTCTAAGCTACTTCCCTGGCCTCTGCCTGGGTGCATCTGTGGGGGTGGTCCAGGGCATTCGCGTCCGCTGGAGAAGGACACCCCGAGGAAACATGCTTTCTAGAATAGCAACACTAGACTGTAGTCTTTTGAGCATACTGTCTCTTGACGTGCTTTCCATGCAGTGTCATACAGGCTGAAAGGCTCTGAGCCTTCAAAGATTCCTGGCCCTTCTGTTTTTGAATGGAATTAAAAATCGACTAGCAGTTGAGTTCCTGCTAATCTCTTATCACTAGTAGCTTATGGTCTCAACAGTGAATTATCCCGTTGCTTTGTATGGGAGAAAGTTAAATTGGAAGCTTAAAGGGATTCTAGGGATCATCTCATGCAAACACAACTTCATCTGAAAATTTGGGGGTTGTAGTAAATTATCGTTATGGCTCCTTCTAGCCTTAGCATTGGATGATTCTGTGAAGAATCATACAAATAGTACATTATTAATTTCATTTATTTACCAAAGTTAATCTTTCCTTCCTATGTGATGTCTTGCTGTATCCATTGTCTTCTGTTAAAATAGTTATCACTCTGACTTACAATTACCTGTATGTGTTTTATTTATTTATTTATAATTTTTGTCAGTAACATAGCAGTTGTATATATTTATGGGGTACATGAAATATGTATGCACACACACACATTACACACACACACACAGGTTCATAACACATAGTTTTTTGAGACAGGATCTCACTCTATCACTCAGGCTGGAGTGTAGGAGCATGATCATGGCTCACTGCAACCTCAGCCTCCTGGGATCAGTTGATCCTCCCACCTCAGCCTCCTGTGTAGCTGGGACTGCAGGTGCATGCCACCACACCCGGCTAATTTTTTTTTTTTTGTATTTTTTGTAGAGACAGGGTTTTGCCATGTTGCCTAGGCTAGTCTCGAACTCCTGGGCTCAATAGATTCTCCCGCCTTGGCGTCCCAAAGTGCTAGGATTACAAGTGTGAGCCACCTCGCCTGGCCTGCATGAAATATTTTGATAACAGGTACGTAACGCATAACCCATCAACTCAAACATTTATCCTTTGTATTACTAACAATCCAGTTATACTCTTAGTTATTTAAAAATGTACAATTATTAAATTATTCCCTATAGTTACCCTGTTGTGCCATCAACTCCTAGGTCTGATTCATCTAACAATTTTTTTGGTACCCATTAATCATCTCTGCTTTCCCCCTACTCCCTGACTGCCCTTCCCAGCCTCTGGTAACCATCCTTCTAACTCTGTCTCCATGAGTTTAATTGTTTTAATTTTTAGCTCCCACAGATAAGTGAGAACATGAGACGTTTGTCTTTCCATGCCTGGCTGAGTTCACTTAACATAATAACCTCCAGTTCCATCCTTGTTGTTGCAAATGACAGGACCTCAGTCATTTCCGTGGCTGAATAATACTCGTGTGTGTGTATATACCGTATTTTCTTTATTCATTCATCTCTCGGTGGATTCTGTTACCTGTATTTAAACATGTTTATTTGCCCCTGATAGATGGAGCTTCCTGTGAGAACCTCTATACTGCATTCTTTTTTGGGGGCCCAATGTTATAATACATCCTGAAGCTTTGATGTATTAAATATGTTTTGTATACTTGAGCATCTAGAAGAAGGTACATTGGGTACCTGGCCTCCATTCTAAGAGAGGAGGGCCTAATTTTCTTTCTGCCTTGGCCAGATGGGCCGAGGGAGGGCGTTGACTTATGTAGGTCCTGATCATACATTGGCAGACTCTTGCTCCCTTTTGTGTTTGAAATTATTTATAAACGTCCACAGAAGAAGAGGGTAGGTGAATTTCATGTTTTTTATCTTCCTCTTGATAGTGTCAAAGCCAAGTTTTTTTGCTGGTTGTCGCTATGACTTAAGGTCCTGGGGACCACCGTTGGTGTCTCTAGAACAGCACGACAGTTGGTTTTGGTCATGTGGCCTGTCCTCATTGCCAGCTTCTAATAATGGCTTTCAAAGACATGCTTGAGATTTTAATCCAAAGTGATTTTTTGTCTCAGGGAACAAGGACACAAATTCAGACATCAGAATGTTCACAGTGGTTGGTTATTCCTGGGTGAGGGGATTCCAGATGATTTTTATTTTCTTCTTGTTTTTGTGAGATTTATAACTAAACTCTCCTGTAGTAAATATTTATGACTTGCGATCACATAAAAATGCTTTTTTGGAAGGGTGAAATTCTTGCTTTTTTTTAAGCTTGCCACATTAAACGTTAATGTCTGCAGCACCACATTGGCGTGGTTCTCACTCCAGATGCATTGGGCTCAGTTCAACAAGGAGTTACCATTGCCTAACCACCCCAACACCCCAGCCCTCAACACGTGGACAGAAGTAGAGAGATGTTATTCCTTTATCCCTCAGATAATCTTAATGGGGCAGTTTTCATATTTAGAGAGGTTAGAAGCAGGATAAAGGACTGCCTTGGTTTTCTGTGGCTGGTGTAACTAATTACAGCTAGTGCTCCACTTACGACCACAGTCGGGACTGCGGACTGGTCGTAACACGATTTGTTCGTAAGTTGAGTAGGCTATATGTACAGTTGAAATGGTGCACACGGAGATGGTAGTGCTGCCGGAAGCTGGTCCACACTGTCGTACGCCCAGCTGGGCAACGTTTGCGCTGCCAGACGCAGAGCAGTCGTGGCTAGCGATTGTGGTCGTAAAGTCGAATGGTCGTGAGTTGCATAGGTGGTAAGTCGATTGATACCTGTATCACAAACTTAATGGCCTAAAACAATCCAGATTTATTCTCCTGCAGTTGTGGAGGCCAGAAGTCTGACATCAGTTTCACTGGGATAAAGTCAAGGGGTTGGCAGGGCCATGTTCTTGCCGGGGGCCCTAGGGGATGATCCATTCCTGGCCTTTTCCAGCTTCTGCAGGATGCCGGCATTCCTTGGCTTGTGGCTACATACTTCAATCAGTACCTCCATGATCACTGCTTTCTCTTCTGTGCCAAATCTCCCTCTGCCTCCTTATAAAGATTCTTGTGGTTCCCTTCCAGCCCACGCAGATCATCTAGGATAATCACATCTGAAAATTCTTCTCTGTCATGAAAGGTAACATTCACAGGTTCCAGGAATGAGGATCTGGATATATTTGGAGCCATGATTTGGCCAACCACAGACACCAACAGTATCTTCCGAATGCAGGCCAGAGATTCCTACCTTGAGTTCTGGAATGTCTTTAGCAGCCAGTACTCCTTTATAAGTCTAAGCCTGGCTCTTACGGAGTCTTAGTCTCACTCTGGAACTCCCATGGGCTGTCAGCTGTGTCGTCCTCATTTCCCGTCCCTCGCTGTCTGTGTTTGAGACTCTAAAGAATTCCTTAGACTTAATGAGCCCATTCAGCAACATACTCCCGTGGTCCTTTATCAAGTGAGAGTTTTGGGACGGTAGTAAAAGACAACATAATATTCACTTAGCTTGTACGTGTGTAGTGGGGATGGCAGGGAACGGGGGAGTGCTGCGTCTAGATCTCATGGGCACCTCCCCCTGCCTACCCCCACTGCCATCTTAACTCCATGTTATCCCTCAGTTCTTCGTGATGAGCCAGTTCACAGTGACAGATATTTGTGGTGTGTGATTATTGTTGACATTCTTTTTTTCAAGGTCAGTGGCGTATTTAAATGATTACTGAACCTACTTCTTCATCTCACACGTGATTTATGTCCCTCTCTCTGTCTCAGCCAACTTTATTGTGTGGCATTTTGTCACCCCCAAGCTCCCTGATAATTAGGAGGTTTGTCAATTACACTTCCACACTGAGGAAAGAGTCCCTGTTACCTTTTTTTTTTTTAAATGAGATATAATTCACATACCATAAAATTCACCCTTTTAAAGTTCACAATTCAAGGCCAGGCACAGTGGCTCATGCCTGCAACCCCAGCACTTTGGGAGACTGAGGCAGGCAGATCGCTTGAGCCCAGAAGTTCGAGACCAACCTGGGCAACATGGCAAGACCTCATCTCTACAAAAAATTGAAAAAGTAGCCAGGTGTGGTGATGCACTCTTGTGGTCCCAGCTACTTGGGAAGCTGGGGTGGGAGG
>NW_016107408.1:2943802-2998077 GCF_001604975.1 Cebus imitator | reverse complement strand
AAAAAAAAAAAAAAAAAAAAAAAGAAAAGAAAAAGGAATTTCACAATTCAGTGGTTTTAGTATACCTGAAACGTTGTACAACCGCCATCACTATCTTTTTAATTTGAATTTTTTTCCTCAAATAGAGACAGGGTCTTGCTATGCTGGCCAGGGTGGCCTCGAACTCCTGGCCTCAAGATCACCTCCTGCTTCAACCTCCCAAAGTGCCGGGATTACAGGTGTAAGCCACCATTCCCAACCTACCACTATTCCTGGACACTCTCATCACCCTGTAAAGAAACCCCACACTCTTTCAGCAGTGCTCCTGAGAAAAAAGGAAAAGAAACTGCACGGTCATTAGCAGTCACTCCCATTCCTCCTTCGCTCCAGCTCCTGCTCTAACCTGCGTTGTCTCCATAGTTTCCCTAACCGGGACTTTCATTTAAATGGTATCATGTAATATGTACGCTTTTGTGTCTGGTTTCTTTCACTTAGCATGATGTTTCCAACTTTCACTGATGTAGCACGTATCAGTAAGTCTTCTTTCTTATGGCCAGGTAATATTCTCTTCTATGGGTATGCCATGTTTTGTTTACCGTTTCATCACTTGATAGAGATTTGCATTGTTTTCACTTTTTTGAGTATTGTGAGTAATGCTGCTATTTGTGTTTATGTCTGTATGGACCTGTGTTCTCTTGGGTACATATCTTGGAATAGAATTGTTAGGTCGTAGGGAAACCTTTGAACTCTTTGAAGCCAATTCTTTCCGTTAAGCTCCATCCCATTCATTCCATACGCCAGCAGACCCTTTGAGACAGAGGAATAATCCGTCCCACCTACCGTGCCACTTGGGGGTGTCTATGAACCCTGCTTTTTTTGTTTTATTTTAGCAATATACATTTTTATAGTATTGTTTTTTTTTTTTTCAATCTAGTGAATTTTCCTCCAAGTCAATGGACAGATAGGAAAAAAAAGAAAGTTGTTTTTTGAGCCCTGCTTTCCAACTAGGAATCAGTTGCTCTTGGGTTTTGATTTTGTGTGGAACATGGAGGATCTACTGGAATGCTGGAAAGTCAGAGGACAGCTGCAGGTGGCCGGGGGGGCAGCTGCTGCTGGCGTTGGTGATGTGAGCCGGGATGCTCAGCTTGCCCTAGTACCATCTCCCTGTGCCCCAAGGGGTGGCTTTGGAGGGGCAGCACTGGGAGACCAGAGCCCTGACTTGCAAGAAGGGTCCAATAGCCGTGAAAAAGAACATACTGATTTTTCATTTTCCTGGGGTAAAGACTGAGCAGAGAATTCTACTATTAGATACAAACTTTTCCAGGAGAAACCCTGGTGCAACAGCTTCTATTTCAAGTTGCTTTGCTTCTGGAAACTGGAGGGGCCTTCTCAGTAGGCAGCTGACGCAGGCTGAGTTAACAAGGAAGCAGAACACCACACAAAGGCACGCATCAGGGACTGTAATAAAATACACTTAGAATACTAAAGGCTGCCACTTATGGGGGCCTTTCAAAGTTCCAGAGGATGTATAAAGGGCACCACAAACATGATTTAGATATTTGCGTCCCTGTTTTACATTTTAGACACTGAGACCTAGAAAGTTTGAAGATCCAGCCCAAGGCCAGGTGCAGTGGCTCACACCTGTAATTTCAGCCCTTTGGGAGGCCCAAGCCGGTGGATCACTTGAACCTGGGAGTTCAAGACCCACCTGGGTAACATGGAGAAACCTCGTCTCTCCAAAAAATACAAAAATTAGCGGGGTGTGGTGGCACGTGATTGCAGTCACAGCTATTTGGGAGGCTGAGGCAGGAGAATCGCTTGAGCCTGGGATGTGGAGGCTGCAGTGACTGAGATCATGCTGCTGCACTCCAGCCTGGGTAACAGAGTGAGACCCTGTCTCAAAAAACAACAAGCAAAAGAGCCGAAGGCCATGCAAGTGGCGGGTACAGCTGGACTCACGCTCCATCCCCACGTGTTGCGTCTCGCTCTGGTGAGCTCTCTGTTTCTTTCCTTCCCGTGGATCACACTGGTTTTCAGAGACAGTTAGGAAATGCGTCTTGCTTTTTTTAAGCTTGCCACATTAAATGTTAATTTCTGCTGCACCATGTTGGCGTGGCTCTCACTCCAGATGCATTGGAGACTTGGGCAGGGAAATCTGGGCAGGAAGCCTCATCTGTACACAGGACCCACCACCGTGGGCACGCTAGGAGTTGTGAGAGGTGAATGACTGTGAGGCGCCCGCACGCCCATCCCCACCCCCAAGTGAGGATGCTTCAGGACCCAAGCAGATGGTCACCCACCGGGATAGGACAACCACAAGCTTTAGAGCAGAAAGGCCAAGACCTGGCTCCTGGAATGCTTTACTAGCTAGGTAACCGTAGGTAAGATCATGGGAGTCTTAGCTTTCCCAGCTGTAAAATGCTAATAATAGCTACTTGGTGGTTCATTATTGAGCTGACCACAGTAGCACCAAGCAGGACCACCCACTGTGTTATCTGCCATTCAGACTGTATCACTGGGGGACCGAGGAAGGCGGATTACTTGAATCCAGGAGTTCGAGACCAGCCTGGGCAACGTGGCAGAACCCCATCTCTACAAAAAATACAAAAGTCAGCTGGCATGGTGGCGCACACCTGTGGTCCCAGCTACTCAGGAGGCTGAGGCAGGAGAATCACTTGAGCCCAGGAGGTAGAGGCTGCAGTGACCATGCTTATGCCACTGTACTCTAGCCTGGGTGACAGAGCAACACCTGTCTCAATAAAAAAATAAAGAGTGTCATGGTGCCTAGAACACAGCAGGACCTGGAAAACGCTAATTCCCCTCCACCTGCTCCTCTTCCCCCAAGCTCTGCCACCCACTCACTTTGGCCTTCACCTTGCTTTGATCCTCAGAAAGTGTCCGGTTCTAGTTATGGTGGCCTTGACTGGAGACATCTCAGATGGCTTTAATTTTCACCTCCAACAGGTTACATCTACTCTCATCTACTACAGAAGTTTGAAAACACTGTAATGTTCTCCTTTAACTATCAGTACCTCAGTGGGAAGCCTGACATTATAATTAGCACAGGCTCCCACATGGGATGACATTTTGCTCAATATATCATGTTCCTGGTGTGCACTGAAGCAGAAGCTGGAGCACGCTTCTAAATGGCGCTGTTGGATTTGAGCATGAGAATTGGTACCAACGCCCAAAGGGCAAAATCACAACTCTGGGAATCCTCCGTGATCCCAAATGAAAGTGTCAGGGAAACTTTCAGATGTTCTGTCATCTCCTGCAGAGGTGGCAGATATGCCGATGCCTGAGCCCTGCTTTCTGGCCTTCAGATCAAGGAAGCTGCAGCCAGATTAAAGTCAAGACTCATTACCATGTCGAATGTATTATGTCATCCTCCTACCTAGTATGTAAATTAAAGAGAAAACTCAAGCAAGAGAATTTGAATACATTTTTGTATTAGGAATCAAAATTTCCAGTAACTTCCAGTTGTCTTTCTCCCATGGCCAGGTATTGGCTAGAACATGGTTTAGTAAGATCTTTTATTTTATTTTATTGTTTTGCTTTTGGAGATGGAGTCTTGCTCTGTGGCCCAGGCTGGAGTGCAGTGACGCAATCTTGGCTCACTGCAACCTCCACCTCCCGAGTTCAAGCAATTCTCTCCTGCCTCAGCCCCCCGAGTAGATGGGACTACAGGCACACACCACCACACCCAGCTAATTTTTGTATTTTTTTAGTAGAGACGGGGTTTCACCATGTTGGCCAGGCTGGTCTGGATCTCTTGACCTCGTGATCCGCCCGCCTCAGCCTCCCAAAGTGCTGGGATTACAGGTGTGAGCCACCGCGCCCTGCCAAGATTTTGGTTTCTTAAAATACCTGGCCCCTTTGCAAGCAGGATGGCTCAGCAAGGAACCATCTCATCTGCTGAAGGGTCTCCCTCCTCTGTTGAGGTGGCCCCATGGTTTCCGAAGCCCCAGCAGAAAACAGGTTTAATTAATTTGTCACATTTGAGTTGCATGTCTTATCATAGTGCCAACTTATTCATATTCATATATGTGAATTTTAGTGCACATTAATTATTTATAAGTCCTTGTTTATTTTGTCTGCATTCCCTTGGTAACTGGTATGGTATGGAGTTGAAAATCATGAAAATGTTACTGGTCTTCTGCAAATAACCATTAACCAAAGTTGGATTCCGAAATCAAAATCCCATTTTCTTCTTCTTTCTCTGATGAAATACAGTGGGCGAAATGACACCAAAGTGTTCTTCTGGGTCTATTCCTTGCTCTGTTGTTTGTCCCGCTCCTCAGGGTGGTGATTGCCAGCTGAGTTCCCCATTTGGCATAGATGTGTCATGACTTAGGCAAAGTTTATTGCTTTTGGCTGTCATCTTCGCCTTGACAAGGAGTTAAATTCAGAGGTGATGAGCTCAGCATGGGGGTTTGGGAGAGGATAGAAAAAAATAGGTTGTTTTCCACAGAATATTCGAGGGGGGTACAAGTCTGCAAAATCAATGTGTGTGAAGCGCCTGGGAGGTTTGTGATGAATCCAAGTTCCCAGCAACACCCGGGCTTCCAAGCCATTTGAGACTCCCATTTCTTCAGTGGTTCAGCTCTTTGGAGAATAGACAAGCCTATGGCTGCATGTTTTGGATATTACCCACCCGAAGGCACAGCACCACATCCTCATTCAGGTCTCATCCTAATGGTTGTTTTGTCAGTTACTCATGCAGCGGTTAGTCGCCACAGGGATTGTACACTTCATCCATTTCTTTTTGTCTTGAATCTTGTACAAATGTTTGTCATATGCCAACATCTTGCAGTTTACTAGATCACGGTAACTTCCCCTATTCTCCAGCCTCCTTCTCCTCCTCCTCTTCCTCCTCTTACTATTGCTACTTATTTTTCATAGTTCTGTCGGTGTCTTTAAGTATGATAATTAATCTTTGCAGCCCATCTGTGTGGTTTAAGCTCTACTCTCAGCCGTGGAGACTGTTGTTTCCACAGCTTTGGCAACCCAGAGATCGTAAATGGAAGTCAAATGAGGGCTAGAAAATGAATTCAGACGCATCTTCTTAATAATTCTCTTTAAGAGAGAATGAACAAGGAGAAGACTCTCAAACTGATCTGTTTTGTCGATGGGCTACTGAAAAACTTAATTAGAAATCAACTCAAAGCTCATGGCTCAAATAAAGTTTAGAAATTGCATTTTTATTATAGCAATTTAGATCATCCACATTTTCCATAATCAGTGGTAAGTAAGCATTGGGAGTCCGAATCTGTAGTTTCTATCTTACTTTGAAATTCACCAACTAGGTGATCATAAGAACGACTTCTCCCAAGTTGTGATTGTCACTGGCTTCACCAGGAGATAAATGATTCCAGCCCCACCCTCTGCTTCACAGGTGATGTGAGGATAAAATAAGGTCATGGACGCGAGCCTGCTTGAGAAATAAAGGTACCAGATAAATAGCAGTTATCCTGATTATTGGATGCAGCTGTTATAAGCACTATTTGTCAACCCCTTCCACTTCCAGACTCCATTTCCTTTCAGCTGCAGAGCCTTGCACTCATCAGCTCTCTTCTCTCGCTCTGATTAAAGTTCAGAGCTGTCATTCCCAGAGAGTTTGTTCATTTATTTCTCTTCTCTATATTCTCAGAAATTCTTTCTGTCTCAGAGTTGTTAGGGAAGAGGTTGGGGCATGTTGGTGGGGAAAAAAAATATCTCTGAATCCTGTTTTCAGGTGCAAACAGCCTTCTTAAATGTCAACATAGCAATACCGGCATTTTTCCTCATTGTCTTTTAATCAAACACTTTTCTCCAGGCTTTTTTTTTTTTTTTTTTTTTTACAAAAATCGGTAAGTCCCGGTGAATGTTCTAGATTTCCTTTCTGTGCCCTGTTCTCAAGGGTCAGCCTCCTCTTCAGGCTAGAGCCATGTAGGGCTTTTATGTTGGAAATGGGGATGTGGGAGAAGTCACGTGACGGACTCAGTGTCCCCCTGGAGAGGACAGGGGAATAAGTCAATGGGTTGAGTGTGGAGAGGTGGAATTTCAGGCACTAAGGAACTCAGAGGAGTGCCAGGGTGTGCGCCACGCACCTTCCCGTGGGCTCTTTGGGCTTTGCCTTGTGAGGGACCAATTGCTCTGCCCTGATTCGCTTAGTCCTAAAAGACTCAGGATAGGCGCGGGGCTTTGCCTCCTGGTAGTTCCAGAGTGTGCCCTGTTGCCTAGAGACAGGGGATGGTGCCTGGAGTGAAGATAAGGTTGTCACGGAAACCAAGCCACAAATTCCCTTGTTTTTGTTCAGGCTGCTGGACAGAAGAGTAAAGGATTTTTACTCTGACAGTGGAAGAAAGTATTTTCTTTCCCGTGTGGTGTTTTTACCAAATGGATGTGTTATCCAAGACACAGCTGAGATAGTACCCTCCTTGACAAACGGCGTTGAGTTTTGCATGGCTAACTACCTCCTAATTCTGGTGTTCCTGATTCAGAAGAAAGAAAAATCCTTTATGTGGTCATCCTGAACGGATTCTTTGTTGAAGCTTCAAATGATCACATCTCCTGTATACTAGCGTATCAGCGGACGGAAGAATTGGAGGGGCGCTATCCTGGAATGGTACTTGAAGTGCTCCCTCTGGCAGAGAGTTTAAGTTTTTCATTTATCAGTGGTAGCAATTTTAGCTCCTGATGCTGGAAGCCTGCTGGGAGCTTTAGGAATCACATGTGCATCTGTGTGTGTGCACATGTGTGTGTGCACGTGTTTGTGTACGTGTGTGTGCATGTGGTGTTTCCTCATGGCCTCTGCGGCTTCATACCTTCCCCAAATCAGTCTCCTCTCCTCTCTCCTTCTTGCCTGCGTATTCATCATGAGCCACATCGCAGGTTTTCTGAAGCCCTCTGACCTGTTCTCTTCCCCATCCCCTGACTCTGCACAGATCCCCTGCTCCCCTGGGTCACCTTCGTGAACACACTCAGTTCTGTTCCTTTACTGAGTCCAGAGGCATCTCAGCTGAATGGGGGGCTCAAAACACACCTTTGAGGCGGACAAGGCTGCTACACTGGTGACAGAGAGAAAACTGCATCAGGAGCAGAGAGGAGGGGACATGAACTGGGTAGTGCTGTGAGTGCCATGGGGGCCCACAAGCATGTGGACACTAGGGTGGATTAGACAGTAGAAGAGAAAGGATTTTAACGAATGGGAAGGGAGAAGAGTGGAAGGACCCTGATCTCTCCAGGCATGTACTTTGGTTGGCCCTCAGAGCGTGTCTGCCCTCATTTGGCACGTGTGTTTTCTTCTCAGCATCCTCCCTCTCTCTCTGTCTCCCTCTAGATTAAAGTCCAGACCACCTGCCCAGCTGCCCTTGAGCTGGAAGCCCCCTGGTTGTCTTAGCTCTTCCCTGTCCCTCATTCCCATAGCCATTTGGTCACCAAATCCCATTGATCACCAGCTCCCATCTCACCCACATGTATTTTCCGTCTTCCTTTTCCAGCCCCGCTGCTTTATGAGGGGGACTTTTTTGAGAGAGTGTCTCGCTTTGTCTCCCGGCGGGAGTGTAGTGAGACCATCACGGCTCACTGCAGTCTCCATCTCCTGGGCTCAAGTGGTCCTCTTGCTGCCTCAGCCTCCTGAGTAGCTGGGACCACACGTGTGCCCAGCAAACCATTTCATTTGTTTTTTGTGTGGAGATGGGGTTTTGCCATGTTGCCTCTGCTGGTCTCAAACTCCTGGGCTCAAGCCATACTCCCGCCTTGGCCTCTGAAAAGTACTGGGATTATAGGTGTAAGCCGCCGCGCCCGGCTGAGGCCCATTTTTTGTTGCTTCCTTCTCTCTTTCATCCATCTGCTCCGCACTCTGTCACCAAACCTAACTTTTGAAAATAGAAATCTGCTTTCATGCCAGTCTTCACCTTAATGAGACGGAAAAATACAAGTGTCTTTCGTCTCCCTGTGTACAGCCCCCACTCACTACTCTCCGATGCTTGACTCCTGTGAGTTTCATCACATCTGTGGGTGCAGAGCCCACCAGGGTGGGAGCCTCTGGAGGAGGTAGTGGAACTGGTGTCAGAGAGCAGTGACAGCGCAGGTCCTGCTCCAGCAGCACCTGGACCACAGTGGGGCCACGTGGTTTCCTGGAAATGTGGCGCACATTCTCCTCCTTGCAGCGTGTCCACCCCACCCGGGGGGAACCCATGGCTCACAGAGGAGAAAACCCCCAGACTCAGGCTGTGGAGACCCCTCTCAAATAGGACCTCAGCTCACTGGGCTGGAATAGTCTTTGTGGGGTATTAGTTAAGCACACGGGCTCTGGGATCTACTGATCTAGGTTCAAATCCCAGTGGCTCCTCCACTTAATAGCCATGTTGAGACAAGTAGCCCTTTCTGTGTCTCCATTTCACTCCTACTGTGGCCATTCATTCTCCAGTATTAGGGCCAGCTGCCTGATATTCTAACAGAAGGGACAGGACCATAGACCAGACCCAATCCTCACATTTATTATATGCTGTAAAATGGGAAACATTGTCTGTCGCAGCCAGAGAATCAGAGGTGACATTTTAAAGCACATTGGAGCTGAAACATCATAGAACCCAGAGATTCCTAATGGAAAACCCTCCCAAGCAACTCTGCAGCTCACCTCACTGAGGACTGAACAACAAGAGAGTTCAGGGATGTGTGTGAGTCTCCTTTTGCTGCTGTAACAAATGACCACAAACTTAGTGGCTTCAGACAACACAGATTTGTTATCTTGTAGTTTTAGAGGTCAGAAGTCAAAGTGGGGCTTACTGGGTGACGATCAAGGTATCAGCAGGGCTGCATTGCTTTCTGGAAGCTCTAGGAGAGAACCCGTTTCTTTGCCTTTTCCAACGTCCCGTGGCTGCCTGCATTTCCTGGTCCGTGGTCCCTTTTCCTTTTCAAAGCCTGCAGTGCCCAGTTGAGTCTTTCTCACATTGCATTACCCTATTGCTACTTCTCTGACCTTCCTTCTCATTTTAAGGACCCATACGATTACAGTGGGCTCCTCCAGTTAATCCAAGATAATCCCATTTCAGTGTCAGCCGTTAACCACCTTAATGCCTTCTGCAACCTCAGTTTTCTCTGCCATGCCACATAGCATATTCAGATTCTCGAGATTAGGACATAGACATTTTAGGAGGTCATTAATCTCCTACCACAACATGTATTATTTTATTTTTGCACAGTTGTGGCCAGAGGACTACTATCAGGGACCTGAGTGGATGGGGCCAGTTTAGGAGCTAGCAGAAATCCATGTGTCACTGCCCGGCGTGTCTTCCTTCACCACGTGGAGCCTCAAAGCAGTGCTGCCTTGGGTCTGCCTGATTGGAAGAGAAACGCTGTTTCCCTCTTGCTTTATTATAGTTCTCTTTTCTATGGGTTGGACACCTGTCCCGTGGTAACCTGGCCAGGGATTTGTCTGTGAGTGCCTGTACTACAGTGTATCCCATAATCTTTCCTCATCATGGATGATAGTCTTATGCTAACTTCCCCAGTCACCATGGGAACCTCCTCTTCAGTGCATTTAAAGACAGTTATTTCTTCCCCGGTTGAGGGATCTGTATCCAGGGGTGAGAATGAGATGGCTGAAAGCATGAGCATTTTTATTTCAGATCAAACTCATGTTTTCCATGCACCCCTGTTGTCCCCAGAACCTTCCCAGTATCCCCCCACCTGGGATAGAGGAATGGGCCACTTAGATGGAGAACAAGCTCACATATTCTTTTCTTTTTTCTTTTAATGACAGCTTTATCAAAATATAACTCACACAGCCTACAATTCACCCATTTGAAGTGTGCAATTTTATGGTTTTTAGTATATTCACCAAATTGTACAACCACTAGCACAAATTTTAGAACATTTTTATTACCCTAAAAGAAACCTCTACCCATTAGCAGTTATCCTCCATTTCCCCCCATCTCCTCCCCCACAAACCCAAGGCAACCACTCATTGGCGACTCTGAACATTTCACATAAATGAAATCGTACAATAGGTGGCTTGTTATAGCTGACTGGTTTTACTTAGCATAGCGTTTTTAAGATTCATCCGTGTATCAGTACTTCATTTCTTTTTATTGTCAAATAATATTCCATTATATGTCAATGCCACATTTTGTTCACCCATTCATCAGTTAATGAGCATTTGGGTTGTATCCACTGTTGAACTATTATGACTAGTGCTGCTGTGTACTTTCATGTACAAGTTTTTGTATAACTGTATTTTCTCGTGGGTCTAAACATAGGAGTTGAATTGCTGGGTCATTTGGTGACTCCATGTTTGCCCTTTTGAGGAAATGTAAGACTGTTTCCCAAAGTGATGTGCCATTTTTTGTTCCTATCAGCAATGTAGGAGGGTTCTGTTTCTCTACATCTTCACCAACACTTGTTATTATCTGCATTTTTTATTATTGGCTAATGGTTACGATAGTTCTTTGTGGTTTTGATTTGCATTTCCCTGATGACTAATAACATTGAGCATCTTATCATGTGTTTATCACACCTTGTTTTAAGTGTCCATGATAGTTCTTACTTCGGGGGTTAGAGATCCCCATGTATATCCAATCAAGCTTAAGGAAACTTTTTCTGAATTCCTGTGGTACCCACATAACCATGATACGTTATATAAAATGTCAGGAAGTTTATAAACTGCCTGGATCTATGGACTCCTGATTTTGACCCTTTTCTAAAGGGTCTCCCTTGTTCTGAAAGTATCACTCCAACTAGCCTAGAAAGAATCAGGTTTTAGTAAGCCCTTCCCTGAAGGAAATCCAGCTGTATAAGTCCATTCTCACATTACTACAAAGAACTACCTGAGACTGGGTGATTTGTAAGGAAAAGAGGTTTAATTGGCTCACAGTTCCACAGGCTGTACAGGAATCACGGCTGTGGAAGCCTTAGAAAACTTGCAATCATAGTGGCAGGTGCAGAGGAAGGAGGCATATCTTACATGGCCAGAGGAGGAGGAAGAAAGTGAAGGGAGGGGTGCTGCACACTTGTAAACAACCAGATTTTATGAGAACTTATTCACTATCATGACAACAGCAAGGGGAAAGTCCACCCTCATGATCCAGTCACCTCCCAACAGGACCCTCCTCCAACATTGGGGATTACAGTTTGACATGAGATTTGGGTTGGGACACAAATCCAAACCATATTATTTCATCCCTGGTCCCACCCAAATCTCGTGTCCTTCTCACATTTCAAAATAAAACCACGCCTTCCCAACAGTCTCCCAAAGTCTTAACTCATTCCAGCTTTAACTCAGAAGTCCACAGTACAGACTCTCATCTGGGACAAGGCAAGTCACTTCCATCTATGAACCTGTAAAATCAAACCCAGTCAGTTACTTCTAAGATACAGTGGTGGTACAGGCATTGGCTAAATACTCCCATTCCAAAAGGGAGAAATCAGCCAAAACAAAGGGGCAAGTCCAAAACCTAGCAGGGCAGTCACTAAATATTAGAGCTCCAAAATAATCTCTAACTCCATGTCTCACATCCAGGCCACACTGATGCAAGGGGCAGACTCTCAAGGCCTTGGACATCTCCACCCCTTTGACTCTGCAGGGTACAGCCTCATGGCTGCTTTTCCAAGCTCATATCGAGTACCTATAGCTTTTCCAGGCACATAGTGCAAGTTGTCAGTGGTTCTACCATTCTGGGATCCGAAGGACAGTGGCCCTCTTCTCACAGCTCCACTAGACAGTACCCTAGTGGGAGCTCTGTGTAGGAGCTGAAAACCCACACTGTCTTCTGCACTGCCTAGTTGAGGTTCTCCGTGAGGGGCTCCACCCCTGCAGCAGACTTCTACCAGGACATCCAGGCATTTCCATACATCCTCTGAAATCCAGGTTGAGCCTCGCAAGCCTCAACTCTTGCCTTCTGAGCACCCAGAAGCTTACCACCATGTGGAAGCCACCAAGGCTTATGGCTTGCACCCTCTGGGAGTGGCAGCCTGAGATGTATCTAGGGCTCTTTGCTCTTTTAGCCATAGCTGAAGCTGGATGGCTGGGATGCAGGGAGGAGTGTCTCAACATTGTGCAGGGCAACAGGGTCCTGGGTCCTGCCTGCAAAACCATTCTTCCCTCCTAGGCTTCCAGGCCTGTAATGGGAGGGGCTTCCACAAAGGTCTCTGAAATGCCTTTGAGGCATTTTTCCTATTGTCTTGGCTATTAACATTCATGTCCTTTTTACTTATGCATATTTCTGCAGCTGGCTTGAATTTTCCCCCAGAAAAATGGATTTTTGTTTACTACCACATGGTCAGACTGTAAAATTTGTAAACTTTTATGCTCTGCCTCCCTTTTAAATATAAGTTCCAGTTCAGATCTTCATTTTACTCACACATATGACCATATGCTGTCGGAAGCATTCAGGCCACATCCATAATGCCTCGCTGCTTAGAAATTTTTTCTGCCAGATATCCTCATTTATCACTTTCAAGTTCACAGTTCCACAGGTCCCTAAAGCAGGGATGCAATGTCACCAGTCTCTTTGCTCAAGCATAGCAAGTGACCTTTACTCCAGTTCCCAAGATGTTCCTCCATCTAAGACTACTTCAGCCTGGACTTCATTGTCCATGTCACTGTCAGCATTTTGGTCATAGCAATTTAACAAGTCTCTATGAAGTAAGTCTGTTCCACATTTTCTGGCATCTTTAGCAATGTCCCCACCTCTGGTACCAATTTTGTATATTAGTCCATTCTCACATCGCTGTAAAGTTCTACCTGAGAATAAGTAGTTTTACAGAAAAGAGATTTAATTGGTTCACAGTTCTGCAGGCTGTACAGGTAGCATGGCTGGGGAGGCCTCAGGAAACCTTAAGCCATGGCAGAAGGCAAAAAGGGAAGCAGACATATCTCCGTGTGGTGAAACAGGAGACAGAGTGTGAAGGGGAAGTGCTGCACACTTTTAAACAACCATATTTCGTGAGAACATATTCACTATCGTGACAGCAGCAAGGGGGAACCCTCATGATCCAGTCACCTCCCACTAGACCCCTTCTCCAACACTGGGGATTACAGTTTGGCATGAGATTTGGTTGGGGACACAAATCCAAACCATATCACTGGCTTGTGTATAAAAGGGAATTTTATGTTTTTTGTGCTTTTATTTTAAATTGAGTGCAATTTTAGCATTGAAAAAATTTTTCTGAATATGGAGACTTGGTGTTTTTCTCTTCCCTTCCTTTTCTCACCTAGAATCCCATCCATTCATTACCAAGTTCAAGGATCTGCACTTGGTCGCTTTCTGCAGGTTTCCATTTTAGCGGCAAGAAACAGCACTGTATTTTTTGAAGAGCTAGAAAATTCTCAGTGTTCAGTCCAGAAAGTCAAAACATAGTGCCACTGTGGCGAGAAGTGGAACTGATGCAGCATGAATGATCCGGCATGTTTCTGCGTTTTCTTATTAGAATTTACCACTCACCTCTGAGCTCCAGCTCTGCAGTGTCCCCTATTTGGGATTACTGAGCAAGGTTTAATGGAAAAGAAGCCTGCTCTCCACCCGATGACTCTGAGCAATGATATAAAGTGTTGGTGATCTCAGAACTGAAATGGAGCTCATGAAAGTACTTTGTGGCTCAGAGGGAGGTGAGAGGACGGATGGCTTGGATGGGGCTGCTTTACGAACATATGCAGCGTGGGAACATTTCTCAGTCTGTGTGTGTGTGCCACTTTAAAGATTGCAGGGTTTGTGCCTGGCTGCGGTGCCAGATGAGTTTGGAGAGCTTGATGCACAGAACCAATGACTGGAAAGGCCGCTGAAGGAAATGGAAGAGACCGGCTACTGAGACGGTTTACTCCAGAGCCTGCTACTTGGATACTTACCCTAAAATTTGGCTTCTGGAACTCTGGGTGAGAGAGATGGGAGTGAGCAGACTCATGCCTCAAGGTCAAAGTTGGGTGGCCTAGGATTTCTCTTTAACCCTGATCACAATGAAAGTAGTTTTCCACAGAGAGTTTTCATGGTAATTGTCGATTTTTCTTCCATTTCGACTTGGGGCAGGCGCTGAGGTGATGCTTTTGGGCTCACCTCTTCCTGCCCTCTCCCAGCTTTTCCTTTGTATGGGTTTCGGGCCTTTGAAAGTTTAGGACCAGGCACAGTGGGTCATGCCTGTAATCCCAGCACTTTGGGAGGCCGAGGGTAAGAAGACTGCTTGAGTTCAGGAGTTTGAGACCAGACAGGGTAACAGACCTTGCCTCTGCAGAAAATAACAAAATTAGCTGGGCATGGTGGTGTGTGCCTGTGGTCCCAGCTACTTGGGAGGCTGAGGTGGGAGGATCGCGTGAGCCCAGGAGGTTGAGGCTGCAGTGAGCTGTGATCGTGCCACTGCATTCCAGCCTGGTCAACAGAGCCAAAAAAAAAAAAAAGTTTAATGTTGGAAGTGTTTGCTCCTTATTTCCTCTGCTTCCTGTCCCCATTTTCTGTTTCAACCTCAGTCGCTTCTCACCCTGGCGAGAATGCCTGACCACGGGCCTACCATGTGGTAAGCAAAACAGTTCCCAGGAGAAAAGTTACTGTGAGAGTTGACACCTATTTCTCTCTGTTGTTGTGTATCGGCCACACGAAGCTAAGAGCGTGGGCCCATCAGACCACCCCCCCCCGATATTTGCAGAGCTGGGCGCAGAAGGACAAATGGAGTCTTGCATGTCAGATGTCAAAAAAACTTTAAGCCATGAATCAAATTAACAGATTGCGTTCACATATCTATATGTAGATATAGGTATATCCCCGTATCGACCCATATAGAGATATAAAAAGAGAATGTATAGATTGTATGTGTGTAGTGTGTGTATGTAGATAGTATGTGTACAGTATGTGTGTATAGTAGATGTATACTGTGTATGTATGTAATATACAGTACATATATGAGTCTTCTTTTTCATATGGTCTCCCACTCTGACAAAGACATCTTCATAGGGATCTGGGAAACCAGGTTCAAATTCTCAGCTTCCCTGGAGTTTTGCTGGATGTGTGGCCCAGGGAGAAACAGCCCCAGACAGTCCCATTCTTTCCTTGTCTCCAGCTGCAATTTGCACATGAGGGGACCTGCTGGGACCTTCAGTGTACACCAAAGGCTTGGTCCCCCTCAGGGGAATGGACCCAGGGAAGAGGCCTGTGCAGTCAGTGGAGTGGGAATTCCACGACTTTGGATGGAGAATTCCAGAGTGCGGTCACATCCCACGGCCCTGTGATCCCTGCCTCATGAGGAGGGGCTCATTTGTGAGGTCTGGCCCTGCTGCAGTCCCTTTTGCCTCAGGCTGAGGGAGATACTGAGTTTCTCAGGTGCAAACATCACCAGGACTGTCCTTTTTGAGTTGAACTTGATCTTTTAAATTCATTCCTTTGAGCTGTCCTTAAAACGAAGATATGCCTCTACATTTTATTGTGTTGACCTCCAACACCGTGCTGTGTGCAGTCTTTTCAGATTTTTTCCGACAAAAAATCTGTTCACATCCCCCCGCCCTTTTTTTTTTTCGAGACAGAGTTTCTTTCACTCTGTCGCCCAGGCTGGGTGTAATGGTGCCATCTCAGTTCCCTGCAACCTCTGCCTCCTGAGTTCAATTGATTCTTGTGCCTCAGCCTCCTGAGTAGCTGGGACTATAGGCGTGCGCCACCATGCCCAGCTAAGTTTTTTTGTATTTTTAATAGAGACAAGGTTTTACCATGTTGGCCAGGCTGATCTCGAAGTCTTGACCTCAGGTTATCCACCTGCCTCAGCCTCCCAAAGTGCTGAGATAATTGGCATGAGCCACCACGCCCGGCCCAGATTTCCCCTTTTTCTAAGGACGTTGGTCATATTGGATTGGGGGTCCATTCTACCCCATGATGGTGTCACTCTAAGGTAACTAATTGTACCTGCAAACCACCCAATTTCTAAATCAGCTCACATTCTGAGTTATTGGGAACTGGTATATCCCCATACTAATTTGGGGGAGAGACAGTTCAATCTAACACCCTCCATCCATGGAAGAATAGGCAGAGGATATTTTACCTGCTTTTAAAAAAAAAAAAAAAAACACATAATATGGCAGACATTTATTTTTATTCAGTTTCTTCTCAAGATGAAGAGAACTCTTTGTAAATGCCCTAAAGTCGTGTCTTCCTCCTCTTCTCCAAGACCCTACCGTCTTGTCATTCACCTGCAGTCACCCTGGTAACCCGGGAACTGCTCAGGCGGGACCCTGTGCTCTGACTTGCCCGGACGCAGCCACATCCCGACCAGCATGTCCCCCCTTCCTTTCCTCCTCTGTCCTTTTCTTTTCACGTGTCTGGCTTCTGCCCGCCCTTTAGCACCCAGCTCCACGGCCATCGTTTGCTGGGGGAACATCTCTCATCCCACCCCATGCCTGCCTGGTGTCCATCATTCACCTCTCCTTGTGTCCCCCGCACTCTGGCTCCCCCTACACTGCACCCCCAACCCTGTTCCATAATGACCTTTCCCTGACAAGAGCATGGGCTCTTTGGGGGCAAAGTCTTGCTGAGCTCCACAGCCCCAGTGTAGGATCTGTCATGTAATAAGTCCACGGTGGCGGGAGAGACAGGGAGCCCCTGTAGAAGGATGCTTTGAGGGTGCCCTGAGCCACAAAGGCTCAGCAAAGGAGGGAGGAGAGGCACAGGGAGAATTAGGGAGGGACTGGGGAAGGCCTTAAAGATGCTCTTGTTTCGCTTTGCTCAAGACAGCTACAAATGTATACACGAGGATGGGTCATCCCAAGAACTTAAACCAGGGTTCCACGTGACCCTGGGGACACACCAAAATTCAGTCATTTGGAAGACAATTTCAACATCCGGAGGGGAAAGAGTCAAAGACCACTTTACCATGGGCAGTTTCTCCCATACCTACTTTTTCTAGCCCGCAGTGGTACTGCTTTTATTATGATTGTCTGTAGGTCATATCATCCAAGACAATTGTTAGTGACCTTCCCTCTTAATGTAAACTGAGGGAGGTCACAGAAGTCACTTGTTTTCTGGCTTTGGAGTGCTCGTTATCAATGGGAAGGAAGCCTTTGTGCCTGTGCTCAGGTCTCACCTGCCTTCCCCAGAGTCCCGCCCCCTTAAGGATGTGGAGAGGCCCAGAGGGAGCAGAGGGCCTGGCATGAATTTATAGGATTGAATTTGGGGACAGCACAGCACGGAGGACCAGGGGTGGTGTAAGCCTCTTAACATGGAGAGGGAGTCATTGTCTCTGGGCTCTCCTTTGGAGCTAACCACTGTCTAGCTTCATTTCCTTGAGCCGCTTTCTGATCTGAGTATAATTTCTTTTTCTTTCTTTCTTTCTTTCTTTTTTTTTTTGAGACAGAGTCTCATTTTGTCGCCAGGCGCCAGGCTGGAGTGCAGTGGCACAATCTTGGCTCATTGCAACCTCCGCCTCCCGGGTTCAAGCAATTCTCCTGCCTCAGCCTCCCAGGTAGCTGGGACTACAGGCGCATGCCACCACACCCAGCTAATTTTTGTATTTTTAGTAGAGACAGGGTTTCACTATGTTGGCCAGGATGGTCTCAATCTCTTGACCTCGTGATCCGCCCGCCTCGGCCTCCCAAAGTGCTGGGATTACAGGCTTGAGCCACCATGCCCGGCCCTGAGTATAATTTCTCTTCTGCAAAATGGAAATAATAACTTCTGTACCACTTACTTCCCAAGATGGTTTGGGATCTACCCAGAGGCCGTTGGAAAATCCTGAAATGCATTCAGTGTACTGTTGAGTTGTTCATAGGATTGTTAATTGTCATAGGCTGTTCTTCGGTGTCCTGGATGCTCAAAATCCCAGAGGGGCGTGGCGGAGCATGACTCACCTTCACTCGCTCTTAGTGTTACTTTTGTTCCTACCTGAGCTAGAGAAGGACTCTGCATGGCTCCCAGCTGAGCAGAGAGGTGGGACTGGCCATCTGCCCCTTTTCCTTTCGTATTGGTTTCTTGGGGCTTATGGAACAAATGGCCACAAACTGGGTGGCCGTAAGAACAGAAGTTGATTGCCGCACAGTTCTGGAGGCCAGGAATCTGAAATCAAGGTGGCCACAGGGCTGGTTCTTTCTGAGGGCTCTGAGGGAAAGATCTGTTTCAGGGCTGTCACCTTGGTTTGTAGATGGCTTCTTCTCCCTTCATCTCTTGACATCATCTTCTCTTTTGAGAGGGACTGTGAAGGCCTTAAAGATGCTCTTGTTTCACTTTGCTTAAGACAGTTGCGAATGTATGCATGAGGATGAGTTATCATAACCAAGAACTTAAAGCAGGGTTCCAAGGGGCTCTGAGGGCACAACAGAATTCAGGTATTTGGAAAACAGCATCAAGATCCAGAGGGGAACATAGTCAAAGATCATTTTAAGTCTAAGTCTGTGTTCACATTTCCCCCTTTTTATAAGGATGCTGGTAATATTGGATTGGGGCCACCCTACCCCTTGATGATCTCATTCTAACTTAACTAATTATACCTGCAAACCACTCAGTTTCCAAATATGCTCACATTCTGAGTTATTGGGAGTTGGGACATCCACATATAAATTTGGGGGAGAAACAATTCATTTTATGACACCCTCCATCCAGGAATGATTAGCAGAGGATATTTTACCTACTAAAAAAAAACAAACAAACAAAAAAAAAAAACCTTATAATATGGCAGACACTTATTTTTATCCAGTTTCTTCTCAAGGTGAAGATAACTCTTTGTAAATGTCATAAAGTCATGTAGAATGCAGTAACTTTCTGTTCACGCTTTACAAATAAAAAGAATGGCTCCTTCTATTAATGACATTTTAAAAACTTGTAATATGATTATAAGCCAAATATAATCTAATTAATTGCTTAGATGAGTGTACTTAGAGAGACATGAGAATCTACAGTTGACATGAGCCTGGGAGGGACAGGTAATTTCTGGGATGACTGAATCACTAAATCAAAGGATCTCAGACTAGAATTCCTGTTAACTCAAACGAGGTGAAATGGGTAGAAACAGGGACCTAAGTAGAATCCAGAAATTAGATCCTTCAAAGAAATGATAAAAGTACATTCAGTAGTGGGAAAACGAATGTGGCTTTTAGATCAGTAGGCTTAATGTTTCATTCAGTCATATATTGATTGAAGAAGTAGTCGCTGCTTCCTCCTCCCTGCGAGGTGCAAGATAGCCTGGGCGTCTAAGCCATCCTTGTGAAGTCATTCCTCTCGGAACAAGCCACTTCATCTGGAGGTGCTTGTCCACACCTGGAGGAGTGCACCCTCCAAATTCCTCTCCAGGTATCCAAGGAGCTGCAAGATAGAAGAGAGCGCCGCTCCCTGGGGCTTTCAGACAAGAACCTTAGCAGGCCAGACCGGAAACTAAGCCATGGGAGCAGTGGCTTGACCTTTCAGGTCAAGATGATTCACCCTTTCAGGCTGGACAAAAGAAGACACAGGTGATAATAAACGGCTTTATGTCTTGGAAGGACCACTGATATGGCTTGGCTGTATCCCCACCCAAATCTCATCTTGAATTATAGTTCCCATAATCCTCACATGTCATGGGAGGGACTCAGAGGGAGATGATTGAATCGTGGGGGTGATTGCCCCCATGCTGCTGTTCTCATGGTAGTGTGTGAGTTCTAATGAGATCTGATGATTTTATAAGGGGCTTTTCCCTCTTTACTTAGCATGTGTCTCTCCTGCTACATATGAGGAAGGCCGCATTTGTTCCACCTTCTCCCATGATTGTAAGTTTCCTGAGGCCTCCCCAGCCATGTGAAACTTTGAGTCAATTCAACCTCTTTTTTAAATAAATTACCCAGCCTTGGATATGCCTTTATTAGCAGCATGAGAATGGAATAATACAGACCACCATGGGAACAAGAGTTTGGGTTTGTCCTATGTTCACTCCCAGGCTGGAAACAGGACCCAAGAGTGAAAGGTACAGGGAAATAGATGCTAACGCAGTCTAAGGAATATGTTTTTCACAACTGCAGCTGTGTAAAGATGAAATGCTTGGTTCATCTTGTGAGTTAGTGATGCTGTCATAGCCATCATCCATTGAGCGCTTCCCACGGGTGAACCTGCTATGGTTTGGATGTGGGTTGTTTGCTTCTGCCAAATCTCATGCTGAAATGTGATCCCCAGATTTCACTGTTGGAGCCCAGGACTGGTGGGAGGGTAGATCCCTCAGGAATGTCTTGGTACCATTCTCCTGGGAGCAAGTTCTCACTCTTAGTTCCAGCAAGAGTTGGTTGTTGAAAAGAGCCTACACCTCCTCTTCCTCTCTCTCTCTCTCTCTCTCTCTCCTTCCCTGTCTCATGCTTCCTCTCTTGCTGTTGACCTCTCTCTGCACATGCCATCTCCCCTTTGCCTTCCCCCATGAGTGGAAGCTTCCTGAGGCTCTCATCAGAAGCACATGTTGACGCCATGCTTCTTGTACCGGCTTCAGAACCATGGGCCAAATAAATCTCTTTTCTTTATAAGTTACCCAGCCTCAGGTATTCCTTTATATCAACACAAATGGGTGAAGACACAACATGTTCTTATTTAATACTTTCTAGGGAAAGAGGCCCTAGGATTTGCCGTGGCCAACCATTGCGACATCTAATAACAAGCACCCTGGAAGTCAGAGAATCATTATGATCAAGCTGGCTACTTTCTTTCTCAGATCACAGAGTCTGGAAGAAACTATTTGCATACATTTTAGTGGATTAGAAGTAAATTTTACTTTTGGAAAAAGAACTCTGTTCTTTCTCTCTCTCCCGTTAAGCTTGCGCCTAGGCTGTGTTGTATGAAATCCAATCTCCAATACCAGAAAATGATTGTTTATTTGAACACCTCCCTAAAACCAATTAGGTGCCGTGGAGTGTTAGTTTGGGATGATAGATTTCGTAGCTGGGCTGTGGACATCTGGGAGACCTTGGGTTTGTTGTTTCACGTGAGCCTTTCTCTGTGCACGGCCAGCTCTGAGTGAGGGGATTAGGCGCCTCCAGCCGTGACTGACAGACCTATGTGCAAATCTGGATCGCCCTCTCCATTAGCCTGGAACGTGTTCTGTGACCCCCGTTGCTTTCCTTAACATGTTGGCTCTGTGCTTGGAGATAACTTGCAAATGTTTGTCGAACAATTGTGCCACAGCTTTCCAAATGTTTTGCTTCTAATTAAGAAAGGGAATTGGATGTACTCTTGCCTGGCTAATTTTTTTCTCCCCTTGGCAGGGGAATGAGGGTGGGAAGAAAGAGAAAAGAAACAGCAAAGAAATTAGGAAAAAACAAACAAACAAACAAACAAAACACCTCTCTGATTTCCCAGTGATCAAAGCTGTGTCTGGAAGTCCATTTCTGTTAGAGCATCCTGTTCTCCCCAACATGTAGGGATTCCTAAGTTCAAATCCCATCTGGGGAATGTAGTCATGGGGCTGAAAGGCACTCTACAACTGGGCAACCACCTTCAGGAACTTTCCTCGGCCTACAGAAATAAGGACAGATGATTTAGAATGAAGCACACAGGACTCTGAAGACCAAGTTCGATTCTCCATAATGGATTCTGGCTTCTGAGTTTAGAGTTTGGCTGCATGTACAGTACATCTGAAACAATGGTTTCTTTTCTCATTTAAAGGAAAGCTAGAGATAGACATTCCAGCACAGGTATAGCAACTAAAGAAAAAAAAACAACACACTTTTAGGGACATCAGTCTTTTTTTTTTTTTTGAGACACAGTTTTACTCTGTTGCTCAGGCTGGAGTGCAGTGGCCCAGTCTTGGCTCAGTGCACCCTCCACCTCCCAGGTTCAAGAGATTCTCCTGCCTCAGCCTCCTGAGGAGCTGGGACTACAGGCATATACCACCACGCCTGGCTAATTTTTGTATTTTTAACTGAGACGGGGTTTCACCACATTGACCAGATTGGTTCCAAACTACTGACGTCAAGTGATCTCCCCACTTCAGTCTCCTAAAGTGCTGGGATTACAGGTGTGAGCTACCACATCTGGCCCTGGAGTGCAGTGGCATGATCTCGGTTCATTGAAACTTCCATCTCCTGGGTTCAAGTGATTCTCCTGCCTCAGCCTCCCGAGTAGCTGGGATTACAGGCACATGCCACCGTGCCTGGCTAATTTTCGTATTTTTAGTAGAGATGGAGTTTCGCCATGTTGGCCAGGCTGGTCTGGAACTCCAGATCTCAGGTGATCCCCACCTTGGCCTCCCAGAGTGCTGGGATTATAGGCGTGAGCCACCACGCCTGGATGGACATAAGTCTTTTGTAGTTTTGCAGATCACTTTGATCTTTAAGGTTACCTCATAGTTCACGATTGTCCTTGGGGCTGTAACCATCCATTCTTCCTCCAGATAGAAGTACCAAGGAGGATAACTTCAAACTGTGGCTTTGTCTTCTAGAAATTTCTAATGCCGTGTTTTTTTACTAACGAAAGGGACAGCATGGTTATGGGAAGTTGACAGCAGCCTCTGCCTCGCTCAGTGGGTGGTGGATTACAGTGTCTCAGAACCAGTGAAGCCCAAACAGCCTGTTGGAAGGGGACCCCCATTCAAGACTGCTTCCTGCCCAAGTGGCTGTATGATGGGTTTGAGCCCTGGCTGGGCCACTCACTCGTGTTTTAGGCAAGTTACATATTTCCCGAGGCTCCATTTCCTCTGTGTAAAATGTAGCTCGCTAGCCCTGCCCCTCGGCATTCCTATGGCTGATCATCTGCATCTCACAAGCAGCAGGCCACGCACTTCAGTGTTCGCAGGGCGCTTTTGCCGTTGCCTCACCATGTGTTTTTCTGCCCCGCTGCCCTCCGTGGGTTGCCCTTTTCTCATGAATTGTTTCTGGAGCTTTCCAAGTCTGTAGGGTAAAATCATAACGGCTTTATTTTCTCACATCTGTGTCTTCCTAACCTGTTCTGTTGGCTCTCCCTTCCCTGCCTCTGGGTGATTCTGTGGACAGATAGCTACTTTTTCCTGTAAGTTTTAGGTATTGATGAACGGATTCATTGTCATAGGCAATCCCGATGGACCGGTCTTAACAGAGCTTCAGTATCTCCTTGAGGAAAGCATTCTTTCCTTCCCCCAGTAGCTCCTGGGCAGCTTTAGCCTTGGCAGCCTGCAGTGGGCAGGATGTGGGTGGTTTGGCCCTTCCTTGGTTTTCTGCCCCCTACCCTGCTTACCTTGCACTTCCTTGGGATTGAAAAAAGAAAGAAGTGAAGGAGTGTGTGTGGACGGTGAGTAACAAAAGGCCTTCCCCAAAGGTTGCAGTTACACTTTCGTGTTGGTGTCCTTGAAGGAGCAGATTCCTTTTTTTTTTTTTTTTGAGACAGAGTTTCACTCTGTCGCCAGGCACCAGGCTAAAGTGCAATGGCGCAATCTCAGCTCACTGCAATCTCCGCCTCCTGGGTTCAAGCAATTCTCCTGCCTCAGCCTCCCGAGTAGCTGGGACTACAGGCACGCGCCACCACACCCTTTTGTATTTTTTAGTAGAGACGGGGTTTCACCATGTTGGCCAGGATGGTCTCCATCTCTTGACCTCGTGATCCACCCACCTCAACTTCCCAAAGTGCTGGGATTACAGGCGTGAGCCACCGCGCCCGGCCGAAGTAGCAGATTCTCAATGACCCTTGTTCTCATGAGGTCCTAATTGTGAGGGTTCTTTAGAGCCTCCTCATGGAAACATCCATGGGGATGGGCAGGGTACGCTGTGGATGACATCTTGGGATCCCTCCAGCCCAGGTGGTCCTCTCTGCATAGATTCTATTAGAATCAATTTGCCCCTGTACGCTGATCTCTCAGGGGTAAACCTTTACAGCTTGTTGGTATGTAGTCATCTTCCAAATTGTCACCTTGGCCCTTTGCCTCTGGAAATGCAAGCTGCTTGCAGGGCAGCCCCCTCTCCTCTGCTGACCACTGGAGTTCTGCTGGCCACCTTCTTACCTCGGGACTCCTCCACGTTGTGTTCAGAGACCGGATCTCCAGAGGAGCCTGCCAGACCCTGCAAGCGTGTCTCTTGGAGTGGCCCTCATTTGGCCTGAGAACCGAGAAAGTCTTCCATCCTCAGGGTGAGCGCTGTCAACTCTCCAAGGCCATTCCTGGTATGGTCGTCCTCCTTGTCTCTGCCTCCCGTGGGACCACTGGGGGTGGAGGGCACCATTTGGGAGGAACTGCTCCCTTCTAGTTCTGCAAGAGGGTCAAGTACTCCTCAGTAGAGCAACACTGCCCTATAGAACTTTCGGCAGAGGTGGAAATACTCAATTTCTGCACTGCCCAGAATGGTAGCCGTGAATCCCCTGGGGCTTTTGAGCACTTGAAAGGTGGCCGCCAGGACTGAGGAACTAGTGTGTAATCTTGTTTAATTAATTTAAGTGCAAAAGCCACATGTGGCTACTGTATCAGACATGCCGCATTGCTCTAGAATGTAGAATGAGGGGGTAACGTCCGCAGTTTTTCTCAGCAACAGTTCTGATACCACGTAAGTCCCGTTATGTATCTTGCTCAGCTCTCCCAAGAAAGCTGTTCTCATGGCCTCCTAACCCATCCATAAGTCCCCCTGTTAGTGTCACGTTTTCAATGCTGCTTCACAAAACCGCTTTGAGGGAGGTAGACTTTAGCCTCAGTGTAGTGGGATATGCAGGTCCTGCTTTGCAGCCGTCCTCTGCCCCATCCTGCCTTGACTAAAGGCATTTTACTCTTTTGAGGGTAATACTTGAAGTCTTAGCTCCTGGCGTGCTTTTTGACCACCTGCTACAAAGCTCATTGCTTTCCTGGCTGAAGTTCCCCGGCAGTGCTATGATGGGCTTTTGGCTGAGAGGCAGTGATCGACTTCTGCTTCTCTCTCCGGAGAACACTTGGTGGATTGGATGCTGCCAGGAGTTCCAGAGCATTCTGATGATATCCGTGATTATAGAGGAGGATAGAACTAGTTTCAGGGTCTCATCCGTGAATGCCGTTGCCCCTCCTTCAGGCTCAGCTTGGTAAACAACCATGCTATTTTACCATTTTAATCAAGAACAGTCTAAAGTAGCCGAAAATTAAGATTATGCTTTAGAATGTGTATTAGCCCTGCTTACTCTAATTAGAGAAAATGGATGTCTTAATTAGAGAAAAAAATCAAAATTTTTTGAGTACTTTAGACAAATTCAGTTTTATTACTTCAAAATACAAATTAAAATATGACAGTGGGGACCAGCAGAGAATTCTCCATCCATTAGGATTTGTTGGTTGTGAGCAGCAGATGTCATCTCTGGCCAGCTAAAGCATATGAAGAAGTTTTTGAAAAGTATAAGGAGTAACTCAGAGAATCTAAGGAAAAGGTAGTCTTTGGAAGACCAATAGCAAGGCATCCCAAAACCTGCAATAACAAATGGGAGCTACGGGCAGTCTCTTCAAAGAGCTGACATCAGAATGACTCAGCAACAGCCATTTTCTGCCCATGTCATTCATTCGGAGGAGAAAATCGGACTGGGGGAATCCAGGTCAGGTTGTAGAGGCCAACACTAGGGGGCGAGGAGGAGCTTGTTCAAAGTCCCATTGGGCTGCATAGGATGGAGGTAGGAAATTTCTCAAAGAAAAGCAGGATGCTATCACCAAAAGAAGCAGTAAGGATGCTGAGGAGATGAAAACTAAGCCCCCCAAGCACAATGCCTTCTTAAATAATACCGAGATACTTACACACAGGAGGGAGTGACAAAAAAAATCCTGCTATTTATTTGTCATTATAGTTTTCATCCATGTATCAAAGAATATTCAAGTTCACTGTAAAAAGATGACTTTGGAAATTATTCGGTTTACCCTGATATATGCACTTTTCAAATCAAGAAACTGGATGTCTTTTCTTGTTCAAGGCTGGGTAATAGCAGAGCTGGGACCAGTAGCAGTTGTTTTGACTGTGATGAGGCCCCGTTGCTATTCCATTCTGCCTCGCTCATCAAGAATTACCTGTAAGTTGCTTAAAAGCACATTATCTTCTTGTGTCGCTAACCATTTCTTTTGCAGTCTGAATGATGCAATTAACTTGCTTAGGCATCTTTGTTATACGTTGTATCCAACCCTAGAACCTAGATTCTAAATCATTCAAATGTACCTTATTTTATTGTTGCTCTGATTTCAAATAGCAGCCAAAATGTCTAGGATACACCAGTGACAATTCTTTAACTGACCCTAGAAGAAAATCTACTAAGGGATAAAGTCTGCCACGCCATCAGGTTGACTGCCCAGATGCTTGCTTTCCCTCTAGAAGGATCTCTGGTTATACTAACATGACCTTGGGGAACAGCTTTCTCTCCAAGCATAATGGTATTTTATTTTTTTCTTAATTTTCTGGCCAAGGGAAATATAATATGATGTATACTAAGGCTAAGTTTTGGGGAGGAGGATAAAAGGCATTTTATTTAGTGATTCACTAAGTTGGTTGGTAGAAATAGCTCTCTCCAAAGCCTTTTATTGTTACACAGCTTTGCTGATAGAATTTTTATTATGGATGGAGTTTCATCACTTTATAGATATAAAGCTTTACTTTAGAGTCAATATTTTTATGGCAAAAGTACATTCTCATCCAATAGCATCTGCTATATTCATTGCACTGAGCTGGTTGAGTGAAAAATACACAGGTGATGTGGTTTCCTTATCATCTGGTCAGTAGTGGGAGGATTAAGACCAAAGAAATCATGTGTCTGGTTGAAAAGGAGGAAAGGGAATATTTTTGTTAAACAAAAAAACAAAACCAAGCTTTTCCCCAGTGGACAAAGAATTTTAGAATTTGGATGAACCTCAAAGATAATATAGTTCACCTCGTTGTTTTATGAGGAAATTGAAGCTCACGGAAAGTGGGACTCCTCAAAGATCATACCACGGATAGCAGAACAGGGAGAGGAAGGAGGACTCAGCTCTGTCTTTTAGGTGCAGCATCTCAGTTATTGCATCTCTGATAGGCAATGATGCCTGCCCAACCTCTCCTTTCCGACATCCAGGTGGGCTTCTGATTAGGTGGTATTTTTACCTAAGAAAAATATTTTTCCACAAAGCAGTGATTGCCATGGCCTGAATGTTCGTGCCCCCAAAATACCCAGTTTCCAGTGTGATGATTAGGAGGTGGGGCTGTTGGGAGGTAATTAGGTCATGAGGGTGGAGCCCTAGAGATTGGATTAGTGTCCTTAAAAAGAGGCCCCGTACAGCTGCCTGACCCTTTCCACCATGTGAGGATACAGCAAGAAGTCGGCAGTCTGCCACCCAGAAAATGGACCCTCCCAGACAATGAATCTGCTGGTGCCATGATTTTGGACTTCCCAGCCTCCAGAACTGTGAGAAACAAACAATCGTTCTTTATAAGCTGCTTAGGTATTTTGTTATAGCAGTCTAAACAATGTTTTTTATTTTTCTTTTATTCAAATCAAGTTTTAGCCTATATACAGTAAAACAAATCTTAAATATACAACTTAAATAATTTTTATGGGCCAGGCGTGGTGGCTCACGCCTGTAGTCCCAGCACTCTGGGAGGCTGAGGTGGGTGGGCCACCTGAGGTCAAGACCAGGCTGGTTGGAGACCAGCCCGACCAATATGGTGAAACTCTGTCTCTACTAAAAATACAAAAATTAGCTGAGCGTACTGGCATGCGCCTGTAATCCCAGCTACTTGGGAGGCTGAGGCAGGAGAATTGCTGGAACCTGGGAGGCAGAGACTGTAGTGAGCTGAGATCACACTGCAGCACTCCAGCCTGGGCAGCAGAGCGAGACTCCATCTTAAAAAACAAAACAAAACAAACAAAAAACAAGTTTTTTGTATGTATATACCCATATAACGACTATTGAGATCGTGATATAAAACATTCTGGCAACTCAGAAGCCTTCCTGATAGCTCTTCGTAAGCAGTAACTTCCTCTAAGAGATAATTACTATTCTGTTTCTTTTTACCATAAATAGGTTCTGCCTGTTCGGGAATCGCATTTAAATGGAATCATACTGCACAGTCTGTTCTGTAGCCAGCTTCTTTTGCTTAATGTGACATCTTGGAGGTTCATCTGTGTGCCTTGTGGTAGTTGATTACATGTTTTTTACTATGCAGTATTCTGTTGTATTTTTATGCTACTATTTGTCCATTCTTCTGTGAATGGATGCTTGGGTGTTTCCTGTTTGGGCTATTAGGAGAAAAACTACAATGAGTGTTTTGTATTTGTGTTTTGATAGACACACACTCATTTTTCCTATATATATACCCTTCGGGTAGAATTCCTAGGTCATAGGATAGGCATGTGTTTAGCTTTAATAGGTAAACCAGTACTATTTGAGAATTGGGGAAAGACTTTTTCTTAAGATAGTATTCAAGTATTACTATTACTAGTGTTTTCTTCATTTTCTTTCTTTTTTTTATTGTTTTTGAGAGGGAGTCTCACTCTTTGCCCACACTGGAGTGCAGTGGCATAATCTCAGCCCACTGCAACTTCTCCTTCCTGAGTTCAAGCGATTCTCCTGCCTCAGCCTCCCAAGTAGCTGGGATTACAGGTACCTGCCACTGTGCCTGGCTAAGTTTTGTATTTTTAGTAGAGGCAGGGTTTCACCATGTTGATCAGGCTGGTCTTGAAATCCTGACCTCAAGTGATCCGGCCACCTTGGCCTCCCAAAGTGCTGGGGTTACAGGGGTGACCCACCATACCTGACCTCTTCAGTTTCAATTAAACAAACAAACAAGCAAACAAACCCTGAGGCGTAGGATAGCTCATCAGACCCTGTTTAAGTGTGGCAGATTTTAACACATGCATTTCTGCTGCTTCCTCAAATACCTCTGTAATGATAGTAAGGAATAGAAGAGGTATTCCCAAAAGAGAGAGACCTGGAGTGATGAGAGGTCCTCAGATATTTGGACTGTGGATGCAGAAATGGACAAAGCATAGAGAAAGATGGAATCAAAGTGGTTGCAAAAGGGAAGCCACTAAGAAGCAAGCTGAAATGTCCTGCATAAACCCTAGGAAGTTTCTAGATTATGAGGCTTCACACTTGGAGTAGAGATGGAATCATAAACCAGGATGGTTGGTTGTGATCTGTATCAGGAATCCTTAAATCTCATCCCACACCAAAAAACAGAGTAACTGCCGTTCCTGTGCCATGGCAAGAGAAAAGTTTGTTATCCAGGTACATGAACCGAGAGAGGTATCTGGAGAAAGTGAATCCCAGGAGAAGGTGGGCCTGAGAGGGCAGAAAGAAATAAAGAAGATGATCTGAGTTGAAAGTGGGAGTAGTGAAACCAAGAGTATGTCTTCCAGTGGGGAGAGGAAAAGACTGCTGGACTCTGCTGTAGGATCTTAGAGAAATAATCTCCAAGCTGTAATCACCCAGCAGGTTCTTCTTGCCCACTACACATATAAACCCAATCCACTTAGTGTTATTTTAGTAGAGAAAGTGTTTAATTTACACAAGACCAGTCAAGTGGCAAGAGAGGACAGTTTATTACTCAAATCAGCCTCCTTGGGAACTCAAGAGGCTAGGGTTTTTATGGATAGGATAATTTGGTGGGCAGGGGGCTTAGGAGTGAGTGCTGCTGATTGGTTGGGGATGAAACATAGAGCTGTGGGAAACAGTCCTCATGTGCTGAGTCTGACTCTGGTGGGAGCCACAGGACAGGCTGACTTAGGAACCACAGGTCCAGGTGGGGTCAGTCAGTTGCCAAAATGGAAAAGTCTGAAAGTCATCTCAAAAGACCAGTGTTAGGTTCTGCAATTTTAATGTATAGTGTTATCTATAGGAGCAGTTGCAGAAACCACAAATCTTGTGACCTCTGGCCACACGACTCCTTAGCAGTAAGTGATTATAGAAGAACAAGCTAGTGGACCTTCCCTGGCTGTCATTTAGCTAAACCTACATTGTAGCAGAATTCAGGCCCCTCCCATAATTCTAATCTTGTGGCCTCCACTTAGTCTTACAAAATCAGTTTCGGTCCCTGAACAGAAAGGGGATCAGTTTTAGGGAGGGACTATTATCATCCTTGCTTTAAAGTTAAACTGTAAACTAAATTCCTTGCCTACATCCAAGAATGAGCGAGGGCAGCCCGCCTGCCGGGCTAGAAGCCAAAATGGAGCCCGCTATGTCAAGCTTCTCTTGCTGTCATAGTCTTTGCAAAGGCAGTTTCAAAACATTGGTGTTTGGAGGTCCACCTACCGAAAAGATGACTTGAGGCCCATTTCCCGTAGATGGTAGTTCACCACCCAACAAGCCCTATCTATGCATACGAGCCTCTGGTCCACCTCGTAATGGTTCAGAATTTAATATGACCAGTGAATAGAAGACCAGTTTTCCCTCCATTCACACACAGAACTTATGGCCAGCAAACACGTGGGTATTTTTATTTCCTACAACAACCAATTATCCACTTTTCTGAGAGCACCAATTTGGTGGCCTACAGTTTAACTCAATTCTGACAGTATCCACCTGGAGATCGTGTCAGATCCCACGGGCTAAGGGCTCAGACCCCCTACTTCAGATGCTAAACACAAGTCTAGGTTGTCAACTGGGCTTCTGACCAACCAGCTGTAGATCAGGGCTTCCCACGATGCCCTTGTCAGGCTCAGTTATTTGCTAGAAAGCCTCACAGAACTCACGAAAACCATCTACTTACAAAATTACCAGTTTATTATAAAAGAATACAATTCAGGAACAGCCAGATGGAAGAGATGCATTGGGCAGTTAGAGGGGGAGGCACAGAGCTTCCATTTCTTCTCCAGGCCCACTGGCCTTCCAAGCATGTCCGTGTGTTCACCAACCTGGAAACTCAACAGATCGTGTTTAAGAGTTTTTAGATGGCTTAATCTCCAGCCTCCTTCCAGTGCCCTCCAGGAGGTCATTGGGTGGGGTTGATGGATCTAGCCTTCTCGGTCTTTGTGGTGACCAGCCCAGCCTGATTCTATCCAGCAGCCCGCCATAAGTCACCTTATTAGCATAAAGAAGTGTGAACAAAAGGGGCTCATTATGAGTAAACAAAGACACTCCTATTCCTCAGTGAGTTTAGGGAGCTCTGCACCACCAGACACAAAGACAAAATATGTTTTGTATTAGATCATAGCTGGATAGCCCTAAATCCTTCCACGTTTGAGGCATGCCTTCAGTATGAAAGATAAAGACCAAAAAGCTAATTTGTAGATAAGAGAAACAATGCAGAGATCACAAGGAAACATAAAACAAAAGCAACAATGAAAATGATTAATATCCTCAGAGGGAGAAGCAGAAGATGCTATCAATAACGAAGAGGAACAATCAGATTAAGAAGGAGCTCTTGGAAATCAAAAACAAGATAGCTAGAATAAGACAGTAGAAGGGTGAAAAGATGAAGTTGAGGAAATCTCTCAAAAAAAAAAAATAGAATAAAAGACACATGAATGCAAAATGTGAGAAAAGAATGTAAGGAAATGAGAATATGAATTCAGTAGGATCACTGCTGACTGGTTGGCATTCTAGAAAGAAAGAGAAAACAGAATTTAAAACGTGCAAAAGTGAGGCCAGGCATAATGGCTCAAGCCTGTAATCACAGCACTTTGGGAGACCCAGGTGGGTGGATCACCTGAGGTCAGGAGTTTGAGACTAGCCTGGAAAACATGGCACAACCCCATCTCTACTAAAAATACAAAAATTAGCCTAGCGTGGTGGTGGGCACCTGTAATCCCAGCTGCTCAGGAGGCCGAGGCGGGAGAGTCACTTGAATCCAGGAGGCAGAGGCTGCAGTGAGCGGAGATCGCGCCAGTGCACTCCAGTCTGGGCGACAGAGAGAGACTCAGTCTCAAAAAAAAAGTGCAAGAATGATATAATAAAAACATTCCCAAGGCCAGGTGCAGTGGCTCACACCTGTAATTCCAGCACTTTGGGAGACCGAGGCCCGTGGATCACCTGAGGTCAGGAGTTTGAGACCAGCCTGGCCAACATGGTGAAACCCCCTTCCTACTAAAAATAAAAAATCAACTAGGCGTGGTGGCACGCGCCTGTAGTCCCAGCTACTTGGGAGGCTGAGGCAGGAGAATTGCTTGAACCCGGGAGGCGGAGGTTGCAGTGAGCCGAGATCCCACCACTGCACTCCAGCCTGGGTGACAGAGTGAGACTCCATACCCACCCCCCCCCCACCAAAAATAAACTTTCCCAAACTGAAGTACCTGAATTTTCAAGACTGGAAAGGCCCCCTGAGTGCCAGCCTGCTATTTACAAAAGGGACTGTTGCCAAGATAACGTCAGCATGAAATTTTGGAACGCCATCATTAGAGCTAAGGGGGAAATAGTTTGGCAGAAGGGCTTCAAACACCTCCCCAGCAACACAGCAAGGCTTTTAAGTTCCCAAGTTTCAGGCTTTCAAGGTTCTGAGGAAAAATGATATTAAACCTAGAATTTTCTATACTCACATTCACTCTGCGATGACTCATAGAATAAAGATGTTAGGAAGTAGCTGAAGATTGGCTAGGAAAAGCGGGTGCTGAGGGGGCGGCCAGGGTAAACCAAGAAAGAAAATAACCAGATCCTGTAAACACCCTCCTGCCTTCACTAGTCCAAAAGGCTCTCTAATTAGAACTGGAACAGGTCTCTGTTCGTTTCCCAGCTTTAATGCAGGTTGGTTGCAAATTAACTCTGAGAGGCCGGGTGCAGTGGCTCACCTCTGTAATCCCCCAGCACTTTGGGAGGCCTAGGAAGGTGGATCCCTTGAGGTCAGGAGTTAGAGACCAGCCTGGCCAACATGGCAAAATCCTGTCTCTACCACAGTACAAAAATAATTAGCCAGGAATAGTGGCGGGTTCCTGTAGTCCCAGCTACTCAGGAGACTGAGGCAGGAGAATTGCTGGAACCCAGGAGGTGGAGGTTGCAGTTAACATGGATCACCCCACTATGCTCCAGCCTGGGTGACAGCAAGACTCTGTCTCAAAAAAAATTATAAGTTAACTCTGAGCCACATCTCCTGGCCGTTACTGTTGGCACTCAGGAGGACCTCAGAGCTGGTCTGACATTCCTGAAGAGAATTGATTAAGTAATATACAAACTCAAGCCCACGCACAGAAGGAAGCGGGAACTTGAGGCTGTGTCTCACTGATCCAGGGCGAGAAGGAGTGCCACCAGCCGTCGAGGACTCCTGAATATAACCCTGCCTTCACAGCACATCTGGCCACAGAAGATCGGACATTGTAGGTGGCCAGTTCCACATGCTAAGTGCAAAGTCTGCTGAATGAACAAGTGGCGGCTTCGCCCCTCAGTCTCCCCCACGCTTATCGTCCAGAGCGCCCTGGGAAGCCTTCCAGGGAGGGGCGGTTGTCGAGAGTAGGCAGGCTTGAGCTACTGTTTCTCGTGCCTGGAGGTGGGAGGCTGGAGGCCTGTTCAACACTTCCATCAGGACGACATAGGATGGAGGTTGGGAGTTTCTCAAGGAAAAGCAGGATGCTGTCACCGAAAGCAGACAGGGATGCAAAGCCCCCACCCCCACCACCCCACATGCCTCTTTAAATAGTATCAAAATATTTACACACACAGGAGGGAGTTATAAGAACAGACCTGGTATTTATGATCCTTACAGTTATTCATCCATGTGTCACACAACAGTAATGTTCAGTGATGAAGGGGCCTTGGGACATTGTGTGGTTTACCCCAGTGTGCCCACTTTATAGATCAAGAAACTGGATGATGTGTCTGAGGCGCCACAGCAAGGTCATGGCAGAGACAGGACCAGAAACGAGTTTCTTTTTTGTTGTTGTTGTTCAGCTATTTTATTTTATTATTTTATTTTTTATTATACTTTAAGTTCTGGGGTACATGTGCAGAACGTGCAGGTTTGTTACCTAGGCATACACGTGCCATGGTGGTTTGCTGCATCCATCACCCCGCCATCTACATTAGGTATTTCTCCTAATGCTATCCCTCCCCTATCCCCCCACCCCCTGCTGTCCCTCCCCTAGCCCCCACCGCCCAACAGGCCCGGGTGTGTGCCATTGCCCTCCCTGTGTCCATGTGTTCTTGTTGCAGAAACAGGTTTCTTGGCTGCAGTCTGAGGCCCTGCTCACCATTCTACTCTGCCTTACTCATCAACAATTGCTTTTGAGTTGCTTGAAAGCACACGATCATCTTGCGTGGCTAACCTTTGCTTTTACAGCCTTACAGATGCAATTAAATGGCTTAGGGATCTTTGTAGCAGATTGTATCCAACCCTCGACTTCAGTTTCTAAAGGATCCACATCCTTTCTACTTGGGTGGTTGGTGGGAGTGAAGAGGGATGTGTGCTCCAACAAGGGTTTCTGTCCTCCTCTGGCTGAGTGCTACCTGAGCATTCCCTGACACTGACCACTGGGCAGAGCTTCCTGTGGGGCCCCAGGGAGATCATGGTGGTTCCAGATTCCTGGGACTTTGCATTCAAGTGGGGACTTGGAATAAAAACGCTTCAAGATAGTGTTGACAAAGAAATGTAGAAGCAGGTCTCACAGCTCTGGCATAAACGTGAGGCATTCATGTGTAAGAATTTGTCTTGTGTGGAAAGTTGGTAAGAATGGGATATGATGGATGAGGGCGATAGGAAAGCATCTGACCTGAAAGCGAGAACACCTGAATCCTGCCCTCACCTGCACGTGCCTACTTACCTTCAAGGCCATTGAGGGAGAATTAGGCCTAGGGGATGAAGTGAGGCCAGTCCTTTATTCTCCCTAATACTGAGCAAGGGGTGTCCGCTCTGTGCCGCATGTGTGATGCAAATCAGAGAAAGTAGATGTGATTTGCCCTCCAGGAGTTGAGAACCTGGCTGCTGCGGAGTCATCTCTCAGTGGGACTCTTTCCTTTCCTTTTTCTCTTTTCTTTTCCCTCCCCTCCCCTCCCCGTCTTTCTCTGTCACCAGGCTGGAGTGCAGTGGCAAGATCTCAGCTCACTGCAACGTCCGCCTCCCGGATTCAAGGGGTTCCCCTGCCTCAGCCTCCTGAGTAGCTGGGACTATAGGCACCCCCTACCATGCCTCGCTAATTTTTTTTGTATTTTAGTGAGACAGGGTTTCCCCATGTTGGCCAGGATGGTCTAGATCTCCTGACCTCGTGATCTGCCCGCCTTGGTCTCACGAAGTGCTGGGATTACAGGCATCAGCCACCAAGCAGTGGGACTATTTTCCTCTTCCCTCACGGGGTAAAGGATTTAAAGCCCAAAGAGAGGCTTCTTCTAGGGTTCTCCTTTCAACTGCTTGAAAATAGTCCCACTGGCTGGCCGCAGGCTGGATGAAGTGTGTGGCCCTACAGCTGCACCGCGGACCCAACAGCCTGTAAGCATTTCCTGGCAGCGCCCAAGGGATGGCGCTGCACTGGAGATTCACAGCAAGGGCAGGAGGCAAGGGGGGCCCAGATGCTTCAGAGGTACCTGTCCATGGGGTTTAAAGCAGCGTGCTGAGGATTAAGATTTAATCTTCTATTTGGGAAACCAAATCCTGTCTTTGTATTCTACAAACGGGATAGCAGGACATTCCGGTTTTGTTTGATAGAAAGGAGGGTGGGTTTAACGGGGTGAGAATTAGGAGGCTGCATGTTTGCCCTTGATGGCTCCCTAGGACAGGCTAGCCGGCTTGTCCCCAGAAGGCAGAGGGACTCCATGGACATTTCCAGCCTGAGGGTGGCTCCCAGTCATGTGTGTGATGGGGACTGTCCATACTTTTGACACATTCCTTGGGGTCTGGAAATAACCAGCTGACAGATAGGGACAGCCTCTTCTTGTCTCCTAGCTACCTCGAGGGCACCTCTTCCCTTCCCTTCCCCACTCAATAACCCGTGTGATTTTCTTTCTCTTCTTTTCTGGTTTTTTTTTTTTTGAGATGGAATTTTACTCTTGTGGCCCAGGCTGGAGTGCAGTAGTGTGATCTCAGCTCACTGCAACCTCTGCCTCCTGGGTTCAAGGGATTCTCCTGCCTCAGCCTCCCAAATATCTGGGATTACAGGTGCCCACCACCATGCCCAGCTAATTTTTGTAGTTTTAGTAGAGACGGCGTTTCACCATGTTGGCCAGGCTGGTCTCTTAACTCCTGACCTCAGGTGATCTGCCCACCTCGGCCTCCCAAAGTGTTGGGATTACAGGTATGAGTCCCTGTGCCTGGCCACTCATACGATTTTCAAGACAAGGTTCGTCCCTGGGATCTGCAGGCACTCTGCCCTTACCTCCTTCCCTAGACTATGGGATTTTTCATTGCCAAGAAATGTGTCCGGGTGTACATCCCACCCAGGCTTTGCCGTACCCCGGAGATATCACACAGGGAAGTGAGAATGAGAGACGGTGGGATTCGTTCGCTGAATCACAGCTGCACTGCATCGAGCCTTCTGTAAGCCAGGAGATCTCTTACCTCATTCCATCCTAACAGTGATTCTACAGAACCCTTATTCTCCTTTGACAGATGACATGGTGTATTTTTGAGTTGTTTTAAACCGAGTGTATTGGTCCTATTATAGAGTGTTTTATCTATGTCATAAAGTTTTAAAATTTTTGTATTGTTTTAAATTACTTTATTGAGGCATAATTGACATACCATAAAATCTACCAGTTTTATGTGAGATTTTATGATTTTTAGTAAATTTATAGAGTTGTGCAGATATTTCCATAATCCAATTATAGAAATTTTATCACCCTAAAAGATCCCTTGTTACTCGTAGGTATACATAGTAAATTTTTCTTTTTTTAAATCCCATCCTGAAGACAGTATACATAGTAGATTTTTAAACAGCTTTGTTGATTTAATTCACATACCATACAGTTCAGCCATTTACAGTGTACAATTCTATGGCTTTTAGTGTATTCAAAATTGTGCAACCATCACCACAGTCAATTTAAGAATATTTCATTGCCCGGCCGGGTGTGGTGGCTCATGCGTGTAATCCCAGCAATTTGGGAGGCTAAGGTGGGCATATCCCTTGAGGCCAGAAGTTCAAAACCAGCCTGGCCAACATGGCAAAACCCTGTCTCTACTGAAAAAAAAATACAAAAATTAGCCAAACGTGATGTGCCTGTAGTCCCAGGCAGAACTGCTTAAACTCAGGGGGTGGAGATTGCAGTGAGCCAAGATCATGCCCGTGCTCTCCAGCATGGGTGACAGTGAGACTCCATCTCAAAAAAAAAAAGGAAAAAGAATATTTCATTGCCTCCAAAACAAATCCCATACCCCTTAGCCAGCATCCCCCAAGCCCGCTTCCCTTTCAAGCCCTAGGTGGCCACTAATCTACTTTCTGTCTCTACAGATCTGCCTATTCTGGACATTTCATGTAGATGAAATCATGTCCTACGTGGGCTTTCGTGTCTGGCTTCTTTCAGTGAGCCCAGTGTTCCCAAGGTTTACCTGTGCTGTAGCACGATCAGTATTTCATTCCTTTTTGTTGCTAGTTAATATTCCATTGCATGGCACATTAGCTGTAAGTCTGTTTGAATGACATGATGTAAATATACTAATGATTATGGTACCTCACTTTTCTGCCTTTTTCATGACCTTGAAATTTTCAGCAGTCCATTTCATTCACAGCACTGACTTGGAGCATTTTCTCTTTCTCTGAACTCTATTATCTTCCTCTCAATTCTCTGTTTCGAACACCCCACCCTGCTGCCTTTTGAGCCATCATCCTCTGCCTCTCTCCTTCCTTATTTTACCCACAACTTCTAGTCCCCTACCATTCAAAGAAAATGGTTTTATTGAAGGTGTCCAGTGACCTCCCCCCGACCTGCCAAGTCTTTTGGCTGCTTTAAAATTCTTCTAAGTCAGCTGCGCACAATAGCTCACACCTGTAATCCTAGCACTTTGGGAGTCCGAGGTGGGCAGATCACCTGAGGTCAGGAGTTCAAGATAAGCCTGGCTGACATGATGAAACCCCATTTCTACTAAAAATACAAAAATTAACTGGGCATGGTGGCCGGCACCTGTAACCCCAGCTACTTGGGAGGCTAAGGTAGGAAAATTGCTTGAACCCGGGAGGCGGAGGTTGCAGTGAGCTGAGATCGCACTACTGCACTGCAGCCTGGGCAGCAGAGCGAGACTCCATCTCAAAAAAAAAAAAAAAAAAAAAAGAAAGGAAAATTATTCTACGTCTCCTGGTCCTCGTGGAGCATTGTATGTAGTTTGGACCTTCTCTGCGTTTCTGGAACTCTCTCCACCTATGGCGTCCACTTTGGGGTACCTTAGTCTTCCTCCTGCATCAGGCATGGAGGTAGTCTCACTCCTGCCCCCTTGCATTTGTCTGCATCGTCTCTCATATGGATATGCATGCACCTGTGGCATGTGCATGCTCACTAACACACACACTCATGTCCAAGTGCACAAGTCAGAACCTCGCCAGCTCCTCTCCCCTCTTCCACCAGCCCGCGGTCCCCTTCTTCTCCCTAGCTTTGACCTTCTCATGCCCTCTCAGACTTCATTCTGTTCTCCATTCTCAGATGTAGAATCTGGGCCTGCCTTCCTTCACAAGATACCATCTACCACTTTCCTCCACCAGCTAGATGCTGACATTTGGTTCTGGACTGAATGTTTGTGTCCCTCACCCATTCATATTGTGAAGCCTTAGCCCCTAGTATGATGGTGTCTGGAGATGGGGCCTTTGGGAGGTGATTAGGTTTAGATGAGGTCAGGAGGGTGGGGCCTCTTTGGTGAGATTAGTGTTCTTGTAAGAAGTGGAAGAGGCCAGGCGCAGTGGCTCACCCCTGTAATCACAGCCCTTTGGGAGGCCAAGGTGGGTGAATCACCTGAGGTCAGATGTTCGAGACCAGCCTGACCAACACGGTGAAACCCCTGTCTCTACTGAAAATAGAAAAATTAGCCGGGCCTGGTGGCAGGCACCTGTAATCCCAGCTACTTGAGATGCTGAGGCAGGAGAATTGCTTGAACCTGGGAGGCGGAGGTTGCAGTGAGCCGAGATCGCGCCACTGCACTCCAGCCTGGTGCCTGGCGACAGAGCGAGACTGTCTCAAAAACAAAGGGAAGAAGAAGTGGAAGAGATCACAGCTCAATCTCTCCCTCTCTTCATCCTATGAGGACTCAGTGAGAAGGTGGCTGTCTGCAAGCCAGGAAGATTACTCACCAAGAACCTGATCATGCTGACACCCTGAGCTCAGACTTCCAGCCTCCAGAACTGTGAGAAAACACATTTCTGTCCTTGAAGCCCCTTCATCTATGGTACTTTAATATAACAGCCTGAGCAGACTAAGACACATTTCAGTATGCTGGGGCATTTCACACTCAACACGCGTAACCTGAGGTTGCCTCCTCTCCTCCCCACCAGTAACCCTACTTCTGTTAGTCATACACCCATTTCCCCACACCCAAACTGGAAGCCTCCCCGCCACTCCAGCCCTCTTCTTCCAGCGTCTGTACTCCCTAAGTCTGTGGTCAAGTCTGTCGTTTTTCCCTTTCTCCTCACTCCCCTGAGTGTGTGAGAGAGAAACCAGGAGCAGGACATAGCCTCCCTGGGTGACAGGAAATGCACTCCCAGGCTGCCAGATGCTAGATGCAAACTCTTTCTTGTAGACTTCCAGGCCCATGGAGACTTCCCTTTCAGCCTCCTGGGTCAGTGAACCCCCGTATGAAGCGCCCCCCAGAGGCAGCATTAGGAAGTGGTTATGAGCACACTGAAATAAAGGACCTGGGTCCAGCTTCTGGCTGTGCTACCTACAAGCTTGGATTCGACACTTGATATCCCTAACTTCAGCTGTGTCCTCTGCAGAGCCAGGCCATGATGGTGTGCATCCTGTGAGCTAGTAGGCGGTGTTAGACACGGCAGCTTGGCTTGGTAGATGGAGTCGCTGGTATCAGCATGGGTGCATCACACAGTCAGTTAACCTTCATGAGCCCTTTACTTGGCCATATTTTCCATTATTCCCAAGAGGGTATAGAGCCTTCCCTTGCCAGTACTCCATCTTTTAAAGCCCTCATCTAATGCGACCTTCTTCTTGCCTGATCACCTTGATGGAAGATGGAAGGAGGAGGAAGGAGAGACACTCAGGTGCCTTTACCTGCTAGTAGTTACTTTATTCCTGATCTTATTCGGTGTTCCTACAAACCCATTTCACAGATGCGGACCCTGAGCCCTGCAGAGGCTCCTTATTGCCTCCAGCAGTAGAGCAGACAGCTTGGCATTCTGCAGGGACATGGCTACTATTATTTATTATTATTAACACTAGCATAGCCTCTTGAGCTGCTTTGGGTGGCAGGTATTTATGCACAAGTCTTACGTCCTCAACAAGATGGTAAACCCCTTGTGGGTAGATTGTTGTTTTGTATTAGGTACACTGAACAGCGTGTGGGATACACGCTCCTCACACACGGGCACTTTCCAGCTATAACACTATTGCAGGAATCACGAAGTTCAAGCTCTGACTCCCTCAGGCAAGTTCAGGGACTGCCGCATCCTGGGGACAGCTCCCTTCTGACACATGCTGTACAAATCGCTTCTTTGGCACCTGCCACCTTGTATTACATTCTGGTTCATCGTTTTGTCTGTGTGTTGTGCCCACAGGTAACTTTGAAAATCAGGGCTGGGGTGTCACGTCTTGTTGCATACTTAGCACTTTGCAGTATCGAGCTTGTAGTCAGCACTAAGTCAGCTCCAAGTCTGAGATGGTGATGCTGCTGGATTTGCATGTGTGGTCTGCTCTGGGCACAGTGTGTCCCCTCCAGGGCCTGGGTCGCATTTTCTCAGCTGTCTGTTGCAACATGATTTCCACCCATGCTTCTGTCTTCCCTTTCCCCTCTGTTCTCCTTTGCTGCCTGTCCTTCCCCTCTCCCGGCATGCCCCAGGCTGTGCCTGCAGAGGCCAAGCTCAGTCTGCTGTGTGGTTGATCCTGGAAACCCAGCTCCACGGGGAGGGTCTGTTTCCAAGACTCCGTAGCAGTGGTCTTGGGAATAGGAGAGCAGCAAAAAGCCCTCCTTCTCATGCATATGGAGTGACCCCACCAGCAGAAGGCAGGGAAAACCTGCTGCCTGGCTTCCCTGGGTGCTGTTGATGGGAGTATGTGGATTCGAAGCCCGTCGTTACCAGGAGGATGATGAGGGAAGCCTCACTTAATAAAGGAGATGTGACGTCCAGGCTCTTCTGTCTCATGCATTAGAAAATAGGTTTTCTATGTTACCAGCGGCCTGCTGAGCCTGTCTAAGGAGTTTCCTACTGCCTGAGGCTGATCCCAGGGCTTCATCCTCATAACTCAAACCATGTGAGCTGCAGTCCTAACACGTGGAGGCTGGTTAGCGCGCTGCTCCGAATTTGCATTTCATGCTCTTAGCATTGCACTGTATAAAAATTCCCGATTACTGCAATTTTGACCTCTTTGTTGTAGCCATTTTCTATATACTATTTCTTTTCCACCCAATATTCTTTCCTCTTTCATCTGTTATTTGCTCAATTTGTTTAGTCATCCAATAAATATCTCTTGAGCCACTGTTACGTACCAAAGGATGTGCTCTTCACCAGGGATATGGCTTATAATAGTCCTTGCCTTCCTGAAACCCTGGGTTTAGAAAGAGAGACTGATAGTACCCTGCAGATCACACACATACTTGGCGATCGCCACTGTGACAAGTGGCGAGAAGCTGAGGCGTGGTGTGCCGTGACCACTGAGCCGCCTCGCAGGGAATTCCAAACTCTTCTGTTGGTAGGAGGGAGTGGTTTTAATAATATGTCCAGAAATCCCTTAATATGCCTCCCTTCAAGAAACAGAAGCTAATCCTCCTCCTGGGTGTGCTAGACTTCTCGGTGGTTCACTTCTAACAAACAGGAAAAAGCAAAAGGGGTGATGTGCGAGCTTAGAGTTGAGGTCAAGTGAAGTCTCTGTGCCTTCCGTTTCGGTCGCTTGTGCTGTCATTCTCTCTTTCTCTCTTTCTCTCTTTCTCTCATGCCTTGCTCTGTGGAAAGCCAGTTGCCATGTTGGCAGCAGCCTTCGTGTCTTTAAGGCAAGCCTGTGAGGCCAAGGGACTGGAACTCGAAGCCAGCAGCCTCACAAGTGAGCTGAGAAGTGGATCGATCCTCCAGCCCCACTCAAGCCTCCCAGTGACTGCAGTCTGGGCTCCTGTCATGACGGCAGCCTCATGAGAGACTCCGAGCCAGGACCACCCAGCTAAGCCCCTCCTGGAATCTGAGCCTCGGAGACTGAGACCATACAGACGTAGTGACATGAGCCACCATATTTGCGGGGAAGATGGTATACGGCAGTAGATGGTTAACACAGAGCATGAGGGAGATAAATTCTTCCATACTCTGCTTACCTGAAAATGTCTCTATCATAACTTCACTTTGGGCTGATCACCTGACGGTGGATAGAATCCGCTTTCACAGTGGAAGGTCCTCTCCCCTCAAAATTCGGGTGGCATCCACCCCTCGTGTCCAGCGTGGATGCTAAGGCTGTGGATGTTGAGAGGTCCGTGTCTTTCTTTCCCCATCCCTGACCCACAGAAACAGTGTGAGATCGTCAGTGTGTTGTTTTCAGCTGCTAAATGTTGGGTCCCTTGTTACACAGCGATAGGTAACTAATCCAGAGGGGCAGAGAGGAGGGGCCTGCTGGAGGAAAGGAAAGTCGTCCTGGGACCTAAAGAAAGAGAAGAAATTGGCTAGGTGAAGAGCTGGGAAGAGGGAGGCCAGTATGCCAGGCTAGGGGCGCAGCACACACAAAGCACTGCACCAGGAAGGCGCTGATGAGATGCAGGAAAAGAAGGGAGGCCTGGGCAGCTGGACCGGAGAGAAGGAGGGAGCAGGGAGTGGCTTGGGCGCAGCTGGGGGTGTAGGTGGAGGACAGGGCACCAGGGCCTTGGGACCATGATAAGCACTTTGCACTTCATCTTAAGAGCGATGAGAAGCAACAAAGTCTTCAGTCAGGGGAACAATATTATCAGATTTTCTCACTCAATTAGAAAAATGATTGCCTGGGACCCAACAGAGGGATTGTGGAGTCAGTGCGAGTCCTCACTGCGCTCGCTGGCTCGGTGGGGGCTGGTTGCCTCTGCTCTGTTCTCCAAGGCTTTGCTGCCTTTTCTCTAGCAAGCCCCTTTCTTATGGTGATTTGTACTCATGGACCGTGTGATGGTGATGAGCAGGAGCTTCTGAATTTCCCTTCTAGGTAAGGGCAGGTGCCGGGACCCATCGTGAGCTGTGTGTAGTGACTGTCCCCAGGTGTTCCCGTCAGCTCCCGTCAGCTCCCGTCAGCTCCAAGGTGCAATCTCATTTTTTCACGGTGGGTAAAGCTTCCCTCAGGAGAATGCCACAAACCCCAGGCACAGCCTGATGCTAACAGCGACCTAGATTTTGAAGGCTGTTACTGCAGCTAGAGGCAGGAGTATGGGTCCCTGAAGCTTTCTTTCAACCTGAAGACTCTTTGTCCTCCTCTCTGTACTGGCTGGTGTGGTATCAGCTGAGTCGTTTGTAACCCTGCCTTGCTGTGAAGGGAGAAGGATACGGGAGTCAGGTTCTGCTACTGCCCAAGCACACCCCCTCCACCACAGGCTTCATCTCAGAGAAGCAGAATTTGTTGACCATCTTTGTTCATTTCCTTTCTGAGCGCTGTATTCCATTAATTCAGATAGAACGATGTGCACATCAAGAGGCATTTTCCAGACTGGGTGTGGCAGCTCACGCCTGTAATCTCAACACTTTGGGTGGCTGAGGCTGGAGTATTGCTTGACGTCAGGAGTTTGAGACCAGCCTGGGTAACATAGCAAGACCCCATCTGTATTTTAAAAAAATAAATTTAAAAAGAGGCATTTTCCTCTTAAAAGCTAGAAATCTGGTACCCTTGATCTTTTTCCTCCCTGCCTCTTTCTCTGTTTCACACAATCAAATCTGCCATCACGTTATGTATTGTATGAAGGAAAGAAAACCTCTCCCTTTCAAACATAAACACCTTAGAGGATCAGATAATTCATGTAAAATCAGTAAGTCAGCGAATAAAAGACAATAGGGAGGGGTGGGGTCTGCGGCTAACTGGAGAATGGTTTCCCGACTATAGCACTTAAGATGTGCCAGCCAAACAAAACCTGTCTGTCACCCCTGTTTAGTGCCACCCTGGGAATCTGTGACCCTGCATCTTGTCTTTGATCATCCTACTTTTCTGTCTTAAGCTGTGGAGTAGGCTTTGTCTGAGTGCTTTGCCATAGGCCTCATTCTAGCTTTTCCTACACTGTCCCCTAGAATTATAAAATGGCAAGTCTGCTCCTCGCTCCCTGACTTACAGGCCCCTGTTGACTCACCAGAGCTAGCAGGATGCAGTCCAAACACGTTGGCATTGAATATAAGGCCTTTTGTAATTTGCCCCAAATGATCTGTTTGTATTTCAGTCCCTTGTTCCCACCCCGCCTGTAGTAGGGAGCATCTTCGGCCTTGTTTTGATGTTGTCTTTGTGGGTCTGGTCCTAGCACAATCTCTGCAAAAAGAGTCAGTGCCATTTGCTAGCGAATGAATGCGTTTGTACATGCACCGCACCCTGGGCAGTGTTTATGTCCTTATTTCCAATGGGCTGTGGAGGAAGTGGTGAAGGAGAGCAGCTGCCATGTCATGGAGCATTTAACTCGGCGGAGGAAGACCTCTGACCTTAACATCCCACAGCCCCACTGACCTGGCCTGCTGCTTTTCCAGGTGGATATTGACCCAGGAGGGATCGTGGCAGTTCTGACAGAAGTGTGCAGTATGCCTTGATAAAAGACAGTGAGAGACAGGATAGAATTGTGATTTAAAACTAGAGCATGGACTCTGGAACACAGGCGCTTGGGCTCACTCACTGGCTCTATCACCTCCTCTCTCATACTTTGTAAGGCCTGAAATTTCATGTACTTCCTTGATGCCTTTGAGCCTCGTAGAACCTCAAGAGAGTTAGCTGTGAGTTCACTGGCTCTGGCTAGATTTCTTCCCACCCAGTAGGAAAGGCTCCCCACCTAGGTAGCTTTGCCTTAGCCAGACCAACTGCATCCAGCCCAGTCCTCAGCTTCCTGGGTTCCATCTCCCTGACTGCTAGCAGAATTCTTCAAACAAGCCAGTCATATCCTCCCGTGGGAACCAAGGGTCACCTCACCCTTGTGTTGCTACAGAGCCTGCCTTGCACAGCCCCTTGTGATTCACTGTGTTGCCGAGCGCAGGCTTTGAGTGGCCCCGCATGGCCTGCGATGCTCTCCTCTTCTGAGTTATGGCTCAAGTCTGTGCAGCATTGCTTGTCTTATGTTCAGCTGTCTCACACTGTTTTCGTACTATTTAAGGTGGGGGATCCCTCCCTCACCACCGGCGTGACTAAAGGGGGTCAGAACAACTGACCCCGTTAGGTGAAAATGACCTAACTTCTCTGTGCCTTGGTTTTCTTCTGGGTAGTTTATAAGGAAAGAGGTTTCATTGACTCACAGATTCACAGGGCTGGGGAGGCTTCAGGAAACTTACAATCGTGGCAGAAGGAGAGGCAAACATGTCCTTCTTCACATCACAGCAAGAGAGAGAAGTGCCAAACAAAGGGGGAAAAGCCCTTATAAAAACCATCAGATCTTGTGAGAACTTACTTGCTATTATGACAACAGCATGGGCGGACTGTCCTCATGATCTAATCACCTCCCTCGAGCTCTTCCCCAACACATGGGGATTACAATTTGGATTACAATTCAAGATGAGATTTGGGTGGGGACACAGAGCCAGACTCTATCAGTACCTATATCACAGGGTTGCCATGAGCACTGAATGAAATAACGTCTGTAAGTGCCTACACACAGGAAGCACTATGGAAGTATTCGTGATCATACTTCACTTATTTTGGTCTTAGTGCAGTGGCTCTCAAACTTTTTTCTTTGTTTGTTTTGAGATGGACTTCCTCTTCACCCAGGCTGGAGTGCACTGATACCATTTTGGCTCATTGCAGCCTCCACCTCCCAGGTTCAAGCAAGTCTCCTCCCTTAGCCCCCCGAGTAGCTGGGACATGGTGCGCACCACCATGCCTGGCTAATTTTTGTATTTTTGTAGAGACAGGGTTTCCCCATGTTGACCAGGCTGGTCTCAAACTCCCAACCTCAAGTGATCTGCTCACCTCGGCCTCCCAAAGTGCTGGGAATCCAGGCATGAGCCACTGTGCCCGGCCAGGTTCTCAAACTTAACATGCATCAGAGTCACCTGGAGGGCTTTGCTGCATCCCACCCCTAGAATGTCTAATTAAGTAGGTCTGAGATGGGACCTGAGAATTAGTATTTCTAAGGCAATGCTGATGCTGCTGAGGACTCCACTTTGAGAACCACTGGATTCATGTAAATATATGCAGATGGGGGGCTGGGGATTGGTCCTCAACGTGGCTAAGTTACCACATGGACTGGTCTTACCATTTGCCATGCAGCTTTCCTTCTTCTGCTTAGTGTCCCACTAACTGTGCATGTAATTGTGATACAAATTCAAGAAATTCGTTGTTTACAGCCGGGGTGATGGTGCCTGTAATCCCAGCACTTTGGGAGGCCAAGGCGGGTGGATCATTTGAGGTCAGGAGTTTGAGACCAGCTTGGCCAACATGGTGAAACCCTGTCTCTACTAAAAATACAAAAATTTGTTGGGCGTGGTGATTCACTCCTCTAATCCAAGCTACTCGGGAGGCTGAGGCAGGGGAATCTCTTGAACCCGGGAGGCGGAGGTTGCAGTGAGCTGAGATTGTCCCACTGCACTCCAGCCTGGGCAACAAGAGCCAGACTCCGTCTCAAAAAAAAAAAAAAAAATGAGAGAGATTTATCACTTTCTCTGAAAGAAGGATTCTCTTATCTTCTCATATCTCAGAGAAGCAGCTTCAGGTCTGTCCATGATGTGAAGAATATCCTGGCCAGAGAAAAGATAACCACCATCTGGTGTCTTTGTATCACAGGAGGGTGCGGGTCTGTTGCTCCTGACCAGCATTGCCTGTTTCCTTACCATGTTCTGTTTCTCCAGGTCTCATAGTTTGTATTTCAGATGTTTGTTTGTGGGCAAGCAGATGGATTCTTTCTCACAGCCAGAAACCCCCTGGGATGACTCCCGAGCCTGGCTGAGGGGATGTACCAGTGTGCTCTCCTGGGGACTCAGGAAATTTGACACTAAATGATGCCCCCATGCCAGCCTTCCGGAAGGTAAAAATAAATGGATAACCTGCCCACCTGGCTTGTTAACCTCAGCCCCCCTATGATGTAACAACAGCCTCGCTTGCATATAGTGCTGCTGCTTTATGTTTTTGAATCCTGGGGGGTTGAATGGGATCTGAGCTTTCATAGCATCCTGGCATCCCTGATTTCCCTCAGCTCAATCTTTTGCACTCCAGAAGTCAGAAAACCAAATTACATTTCCTGCCCAAGCATCTCCACGTTTGCCAGACCAGACTTGGAAGATAAAATTTAGCCATGTTCCTGAGTTATTGATTCAGATGGCAGGAGGCCTGTACACACCCACAGATCTTCCTCCCATCTTCAGTAAGTCCTGACCTCTCAGCCTGGATATCGATGCCTGGATTTTATCCGCCCCAGGGAATGAGATTCTATATAATCAAGAATTCTTCTAATGAAAAGGTTCTTTCTTATAAGTAATTCAGAGGATTCCGAGGAAGTGTGGCCTTTAATCAGGTTGTTGTGTGATGTTTCCAAAAGCGTTTGCTGAAGTGAGCTGAAGGGTGGAATCAGAGCTGTGGCTATTGTCTTCCGAGTTACAGGCCTGTTCCCAGGGATGGTTCTTACCTGGCGGCCATTTATCTGCCCTCACAGCCCATTACAAAACCATTCTTCATTTCGCAAGCCCTTTGCCCTAACATGTTCATCTTTGACTTAAGTTTTGAGGTGGCCTCCATTGTTCTCTATGGTACCACATCACAGTGCATGTGCTAAGTTAACAAATATATAGAGATTGTTTGGCACAGGGTAGAGCGAATATTGCACTGCAGTCAAAGCCTTTCGGAGGCTGAGGCGGGCGGATCACAAGGTCAAGAGATCGAGACCATCCTGGTCAACATGGTGAAACCCCATCGCTACTAAAAATACAAAAATTAGCTGGGTGTGGTGGCACGCACCTGTAGTCCCAGCTAGTCAGGAGGCTGAGGCAGGAGAACCACTTGAACCTGGGAGGCAGAGGTTGCCGTGAACGTGAGTCACGATCGCACCACTGCACTCCAGCCTGGCGACAAAGTGAGACTCCTTCTCCAAAAAAACGAAAACACAAAAACCTTTGTCTCTTCCAGTGACTGGAAGACAAATGAAGGCCAACCTCTAAGAATTTGACGCTCAATCAAATGAGGGTCCTAACATTTGTGCAGACAAAAGTAAATATACTATCATGAAATCACTGGCCTTGTCACAATACATGTCACCTGTGGTCACACTTCAGTTGCACGGTTTCTGACAGTCACCTCCTTTCACTCCAGCCATGCCTCCTACTCCCCATTGACCAGTCTTAATACACAGCGTCTGATCCCAGCCTTTGGGGCTGGGGCCTCTGCCTCTGGTGTTGTCTGGGACTGACGTTTAATAGGGAAAGCGTCACCACTTCAGCGTCACCCTTGACTCATGTCCTCTCCATCAGTTTGGATGGGGCCCCAGCGTTTGGCCATTGTAATGAGGGGCCCTCCTGCCTCCCAAAATTCTGTGTGTATTGTTCTTAAACTCTCTTTTCTGGAGGAAAGCTATTGATCATGCCTAACCAAAAGGCGGGTTTTGAGAAAGCAATACAGCAAAGACATTTGGAAAATTCAAAGAAAGTACAACCGGGGATTGCTGCCTGGGTCTATGACATTAGTCAACTCCCTTGACCTTAGTTTCCCTCTTCTCTATCTAAGAAATGGGTAAACACAGCTTAATCTTCAGGGCCCCTCTAGATGCTAATGTCACGTCATTTTCAGGTGAGCGAGATCATTAGAGAAAACTGATCATGCTTGGAAACAAGGGGAAAGGTTGATCCCCACCGGGAAAGACAATGGCAGAGGGCTGTCGGGAGAGCTGGGTCCAGCACAGATGCATAGCAGAGGGGCCAGATGAAGAAATTTCTGGTCGAGGGATCCAGGACGTATGGAATAATTGCCCAGGCCTAACCAGTGGGGAAAGGACTGACTTAGGACCCAGGGGATGAAATTAGAGGCTACCTGACGTACTAAATGCTAGAAGCAATGATTCATAAATGAAAGCCGCCTTGAACCGTGCCTGTTTGAGGTGTCGCAGATTCAGTGGTTAATAAAACATGTTGGCCCTGCCTTCCTGGGGATTTATAGTCCAGTGGGGAGAAGGACATTCGTGAAAGGATTATACAAATGCACGCAAATCTTCAACACTGATCAATCTACTTACGACAGAGCGGACCACGGTGCGATGACGGCTCAGAATAACTGCATGAGCCCAGTAAGGAACCCAGGGAAGGAGGGGGAGAGTCGGTGAGGGTGCATGTGCGTCCCAGGAGGTAACAGAATGCATCAGGATGAGGCTTTAGGATCAGCAGATATGTGGCTGCAAAGGTGAGTGTAGCTAGACAAAGTCAGATTCTCTGTGTACTTGGTTTTTGCTACCTTAAAAATGATATTTACCTCCAAGATTATATAGACATTTGTTGACTGAGTATATGATAGTCTGAATAGTTAGGAAGAAAAAGTCAAAGAGAAGGAGAAACAACGGTAGAACCCCGATAATTTAAGAGAGGAACATTCCCTTGAAAGCTATGGGGTTATGGCAGTCAACGTGACAAATGGTAAATGCCGGTGGCATGCTATTTCAGAGCCTCTTAAGATGCATTCATCTGAATGAGCTGCTACCAGGTCCACTGTACTGCATCATAAAGATACAGGATTGCAGCTGGGCGTGGTGGCTCACACCTGTAATCCCAGCGCTTTGGGAGGCCAAGGTGGGAGGATCACCTGAGGTCAGGAGTTCGAGACCAGCCTGACCAACGTGGTGAAACCCCATCTCTACTAAAAATACAAAAATTACCTGGCGGTGGGTGCCTGTAATCCCAGCTACCTGGGAGGCTGGGGCAGGAGAATCACTTGAACCCAGGAGGGGGAGGTTGCAATGAGTCAAGGTTGCACCCTTGCACTCCAGCCGGGGCGACAAGAGCGAAACTCCATGTAAAAAAAAAAAAACATTAAGATGTGGTATTGCCTTTCTGCGTAGAGTCTGCCTCTAGGACCCCAGTCCTTAGTATCTCATATATCACTGCCCCCAGGATGCTCCAAGAATCCCTTAATCTCATTACCCATCTAGATGTCGTCCCACTTCCTGCCCATACAGAAGCAAGAAGTCTAAGACACACCTGTAAGCTGCTGCGTGAGCTCCCCGTCATTGAGGAATAGCCTGAGGGTCCTTCAGTCATGAAAAACACCCCAAAATCTATCATCCGTCCGGAGATCTTCTGCTTTTGTAACAAGTGGAACATTTTGGGGCATGGCAAGGGGGCTTATTTAGGTATCTAGAACTACTTTCCTATCTTGATGGAAAGGCAAGATGGGGTGTATAAAATAAGACATGCATGTGGGAGGATATATAGCACATTTGCCTTTGAAATTGGGTTGTTTACAGTAAGACAGGAAGAGAAGTGTAAAATTTTGTTGGCACAGGCCGTGGGTTAATTGTCTGGAAGTGCCAGCATCAAAGACATCTGTAGTTACAGTATTAACTAAGAATAGAACTTTCCGTCAACGTTCTGGCACACTCAGATTTTTCACGGAAGCTTTCCGTATGTTTGTGGATGGGGAGGGTGAGGTTTCCGTCGGACTCCAGCTGGGTGCCCAGGCCCTGACTCCTGGTTTCCCGCACAGTCAGTCACTAAAACCCGAGGTTATACCACAAGGCCACAGCAAGTGCTCACTGCCCTGTAAAGGTGTTTCTTTTTTTTTTTTTTAATAATTTATTTTTTTATTGCATTTTAGGTTTTGGGGTACATGTGAAGAACATGCAAGGTTGTTGCATAGGTACACACATGGCAGTGTGATTTGCTGCCTTCCTCCCCATCACCTATATCTGGCATTTCTCCCCATGCTATCTCTCCCCAACTCCCCACCCTCCACTCTCCCTCCCCTAGTTCCCCCCAACAGACCCCACTGTGTGATGCTCCCCTCCCTGTGTCCATGTGTTCTCATTGTTCAACACCCACCTATGAGTGAGAACATGTGGCGTTTGATTTTCTGCTCTCGTGTCAGTTTGCTGAGAATGATGGTTTCCAGGTTCATCCATGTCCCTACAGAGGACACAAACTCATCATTTTTGATGGCTGCATAATATTCCATGGTGTATATGTGCCATTGAGATCCCATCTCACGCCAGTTAGAATGGCCATCATTAAAAAATCTGTAAAGGTGTTTCTAGCCTCCCTGTTGGTTTCTTATAATTTGGCCCATTGCAATCCGTAGATGTCGGGGAGGGAATCTCATCTGTCAAGGTGAAGAAAATGAATACTCAGCAGCCTGAAGAATGGGCTTTGGCCAATCAAATTAAATTTTTTTTTTTTTTGCATAAATGATCATTTCTAGCTAACATTTTCCTGGTCTGAGGTCTTTTTGCATACCTATATGTGAAACGCATTTAGCGTGTCTGAGTGACAAGAAAGACCAGGAGGATTGACATGCGTACTTAACTTACTCTTAAAGCTCTGCAGATCCAATGGGCAGGATGAGAAGAACATGTGGGATAAAGAAAACAGTTTATCCAGCATGTCTGTAATTGCTTCTCCTTAACTCTTTTCCACCCTCCGGATGATGGCCATTTAAAGCCACTACTAAAGCCCTTCCACCCTCCCTTCCTACATCCTCTCTGACGATTGTGCCCTGGCTTCTCTGAAAGCTTTGAGGCCACCTGGTGGAAGCATCTCCACTCCTCACCCTCTGCCTTTGAGCTCAAATGAAGTCATGAGCCGTCTTCAAGCTTTCTCTCCCCTTCAGAGATGGAGGAGCCAAATTCTGCAGGGCTACTGTCTCCACGTGCTCCCCAGCTCCCTCGCCATTTTTCCTCAATATCTTTTTCTCTCTCTCTCTTTCTGTTTGAAATGTTGTCAGTTACCCCCTGGCCTCTTTCTCCGGGTTCTTCCCTTCAGCTTCCAAGCATCTAGCCATGGAGGAGAGAGAGACTGAGAGAGAAGAAAGGAATGAATGAGAGAGGAGAGAAAACCTCCTTGATGGTAATTTGCCTTCAAGCTCGCATCCTATTTCCTTGCTTCTTTTCCTCTCCGGATGTATTGGGCTCTTCTTGCATCGCCATAAAGAAATACCTGAGACTGGATAATTTAAAAAGAAGAGAGGTTTAATTAGCTCACGGTTCTGCAGGCTTTACAGGAAGCATGGTGCTGATATATGCTTGGCTTCTACGGGTGGGCGGGGGAGTCTCAGAAAGCTTGTAATCATGGCAGAAGGTGAAGGGGGAGCTGGCATATCACATGGCGAAAGCAGGAACGAGAAAGAGGGGAGGGGAGGTTCCACATACTTTTTTTTTCCACCCTGTAAAGGACTGAGTCAGCCGGTCCCCTTTATTGAACGCCATTGTAGAAAAGCGTGTAAGGATAAAGGGCTGATACGGGACTCGGCTCTGGGGCTGGGCGAGGAGTGGAAGGTGGAGTACGTGGGAAACAGGTCACGGGCAGAGCCCCTGGCCTGGATGAGTCCTCTTGATCTATTGATAGGCTTGCAAAATCAGTACTAGGGTGACGATCAGCAGAATGGTCGTGATGATGCCCGAAATCAGGGCCCAGATGTTCAAGAACTTGGTAGTGGAGGCATAGGCCTGGGCCCCAGTCAGGTCACCAACCATCTTCCTGTCCCTAGACTTCACGGAGTAGGTGAACGCTATGAAGCCCAGCAGCGGGAGCTTGTGAAGAGGGTGTTGAATAGGGACCAGACGACATGGTCGGGCACGGAGGTCTCGCTGCGAATGTGGATCACGGTGGATGTCGGGGGAGCAGGGTTGTAGGGCGCCCCCAGCGCAGCCACCTGGTGCTCCTCCTTCAGCATTTCATAGATGGGGGGACAGTCAGTGTTGGCAGGAGCGAAGGTTTGCATAGTGTGGTTCATGGTGTCCAGGGAAGACCACCTGTGGTCGGGTTGCTGGGATGGTTCTCCAGTTCCACGTACTTTTAAACAACCAGATCTCATGAGAACTCACTGTTACAGTAGCACCAAGCCATTAGGGATCCACCCCCGTGATCCAAACACCTCCCACCAGACCCCACCTCCAGCACTGGGCATTGCCGTTCAACATGAGATTTGAGCGGGGACAAATATCCTGACTATATCACCAGTTTTCCAAAGCAGTTTAAGGCCCTGGAAAATGCTCCCTTCAGTGACGCTGCACTGTGTTGACATTCTGGTGACAACCTCCCTGTGCCCCCATGGCTTCACCCCATCCACACGCTGATAACTTCCAGATCAGTAGCTGTGATTCAGACTTCTCTCCTCTGTTCCAGGTCATTTCTCCTGCCTCAGGCTCCTGAGTAGCTGGGATTGCATGCGTGCAGCACCACGCCTGGCTAATTTTTGTGTTTTTAATAGAGATGGGGTTTTCCCATGTTGTTCAGGCTGGTCTTGAACTCCTGACCTCTGGTGATCCACCCGCCTCCAGCCCTCTGGCTGACCTAGATTCATCTGAATGTTCTACAGCCTCCAAACTCAGCTTGTTCAGACCTTGAACCTGCGTTATTTACTATAATCTCGGTTTCCACTAGTATGAAGGCAACTCGTTTCCCTCAGAAAGAAACATACTGTCCTTGATGTGTTGTCTTTCATGAGTAATAGCTCATTGATATTCAGACCTCCTTGATTATACCTCGTAAATGCCTGTCCTGCCAGGTGTAAGGCAGTCTGGGCTCATACTCAGCATCAAGCAGTTTGAGCTTGCTGAGGGGCAGTGTGTGTTAGGAGGGAGGACCAGAGTGTCAGGTCACATTCAGCTCCAGAGGGTCTCTATGTGGTAACTGGGGCTTCATCCTATAAGCAGTGGAAACTGCCAGCCACATGTACAGTTTCAACTGATCAGTTGGGCAGCATCATGAGAAATACATACTGAAGAGATAGATAAACTAGAGGCATGAAGGTTGGCTGGGAGGTTCATGTAACCATCCGAGCAAGCGTTAATCAGGGCCTGTGGTATGCAGGGTACTGGTGAAGTGGCCATATGGACCCCTATGTAAGATAGAGGCGTTTTTGCATCTTGTAAGTTGATATGCCTTATTCCAGCTGCAGGGGAGGCTGAAATAAAGCCTCTGCCTTGTCAGGCCTATGTCCACTAAAACTCTCTTACTGACTTGGAGCTTCCTGTTGCTTCCTCTAGGGGAGGATGTCCAGCTCTTTTTTTTTTTTTTTTTTTTTTTTTTTTTTTGGGGTTTTTTTTTTTTTTTTTTTTTTTTTTTTTTGAGATGGAGTTTTGCTCTTGTTACCCAGGCTGGAGTGCAATGGCGCAATCTCGGCTCACCGCAACCTCCACCTCCTGGGTTCAGGCAATTCTCCTGCCTCAGCCTCCT
>NW_016107408.1:2914927-2943747 GCF_001604975.1 Cebus imitator | reverse complement strand
CCAGGATGGTCTCGATCTCTTGACCTTGTGATCCACCCGCCTCGGCCTCCCAAAGTGCTGGGATTACAGGCGTGAGCCACCACGCCCGGCCCCGATGTCCAGCTCTTAAACCTGATATGTTAGCCTTGAGCTCAGGAGGGAGGTCCTGGCTGGTGATAGGGAGGGGTGGGTGTGACCACAGGGATGGGAGACCTTTCCCAGCATAGCCCTGACTCTGCTCCCTGCCTGGCTGTCTCAGTCCGTTTCAGCTACTGTAACAAAGTGACATGTACTGGATGGCTTCTAGGCAAGAGAAATTTACTTCTCACAGCTCTTGAGGCTGGAAACTCCAAGATCAAGGTGCCAGCAGATTCAGAGTCAATATCTGGTGAGAATCTGCTTTTTTTTTTGAGACGGTCTCCCTCTGTCACCCAGGCTGGAGTGCAGCGGCATGATCTCGGCTCACTGCAACCTCTGCCCCCCAGGTTCAAGCGATTCTCCTGCCTCAGCCTCCTGAGTAGCTGGGATTGCATACGTGCAGCGCCATGCCTGGCTAATTTTTGTGTTTTTAATAGAGATGGGGTTTCCCATGTTGTTCAGGCTGGTCTTGAGCTCTTGACCTCTGGTGATCCACCTGCCTCAGCCTCCCAAAGTGCTGGGATTATAGGCATGAGCCACTGTGCCCAGACTGCTGCTTTTTTTTTTTTTTCCCCAGAGTCTTGCTCTGTCGCCCAGGCTGGAGTACAGTGATGTGATCTCAGCTCACTACAACCTATGTCTCCCAGGTTCAAGCAGTTCTCCAGCCTCAGCCACCCAACTAGCTGGGATTATAAGCAGGCACCACCACACCTGGCTAATTTTTGTATTTTCAGTAGAGCAAGGATTTCGCCACGTTAACCAGGCTGGTCTTGAACTTCAGAGTCTGCCCTTAGAAAGCGTGTATTCAGGGACTTGTAGAGTGAATCAGTTCCCTGCAGTACCACAAAGTGTGTGGCTTAAAACAACAGAAGTGCATTGTCTCACAGCTCTGGAGGTGAAAGACCCCACAGCAAGACATCTACAGGGTTGGTCTTTCCAGAGGCTGTCAGTGGAGGGAGAATCATTTCCCTGCCCCTCCCAGATGCTGGGGGCTGCAGCAAGCCTTGCGTTCCTTGGCTCATTGATACATAACTCTATTCTCTGCCTCTGTCCTTAGATTGTCTTCTCTGGGTATCTCTATATCTGCTTCCTCTTCTTTTCTTCTTAGAGGGCCTTATCATTGGATTTAAGGTCCATCCTTATCCAGGAAGGTCTTGCCTCAAGAGCCTTCCCTTAATTCTATCTGCCAGGGGCACTTTTCCAAGCAAGCGTGTATTCACAGGTATGGGAGATTGGGACTTGAACATATATACAGTATTTATTCATTTATTTTGGCAGAAAGCAGAGAGATATAGTTGAACCCACTACAGTGCAGAGGAGTCCTTTTATAAATAGAATTTTTTTTTTTTTTGGATGATGATGGATGGAAAGTGAAGTATTTTCTCAGGATGAAATGTACTGAGAGTCAGTTATTTTAAAACTATAATGTCTTACATCCGCTCTTGTTCAAGATTGTTGATAATAGCCGTTCCTCTGCCCTTCCTCACCCTAACGCAAGCTTGTATTAGAAAAAAAATAAGACAAAATAGTGGAAATGTCAAAGCATTTTCAAAGAGGTGGAAGTGAAGGACAGGTTTTAGTAAAAGCAGTTCTCTCTTTCCCAGAAGTTCCTGGCAGAAGGAGTTCTCTGAAGCCAGCTTTCTTGACATGGAAGGAACGGAGCAGAGGGGGAGAGTTGGAGAGGATATGGGTTCATGGGGCACTGTGACCGTGACAAACACCTGTTGAGTTTCCCCGGTTTTCTCATGGAACTTATAAATATGACTTTATTTTAAAATGTTCACTTTGGTGATGGTAAAATAAGTGAAGCCCAGGAAAGGAGAGAGAGACCGATGGTGCCAGACAGTTTGGGAATTAGAACTCGGGCCCAGATGATGAGTGTGGACCCTAGTGAAAGAGGCTAATTTGGGTTTTGTTTTTGTTTTTTTTTTTAATTTGAGACAGAGTCTCTCACTGTTGCCTGGGCTGGAATGCAATGGCGCAATCTCGGCTCACTGCAACCTCCACTTCCTAGGTTCAAGCGATTCTCCTGCCTCAGCCTCCTGAGTAGGTGGGATTACAGGTGCGGGCCACAACACCCAGCTAATTTTTTGTATTTTTAGTAGAAGCAGAGTTTCACTATGTTGGCCAGGCTGGTCTTGAACTCCTGACCTCATGATCTGCCCACCTCAGCCTCCCAAAGTGCTGAGATTATAGGCAAGAGCCACCGTGCCCAGTCAGGAAATGTTTTAAAGAAAAGAAAATGAATGCTGACCTAGTAGAGAGCAGAGAGCAAAGTGAAAGAGCAGCTGTAGTCTACATGGAATGATGAGCTTGTCAAGTCTCGGAATTGCTCTGACACAGAGCAAGTTCAAGATAGCAAAGCAGACACATAGCTGTGCCCTCTCCCCCCATCTTCATGGCTCTTAGCACTGTGCCGCGCATGTAGTAGACATGAAATTAATTCCCTGAAATTGACTACTGCCTCTTCATCCCAACTATCCACTCTGAAATCAACATCGACTTTGGGAATGCTTCTGGGCTCCTCAGAAAAGATGTATTTCCCCAGGATGTGGTTATGATCAGCTCAGAGACATGAAATCACCCCCCAAATCAGGAAGAGAGGCCAGGGTGTTTATACCTGCTCTCCTTTGGGAGGTGTGTTCAGAGAATGCCTTGTTGATCCAGCTGTTGCTCTTCAGCTAGCTCGGTTTCTCCTCATTGCTTTCTGAACAGTGCTGGCCCACTTGGAGCTCTTCATCCTCTTCTTTTCCAAGAATGATTAGTCCACAAACTGCCTGAGTTGAAATAGAAAAAGAAGCCTTTAGCTCATCTTTGTGCTGGCCACTTGGTGACCCTTGAGTACACTGACCAAGGGATGGTCAGTGCTTGACCAACACAATTACCAGCTCCATGCAGGCCTTGTAAGTGGGTCTCTAGTCACTGGGAGAAAATCCCCGGATGTCAAGACCTTGGGAGTAGAAGTGGGTGTGGATTACAGGTTCCTCATGAACCCCGCAGACTCCTTGCCCTGTTGGAATGGAAGTTGCCAGAAGGGACCAAAAAAGGAGCCCTTGTAAAGGCAGGGCTAAGAGCAAGCCTGGTGGCCCCAGTCTAAAGGCAGTTCTGGGTTCAGATGTTCCTCTCCACAGATGTAGGCGCAGCTGAGAAGTCTGGGGATCGCAAGTTGCAGCAGAAGTGAGCTAAGTGAGAATAGAGAAATTCATACCAGAAGGTATGAATTTCTTCTTCAGCTAGAGATGCTGCCGTGAAAATGTTGAGTGGGTGAAGGTGGAGGTTGTTGATAGCATTCCCTCGCCCCGGCAGCTGTACCAAGGGGAGGGGTGGATTAGCACAGTCAGATGAAGAGCGCTTGTGCTGGGGCAGCAGAAGCCAGGAAGGGATTTATCCTGCACCTCTCCTGTCCCAGGATGTCTAGGAGGTCCCCTAAAGCCAGCTTCCTAACTGCTTTTCATTTTTTGCTTTATTTTATTTTAATTTTTTTTGAGACAGGGTCTTGCTCTGTCACCCAAGCTGGAGTGCAGTGGCCCAATCTCACCTCATTGCAACCTCCGCCTCCCAGGTTCAAGTGATTCTCCCATCTCAGCCTCCCAAGCAGCTGGGATTACAAGCATGTGCCATCACGCCCAGCTCATTTTTGGATTTTTATTAGAGATGGGGTTTCACCATGTTGGCCAGGCTGATCTCGAACTCCTGTCCTCAAGCGATCTGCCCGCCTCAGCCTCCCAAAGTGCTGGGATTACAGGCGTGAGCCACCACGCCCGGCCCTGCATGTTAAAAGGCCACCCTGCCAACTGGAGAAAACATGGTTGGACACTAAGTGAAAGTCCGTTTCTTATGCTGGAGCCTCATCCAACCTATTCCTTCCCCAGCAGGTGGGTGTTGATTCGGTTAAGCAGGGTCAGGCAGGATGGCAAAAGCTCCCAGGTTGTGAATGCAGCTGGGTCCACAGGAAAGTCAGGTAAAAGAGAAACCAGAAAACTCCATGGTCTTTAGCAAATGGGCTGGATCCATAAAAGAACTCCTTACAGTCCAGAATACTATTTATTCTGAGTCTGCCCAATTTAAAGAAATTTGGTTATCTACTTCCTCAGGCTTTATTAGATTAGGGAAGCAAAGCCAAATGTAATGTGGAAGGGAAAAGGTCTTGCTCAACATGGGCCTCCTGACGACCGGGAGATAGCAAAGCAGACGCCGTGATGACAGTGAATCCGACGTAAAATCGATGACCATATGTCATCCACAGAGACGCCACTACCGCGGACAGAGCAGCTGGCGGTGGTTCTAATGAGAGCCCTGACATCCCCTCCTAGCTCAAGATGTCTCAGGCCATCACTGTTTTGTGTGTTGTCACACAGTAATTAATGTTTCTGAAATGCTTCTGAGTCATCAATATAGAAATTAAATTAAGGAGGCAGGAAGATGAGTGTTGCCTTTAAAAACAACTTCTTTCAAAATGAAGGAAAATACCAGTGCTTCAGGTGAAGGCCCCACTTAGGAAAAAGCCACGTGAATTAGACCAGCTGGCTCGCCTGGGGTGCACTGATGGCGCTGGCCAAACAGGAGAGGGCAGAGGTGGTCCTGCATCGATGATCCAGGGGCTGAGAACGGGACCTCCTGCTCAGAGCATGAATCCTGCTGCCTCTGCAGGACTGAGCCTCTGTGGTCTTCTCTGTGAAATGATGGTTCTAATACTATTTCCCCTATGGGATAAATGAGACAATGGGCCAGGCACAGTCACTCACGCCTGTAATCCCAGCACTTTGGGAGGCTGAGACGGGTGGATCACCTGAGGTCAGGAGTTTGAGACCAGCCTGGCCAACATGGCGAAACCCCGTCCCCACTACAAATACAAAAATTAGCCATGCATGATGGTGGGCCCCTGTAATCCCAGCTACTCAGGAGGCTGAGGCAGAATAATTGCTTGAGCCTGAGAAGTGGAGTTTGCAGTGAGCCGAGATTGCGCCACTGCACTACAGCCTGGGCAACAGAGCAAGACTCTGTCTTACATACTTGCATACAAACATACATACATATGTACATACATGCAATATATGTAAAGCTACTTGCATGCATACATACATACATGCAATATATGTAAAGCATAGTGCCTGTCTCAGAATCTTCCGTTACTATTTTTATTCATTTCCTGTAGCTTCCATAATGAAGTACCACAAACTGAGTGACTTAAATACAACAGAAATTTATTCTCTCCTAGCTCTGGAATCTAGACTTCATCTTGACTTCAGTCAAGGTGTCCAGAGGGCCATGCTTCTCCTGAAGGCTGTATGGAGGACTTTCTTTGCCTCTTGTAGTTTCTTAGAGTTGCCGATAATTCTTGGTCTAACTTGGCTTGTAGATGTGTCATTCCCATGCCGCCTCCATCTTCACATGTCCTCCTCCCCTCTGTATCTGTATATCTCTCTGTTTCTGTGTTCTCTTGTTATAGGGACACTCATCCTTAGATTGAGAACCTACCCTCATCTAGTATGACCTCATTTTGACTACATCTGTAAAGACCTTATTTCCAATAAGGTCACATGCTGAGGTTCTAGTAGACACGGATTTTGGGCGGACACTATTCAACCCCGTATACTATTCCCTGGCATGATTTACAATTTTCTGAGAAGGATTCCTCTTACATAGGTAACTCCCTTCCTGCTGCTGTCCCCTTTCAGCTGGCCAGCTGAAGGAGACCTGAAGCTATGACCATAACACCCCCTTTTTGGTTTAGAGCCTTGTACCCTACTAAAATGCACATGGTTCAATAGGGATTTGTTATTGTTGTTTTAAGTCCTATTAAACACTGAAGCCCCAGTGTGAATATGTTTCTTCAGGCTTCATCCCAGATCCCAGTGACAACAGTGCAGTTTACAAAGCGGGTCCACCCTTGACCTCAGCCAATCCTCGAGGTCCCCCAGGAATGTAGGCAGATCGGATGGCCCCCTCTTAGGAGATGAAAGAAGTGGAGTGGAAAGAGGTCATGTAGCCACGAACTGCAAAAGTCAACTTCAAAGCTAAGGCCCCCAATGACTTCTCCCGTTAAGGCAGGTGGGGACTTGGTGAGGGGCGGGTCGTTGATTTACCGTGGACCAGCTGCTACTTTTGGCAGGTGACTTCAGCTCTCCAAGCCACCATTTTTCTACCCGTAAAGTGGAGTGGATAAGATCCTTGGAATGCTATTGTGAGGATGAAATCAGACCAGACCGCGGGTATATAATGCCACTGGAAATGTCCCAGTAAGCGCTAGTCTCTTCCTCTGTCTAGCAGCTGAATTAGCAAGAGCCTGTCTTCCGGTTTTACTCAGTACTTGCCCCGCGTGATCCTGGATGGTTTACATTTGGGAAGCATTGAGTGCCGTGATGGCAGGGGGAAAGAATGGAGGCAACGGCCTATGAGCCCCTGCAGAATCTAAGTGTCTGTCTCGGGAGGGCACAGAGCGGACTTCTGGGTTGGCACCTCCACTCTGCCATCTGGCACGTGCAAGCAGAGTCCCAGGCCTGCTGTTTGTAATTGCATCTCCCCCAAGCAGGGGTTCTGCCCATCTGTATTCCTCAATTCTTCCTGGACCAGCCTGATCCAGGGAGAGGGAACATGTGGCAGTCTCCATGGGATCTGCCTGGAAAAGAGATTTTCATAAATAACTCAGAGCTGCAGAGGGACCTGAAGAGCCGGTAGGGGAGTTCTGTGTAAATATCCACAATGGTTCGGAAATACGTGCAGATACGAAGCAGGCCAGGGCCAAGCTCTCAGCTGCAGCAGAAGAGTGAGAACTAAACTCTTTTCCCTCATTCCAGCCCAGCTCTGCGGTAGGTTCTTTGATCGCTGGACCCCAGAGAAGGGAATCTGCTCGGTCCTTCCAGGTAGACCGGGAAACGTGCTTTATGGCAGAGGCTGGCCTTGAGTTTAGCCCTGGGTGTATGTTGAAGCTTGAGAGTCACCAATGGAAATTAGCTGGTACCTTGTAGCCTGGCTTTCTGCAGCTGCCCCTGAGTAATCTGATTCCCACAGTGCTCCCAAGATTGTCTTGTAGGCTGTAATCCTTTAGGAGAGTGTGTAGATCTTCTCACTGAGTTGCGCCATTTGTTAGCTCAGAGCTCTCTACTTTCTACCTTGCAGCTCAGCTACCTTGTCTAGTTGTGCCCTGCACCTAACTCCCCAGCCTCCAGGAGGCAGCGCTAGAACCACCCTGCCCTGCTTGTTACAAATAATACAGCATCCCTGTCCCTATTGTGTTTCTCTGAATCCAGGTGTGCTTTCAGGAGGGTCACAGATGATGCAGATGTAGCTGCCTGCCTGAAGGTTGGACCTCAGGATGGTGGCCAGTGGGGCACCTCAGCAGCCTGGAAACTGGGCTGCAAGGGAGTGGGGGTCCCCAGTGGTGCACTAGGCTTGGGACCGCAGATGCTGTTATAGAGAAGAAGGTGCTATGTTTGCTGAGCGTCACAGTGGGAGGTCTTGGGGCTAGAAATGGTAAGCAAAACAAAGAAAAGGGCCAGGTGTTCGGTGAATGGGTGCTCACATTAGCCAGCCCTCCAAATCAGAGAGTTCCTGCTGGTGAAATGAGTATAAGGAGTTTTTGGTTGTTTTTTCTTTTTCCCTGTGTAGCCAGACACCATTACTCCCTTAACGAGTGCCTGAAAGTTAGACGGGCACGAATCAGAAGATGAAGCCAGGGAAAAGAGAATAAGGAGCTGGTATTCTCTGAGCTCCAAGTCATCCTAGACTGAAGGGAATGTATCCCTGACCTTGACTTAGAAAGAATAGTAAAGCACTCTAGCCTAAATGGCAAATGTATACAGCCAGATCCCGACAGATGCTCAAACTAGAAGCCACTGTTTCCTTTACGAAGAAGTGTTTTGATTTTTCAAATAGCAAGTGGGGCACATAAAACGGCCCATTTGTCAGCCGTAGATTGGGTCACTGCCTGGCTGATTGAATTCTTAAGGCCGACTGACAGGCCCAATTAATGCGAGATCAGAGTCCCCATCCAGACATGACTTCAGACGCATCTGTTTACCTTTATTTGGTGTAAAGGATTCTTAGCAGGGTCCTGTTGGGCTCAGGTTATTCCAGGGAGGTAAAGCCTTGGCCAATTTAATTAGATGCTGCTCTGGAGCTAATGTTTTGTAAAATGAAGCACTGGTTTGTAACTGAAGACCTGTTATTTGGTTGCCTGGAAACTAGTGCTTTTATTCCCCAAAGTTGTCACCAAGCCCTTCTGGGAGGCAAGGTGATGAGCTGGCACAAACCCTCCCAAGCAGTGAATTTCCCAGGAGCTAGACGTGAATCAATGCGCCCAGAAGATGGAGAGTTTGGTGGTCTCTCACAACTTGCGTCTCTGCATGGGGCATGAGCCTGTCTGCTCTCTGCTTTCCTCCCTGCTCTCTGCCTTCCTCCCTGCTTCTGGCTCCAGCTGTCTGTTCCACCAACGCATCATTACTCACGTACATTTCCACGGACCCCATTGCTGGTGTAAGCACGGCTACTTATCTAGAGAAATCAGGAGTGATTCAGCTCCATTTTGCAAACAGAGAGACGTGGAGGCCCAGAGCAGTTAGTTGGAAGCCCAGGCAGGTTTTGCGTCAACGTTGCTCCCATTAGCACGTCCGGCTCTGTTAATGCCATGCCCTGCTCTTTGGTGTAAGAGGAAACATAGATGTCTCCCAGTCCAGGCTCATCTGTGGGACAGGCTGCTCCCATCAGTTCAGGAACTCTGCAGTGGGTTGGTGTTTCGCTCTTCAGCCCCTGTTCCTCCTTGTCCATGGCTAAGCCTGAACATTTTTTTCTAGGTCTACAGGTCAATGAAGGTCAAGTTATTTATGTTATAGGCCCATGGGCTCCAACCCCAAGGAGTTAAGACTTGGTAGTGGAAGTGGAGTAATACATATAAAACATTGAGATAAATGAAGGTTGCAGATGTGCGCCACTGTGCTAAACCTGGACTTACTGGCAGGCTGGATGGTCCCAGAGGCCTTGGGAACAGGTTGGACCTGCCAGCGCTGGCACAGAGTGCTCAGGTATGAAGAGGAAGGCACAAGTGTAGTGTAAAGATGGGAACCTCAAAGACTGCCCTTCCTGGGGTGGAGGGCATTGCTCAACCCTCCTGAAGATCAGTCCTGTAGCACAGGATTGTTGGGCCAGCCCCTCCTGTTGTCCAGGGCTAGAAAGGACTCCGGGGAGGAAAGAGAACCCCAGGGATATCATACCAGGTCAGAAGAATGAGGAGTGTCTGGATTTCTTATGTCAATGATGGAAGGGAGGCAGCATAAGTGACAGGTTGAGATGGAAGAAAGCCCCACCCCCCACAGGAAAAGGAGGGTGAGGTGGTGGAAAGAGGCTTCCCTCTCGGGGAGAAGAGAAAAAGCATGCTCTGTGCATTGCCTCTCCTTTCCTACCCCAAGTCTTCAACTCCATCTCCATTTCTTTTGCCGATAACTGGTTTATTGCATTCTTTTTGAAATTAGCATGTTATAAGACATCACATTTTCCTTGATCGTTTGACATCTAAAAGATAAAAATCATTTCTCTGTAAATCACACGTCGATTTTCTTATAAATTCTCCATTGCAGTTGGCCTCAGTGTGGCTGGTGAGCACATTGCCACACAGTCTTGTTTTATTAGGAATCAGAGCCTGTGCACTTTCTTACCCATTGTCCTCTTTTCTCCCTGCTATGTAAGTAGAGATGGCCGCAGGAAACTTTAAAGATAATCCTTGCAACCATGGGGCTTCTCAGCTGCAGGCTCTCCTCCCACAAGGTGAGCCTGGAGGAGCAGGTGTGCTGTAACCCCCCATTTCCTCCTCTGGGTCAGCTTCTAGAGAACATGACACATCAAGTGACTCTCAGTGCATACCTCTGCTCATTGTTCCTCATCATTCCCTAAAATATAGGGCTATTTAAGGATTTTTTTTTTTTTTTTGAGATGGGGTCTCACTCTGTCACCCAGCCCAGGCTGGAGTGCAGTGGTGCCATCTCGGCTCACTGCACCCTCAGCCTCCCAAGTAGCTGCGGTTACAGGTGTCTGCCACCGCTCCTGGCTAACTTTGTATTTTTAGTAGAGATGGGGTTTTGCTATGTTGGTCAGGCTGGTCTTGAACTCCTGAACTTAAGTGATCTGCCTGACTCAGCCTCCCAAAGTGCTGGAATTACAGGCATGAGCCATTGCAGCCGGCCAGGATTTTTTTTTTTTTAAATGAGCAACACATACATATAGAACAGTACCTGACATGTCGTAAATGCTAAATGATGTTGCCTATTATTTTTTAACATCATTAAGATTCATTATAAACAAACTATATACTAGAATAACCTCTTACTCATGTGCAAAATCTGGATGAGAATGCCTGCCTGCCTCAGAAGTACAGGGTGTGCACGTGTTCCCCATCAGCAGGAGCTTATTACACATGTATTGAATGACTAATATGGGCTGTCAGCTGTCAGCCCTGACAAATTTGAAGGTATATATTGCTGTGCTTCCAAATGCATAGTGCTGGTTCTAAATGTGCTTGCTGCCTTGCAGTGCATTTATTGGGCATGTTGCTCTTTTGGCCAATGTGGTGATGTTATCAGTCCAGGTCCTCTGAGAAGTGGATTCAGAGAAGGAATTAGGCCTGCATGAGATGATATTGATTGGGACAACGACCTGGGAAAGACCAAGGGAAGGGAGCAGGAGCTGGCAGACTGCCATGCAGGCCTGACACCCATGAAAGGAGAGGGTGAAGGAAGGAGACCTGGGAAGAAGAGCTGCCAGTCACAGCACAGTTCTAAGAACATTAGGTCAGGCTGAAGGAAGGTCCATGAGCCAAAAGTGCCGTCTAAAAGGAGTGCCACATCCCATTAGAATGGGCCTGCAACTATTACCACTATCTGACTCCAGAACTTTTTTACCTTCCCAAACTGAAACTCTTTCTCCATGAGACACTAACTTCATTTCCACCCTCCAGCCATCTGGCAACCACTGTTCTACTTTGTGTCTCTTTGAATTGACTACACTAGGAGCCTCACATAAATTGATCATACAGTATTTGTCCTTTTGTGTCTGGCTCATTTCACTTAGCATAATGTACTCAAGGTTATGAACCCAGAAAATCTGAGACAAGTCTCAGTTAATTGAGAAAGTTTATTTTGCCAACGTTGAGGACAAGCCCATGACACAGTCTCAGAAGTCCTGATGATATGTGCCAAAGGTGGTCAGGGCACAGTTTGGTTTTATACATTTTAGGGAGACGTGAAACACCAGTCAATACATGTCAGAAGTGCACTGGTTTAGTCTGGAAAGGTGGGGCAATTTGAAGCAAAGGCAGGCGGAGCTTCCAGGTCACAGACAGGTGAGATACCAACAGTTGCATTCTTCTGAGTTTCTGATTAGTCTTTCCGAAAGAGGCAATCAGATATGCATCTATCTCAGTGAGCAGAGGGGTAACTTCGAATAGAATGGGCTTAAGCAGTTTCCAGCATGAATTTTCCTTCGTGATTTTGGGGGCTCAAGATAGTTTCCTTTCACAAGGTTCATCCATGTTGTAGCATGTTCCAGAATTTCCTTTCTTTTTTAAGATTGAATATGTTCCATTGTAGGTAATGCATGGGTTTTTAAAGGTCGTTAACCCGCTTGGTAGATAAGTGACAACACGACCATGGAAGCGCAAAGGGCTGTTGACTTTCATTGACTCTGGGATCACCCCAGCTAGGATTATGGCATTTCCTTGAGTCAGAGCCACTGGCTAAGAGAGTGAACTCCAGGCCATTGTGAGAGGGTGGTGAGCAAAGAAGGGTGGCCTGGGGAAGTCGATTGTTAAATGTGATCTAAAAGCCAAGAAGGAGCCTTTCTCATTCACACCTGATTATCTCTTGGAGACTTGGCTAGATTTAGCCACACCAAGGACTGTGCCGTAGGCTGGCCTTAATGAAACATTGTGTGAGCCAGAGGATGGAGTTGTCAAGTCCAGTGGTAGGAGAGGTGGAGAAAGCAGGCCCTGGTTCCTGCCTCAGGTGTACAGAAGTCCCTCATGGGATGGCTGCTTGGGTCAGCTTCTGAGAGGCTACCCTCTGCCTCTGGGACACTTCCAGGCTGCCTGGTGGTCTATGTCATTAAAACTGCCTCTACAAGAATTAGAACAGTGAGAGATTATGGCAGTGAAAGATACCTAAGCTAATCCACCCCACTCTCTTGCCTTTCCCTTAATTATTCCTGGGCTTTTGGGCTGCACTAACTTCAGAAGACATTTAGGTTATAGGTTAGATGATAATAGCGCTTCTCCAAAACTCAGCTGCCTTGAAAGGCTATCGGACTGGGGAAGAACATCTGAATTCTGCTGAAGTATATACATAGATTGCCAGCCATTCCTGCAGATAGCACCACTATTATCTATTGGCCCTTTGGGATATCTTTTTAGTTTTTTTGCATGTTGAAACCTGTGGCTCCACCTGGAACTGATGGCTCCTGTGGTCCCCACCAGGGAGCAACTCAGCTTAAGACGTGGGCCTTGACTCGCTATGATTTCTCCTCTGCCCCAGCCAATGAGCAGCAAGCCCAGCTACCCCCACCCCTTCACCCAAACTGATTTTGTACAGTCCCCTAACCTAGGAGCTTTGGGTGAGATTGATTTGAGTACTCACTCTGTCTCCCTCGTGGTGTGGCCGGCCTCGTGTCTATTAAACTCTGTTACTGCAGTGCTTTGGTCTTCCTTTGTACAGCAGGTCTTTCTTTGTAACCCCTGAGCAGTTACAGCGTGGTCACCAGGATCCTTGAGGGCAGTGCCGTTTCATCTGCCCATTTATCCTATTGCGTGCTAAGCATTCACCTTGCTGCTGAAGATTCATAAGGTGATGAAGGGAACATACACAGGCATTCCTTACCCACAGCTCACAGTCTAGTGGGCATTACAAATGCTCCGAGTCACCTCCTGCGTGAAGCTCTGCTGACCGACTCATGGAAAATAGCTGTCCATAGAGCCGTCTTTCAGTTCTGCAGTATTTTTCTTCATGGCGGTTAGCACCACCTGACATTAAATTCTGTCTCCGTTGATTTTGTCTGCTCTGTCTCCCCTATAAGAAAACAGCCTCCCAAAGGGCAGGCATTGCTTTGCTTATTGCAGTTTGCCCCAGCCTTCACCCTGTGCAGCCCTCACCCTTTCCTTTGAAAGGAGGGTGCCCAGCACTGTCCAGCCCAGCTCCCTGGACTTTCTGGGACCAGTTCTCTGAATGCTGTCTCTCTAGCAGCTTGACTGAGCTCTGGCCCTGTGTACATGCTGAGTAACTACTGAGAAAATCAGCAAAACAAAATATTATAATAAATTTGCAGGTTCAGCAGTAAGGAGGGACTAGTGTAAGAGTTAAAGAGGAAGGAAGCACAAAAGTGGCTCAACAGCCAAAAGTTTATTTTGGAGAATAAACCTGAGAGGGGCTTCTGGCTGATTTTGGTCAGGAGCTTTCTCTCTTACAGACAAATAATATTTATTGGTGAGAGAGCTTATTTCAGGCTTGGAATGTCTCTGTCTGGGGGAGAAGTTTATGGTGGGGCTGGAATGTCTCTGGTCAGGGAGGAGGTTATCTTGAGGCTGACATCTCTTCAGCCAGAGGGAAGGTTGTCTTGGGGCTGGCACGTCTCTGGTCATGGAGGGGTTTGGAATGTTTCTGCTCAGACATGTTATTTGTAGTTTATGGTCATGTTGACCTTAGCCATCAGGCTGATGCCCTTTGGATTTTAGCAGCTTTTGGTCAAGGTGAACTTTAAAATGACAGTGCTTGTCCAAGATGGTGATGCTCCTGCTCTGTCATTAGTAAAAGAGGGTAGGAGAACAAATAAGAAGCAGAATATCTACCCCAGTTTGGAGGCCAGGAAAGATTTCTCGGAGTAAGTTACACTGGAAACTGTGATCTGAGAGACAAGTAAATGTTAGCTACGCAGGCAGCAAAGAGAGAGAGAGAGCTACCAGCCGAAGAAGCCATGGTAAGAAGGGCCCCAAGGCTGAAGGAAGATGTACTTGGAAAGTCCGGGTGGCTACAAGCCAGGAGAAGGATGGGCAGGGCCAGATGATACAAGGCCTTGAGGTGGTGTGAACTCTTTAACTTCCTCCTGAGTATGGGAAAACCACTGGAAGGTTTTAAGCAGAGAAGAGAGGTGCTGAGGTCTATGTTTTCAAAAGGTCCTGTTGATCCAGAATTCTACTTCTAAGTATATGCCCCTTTGGGCAATGGTTTCTTCCAGACTAATTGTCTTTCCATGCATAATGCAACTTAACAGGTGATGACGGTGGCAGCCAGCATCATACAGTGCTGTGTGATTAGGGAAACCTCTCCCTTGCACCATCTCACTCCATCCTCCCCTCCACCTTGTGCGGTAGGTGTCATTCTCACCTTCCCTGGTCTAGAGCTGAGGCCCTGTGACAGTAAGTGATTCACAAAGGGACATTCAGCTGATGAATGATCCTTGGCATCATTCTCACTCTGAAATTCACATCCCATGTTCCACCATAAGCTCTTGTGGCCACTTTTACCAACAGGAGCTCCTAGCAGCTCAGTGATTCCCGCTGCAACTCTTTCTGCCAATTGTAGATCATTACTCAGCTGGCTCCTGGAGGAGCCTGGCCATGCTGAGAGCTGTCTGGGCTCTCGAGGTTGGTGAAAAATTTTCCATCATCTTGTAACCAACATTGAGCCAAATTATGAGTCAGACAGTCCTTTCTGAATGGGGGGAAAAAAGTCTCCCTTTGGGGGCACCTTAGAACACAAAGATAAACTGACAAAACATGTTGTTACCAGATTGAAAAATAGCCACCTTGCCATTGACCTGATTTCAAAAGCTGGTGGCTTCAGGGGATTATTGCTGGTGAATTCCTTTGATAGGGAAGTGCCAAGCACTCTCCAGCCCAGCTCCCTGGTCCTTCCTGAACCAGTTCTCTGTGGCAGCGGGGGAGGGGGTACCCCCAGGCAGATTTGTAGCCACAGATGAACCAGTGGGTTCATTTTGCCTGCTGCCCAGATAAAGCCAATTGATCAAAATGAGGGAATTACAGTAGAGAAAGAGTTTAATTCACTCAGAGCCAGTGGAGTGGGGGACCGAAGTTTTGTTATTCCTTAAATCAGCCTTTCCAAAAATTCTGAGGCTAGGGTTTTTCAAGGATAGTTTGACAGGCAGGGAATGGGTGCTGCTGATTGGTTGTGAATGCAGTCATTGCGGTGTGGAAAACGGTCCTTGCATGCCGAGTCTGCTGCTGGGTGGGGGCTTCAGAACCAATTAAGAGTCAAGGGTCCAGGGAAGAAATGTCAAAACCAGAAAAGACACCTCAAAAGGCCAATTTTAGGTTGTCTACAGGAGAAATTGGGGAAGTCACATATCTTTTGACCTCTGGAAAAATGGCTGGTAGCCATTTTTGTCTCTACTTAGCAGAATTCAGACTTCCGTCACCCTCCTAATTTGATGATCCTTCATTAGCTTTACAAAGGCAGTTTAGTTTGGGGGAAGAGCTGCTATCATTTAAACTATTAACTAACTCCCAGAGTTGCCTTGGCCCAAGCCCAAGAATGACTAAGGGCAGTTTGGAGGTCGTAGGAAAGATCGGGGTTGGTTAGATCACTGCCGTAATTTTCTCACTGTTAGAATTTTTGCAAGGGTGGTGTCAGATTGTTCTGACTCCACCGTCACTGGACAGATGGCTCTTTGTGGTTGGTTTTTGAAGACATGGTGCCTAAACTCCCCACCAGCACCGACACTCACTTTTCTCTCCAATTGCTGGGCTGCAAATTGCAGTGTCATATAGCTTCCATAAGGTATAGAATCAGACCCAACCTCCTGAGCTCGGAGCACAAGACGTCAATAACATGGCCTGCGGTGCATCTGAGTTCCAGTCTGCCCCAGCCCTCACCCAGTGCAGCCATAACCATCAATGGGCTGTCTCGTTGACCATGCCATGTAGGTTTTTCTTGTTGCATGAGTCAGAAAGAGGGTCACTGAAGGGGTACCCAAGGCCTGGAACTGTAGGAGGAAAACTCATCCCCCTAAGGACCCAGTGCCCCTAACCAGTCCTACAATTACCCACGATGGGAAGACACTTCAGTTATTGTTCTGGCTGAACCAAGGGAAATTAGGGGTGGGGAAACATCAAGCTATACAAATACCCCTGTGCCCTTGCCAAGCACAGAAGAGCTTTGCCTTGTCCCCACTGCAGCTGAACCACTAGGAGGGCCCAGGATTTGAAATCCAAGGAACAGAGCTGCGCACAGCTCCCTGAGCCCCCGGGCTGTCTCCCACCTTCCCAAAGGCCAGCCATTAAGACAGCTCCTCCCTCAGTCACAGTGAACTTCCTGAACCAGATACTGAACAAGGCCGGGGAGAGACAGGGCTGGGGAGAGCTGCGTGATAGAGGCCCGTGGTTAGTGATCCTGGGCCTTCCCCCCTGGACCCTAACTTCAGAGTGCATGGCGAAATAGCACCGGCCCACGGGAAATCAGGCACTAGATCTAAAAGCAGTTGGATAAACCAAGCTTTATTTGGGTACTTAGGAAAAGACAAGCCAAGCAGAGACAGTGGAAGCCACAGGTGAGAGATCCTGGGAGGCAGGTGCTGAAAATGGAACCAGATATGAGCAGGTGAGCTGAGTTTGTCTGGATGGAGTGGGCTCTGATCATTAGCTTACTGTGCTGGAAAATTCCTTTAAGCCCCAGGTCAAAACTCAGTTTTTCCATGAAGCCTTTTCTAACTCCTTCGAATACAGCTGGTCACTCTGTCTTAAAGGGCTCTGTTTCCTTTGTCAGAACGCTTGTGTTTCAATATGTCCCCAATTCTAAGCAAATGCCTGGTACAGAGGAGGTACTCAGTAAGTATTTGTGGACGGAATAAATGGGCAACCTACATGGATGGGTGAATTTTATTTTATTCAGATATAGTCAAGAGATGGGGGAGGATGAGTTTGTAAACAGCTCTTAATTATTTTGAATTCTTTCAGGCAGTATTTCCCAAAATGCAAAATACAGGTTCCATAAGATGTTAACAGGTGTTATCTAATAAAAGGGTTCCGTTGTCAAATACATTAGGAAAACAAAATTATACAGGTTTCTTTGCTGCAGGGAATTCTTCTAGCCTATAAAATGTGATGTCGATTCTGAGTCTTGAACAGTATTTAAGATTTCTAAAACTCATAAGATTGGACCATAGGAAATTACATTTTTGCAGTTCCAAAAAAAGATGGTTAAATAGCAGCTATTTTGTATGGTTTAACCAGTGTTTAACTGTGGAACTCTGAAATGTTCCTGGTGTTCCATTGAGCCCAATTTTGATCTTTAGAACGTTGGTTTTATTTTGGAGGCAATGAGGGAGAAGGGGCAGAAGGTGGAGGGCGGATGAGGATCTAAATCCCATTGAGAGCTTCTCCTGTCCCGGGAGAATCTGATGTGCTTTAAGGTTGTGGGCAGGTGATCTTTAGAAAATCATCTCCTTGAAGATTCAGGTATAGTTTTGTCTGCCTCCACTCCGTGGCAGCCATTTGAAATCCACAGTTTAGAGGGAGGACTCCGAAAAGGACCCATGCTCCCATGCTGGACATTAAGGCCTATTTCCTCATCCCAGACGGGTCTCAGAACAAGAGTCACAGCAAGTAGTCATAAACAGGAATGAGCACAGACCAGACAAGGGTGAGCGTGGCCCTGCCTGGCCATTCTGCTTGTCTGCCTGGAGCTGAGAAAGAGTTCTGTTGGAGTGGGAATCTAATGGGAAGGTCTGCTGTGGGTCCGAGGAGACACGGTTAAGGAAGTACACGGTAATCCCAGGGGGGAACCCTGATGTTACCGGAAATGGGGTCTTCATCCAGACCCCAAGAGAGGGTTCTTGGATCTTGTGCAAGAAAGAATTCAGGGCGAGTCCATACAGTAAAGTGAAAGCAAATGTGATAAGAAAGTAAAGGAATAAAAGAAGGGCTACTCCACAGGCAGAGCCGCCCCGAAGGCTGCTGGGGGCCCATTTTTATGGTCGCTTCTTGATTATATGCTCAACAAGGGACATATTATTCACGAATTTTCCAGGAACGGGGTGAGCAATTCCCAGAACTGAGGGTTCCTCTGCTTTTTAGACCATATAGGGTAACTTCCTGATGTTGCCATGGCATTTGTAAACTGTCTTGGTGCTGCTGGGAGTGTCCCTTAGCATATGAATGCATTATAATTTGGGTATAATAGGCATTGAGGATGGCCAGAGGTCACTCTCGTCACCATCTTGGTTTTGGTGGGTTTTGGCCGCTTCTTTCCTGCACCCTGTTTTATCAGCGAGGTCTTCATGAGCTGTATCTTGTGCGAACCTTCTGTCTCATCATGTGACTAAGAAAGCCTTAACCTTCGGGGAACTCAGCCCAGTAGGTCTCAGCCTCAGTTTACCCAGCCCCTATTCAAGATGGAGTTGCTCTGGTTCGAACACCTCTGACACTGTCAGCAGCACACCCACAGACCCCTGGGTCCTTATCAGAAGGTCGGGTTTCACCAACTCATTATCTCTCATGCACTCTACACTCTCCTAAAGCTCTGTCTATACTTGCTGTCCCTCTGTGCCCATAATAGACACCAGAATGGAGCTCTGGTCCCTGATCAGCAGTAGATTCCCTGTACTCTTTCCTCTTTATGGGAATAGCATGACCCTGCGTACCTTTTCCTCACTTTCTCTTTGCTCTTTTATGCCTGTTGATCTGAACATTGCATATTGCTCATAAGGACATTGCAATTGGCCCAGAAATAGAAATCCCTTCCCCTGGGGATGAACAGCGATGGGACTCCTGGGCCAAACCCACATTTGATCTTAGACGAGTGAAAAACCAAAAAGTTAGGGCTTGACAGACATGGTTCAAAACGTCGTATGACCCAGGTTGCTTAGCCTCTCAGGGATCAAGCTTTCCTATCTTTCAAATGCAGACACTGATTGTATCTCCACCCCGTGGTGGCTGGAAGGGATTATGTTTGAAAACGTGAAATAAAATGGCTAAAAAATAGCAAGTGCTCAAAAGACATCACCCTACCCTTTCATTACCGCTGATGTTTGGCATTTCATTTGAGCTCTTGGACTGAGATGCTTTAGCAGAGCTTAAAAATTGGGAGGCCTAGGGTGGAGTTGGATGAACATGTTTTATTTTGCTAAATTTAGCTGGAGCATGCACTCTACTGTTTACATTACTCCATAGATGTGATCAGGACAGAGTCCCGGGAAACAGGTGATGAAATGGCTGTTGGTTGGATGGCTGTGTGGTTAAAGGGGCAGTAGGGCCCATGAAGGGGATTCTAGCAGAAGGAACAGGCACATAGACAGTTGAGCAGCTGCCTTGGCCAGAGGATTTCACTCCAGGAGTTTCCCACTGGGGAGGCTGGAAGGCAGACCAGGCAGTAACCCGGTGACATCGGAGGTGGCGTGAGTACACAGCCTCCCATTGACAGCAGTGATTTGAGTTGCCTGCGGAGCTGCTTCTGAGATGGCTGTGGGGGTGGCTGACTTCCTTGGTCACGAATATCTGTTCTGAGTAAAAATGAACAGGATGCCTCCTCTGTTGACCATGTCAACCCCACTGATATACCAAGGTGTCCTTTAAATGATTTTCCAGTGTTAGGAGAGGTCTGTGCTGAGTCACATGTTCTCAGCACTCCTGAGGGTAGGACATGGGGTGTGCAGGTGGTGTGGGTTGGAGATCAGCTTGGCTCTGTGGCTCTGGGCTTGTTCAGTGTCCTACCTGGAAACCACTGCCGACTCTCTGTTTCAGAGCCTAGAGTCCTGCCTCATCAACAGAGGCAGCAGCAGGCTCAGGCGGGTCATACGGGCTCTCTACGAGAAGTAGGTGGTTTTCCTGGATGTATTTTTTAAACAGCCTATGCTATAATATGCTCCACAATGGCTAGGCATGGTGGCTCATGCCTCTAGTCCCAGCATTTCGGGAGGCCAAGGTGGATGGATTGCCAGGAGTTCGAGACTAGACTGACCAACACGTTGAAACCCCTTCTCTACTAAAAATAGAAAAATTCGCCGGACGTGGTGATGTGTACCTGTAATCCCAGCTACTCAGGAGGCTGAGGCACGAGTATCGCTTGAACCTGCAAGCTGCAGTTGGTTCTGGAGGTTGCAGTGAGCTGAGATCGCACCACTGCACTCCGGCTTTGGTGACAGAGTAAGACCCTGTGTCAAATCAAATAATAAAATAAAACATGCTTTGTAAAATGTATATATCATGAGACCTTTGAGAAACAAACAGAGTGGGATTCCATGACCAAAGACACTTGGACATTTGCATATCCAGTACTTCTCTGGATGTCACAAGGCAGGTGGCTCTGAACAGGTAACTAATTACAAGAGACAGGGAGTGCTTCCTTGTATGGAGCCCAGAGCTGCTCATCTGTCTTCTCTTGGTAAACCCTTTATACCTAAATTCAGAATCTTGTTCTGGAATACTAGACCTGAGCTAAATGTTTTACCTCATTTTCTATCCTTTGAGAATTCAATGTCTTGTTTATATCAAGCATATTACCTTTGTTTTCAGCTTTGTGCTTTCTTGTGATTTTTTTCTTTTATGTCTCCTTTGGAGTTGTTAAGATGGAATAGACAATAGCAATGGCCAAGCAGGTGGCTTACCTCCTCCTTAGATTCCATAAATGCATTAATTTATACCCACGGAGTAGTCACACAACCAGTGACAAATTCCGTTAACTGAACCATGAAATTGCTGCTTTTAAAAATCTTTTCGCATGCTATCATGAGAATCAAAAGCCTTAAGGAAATCCAGACGCATGATTTTTAAGAATCCTGTATTCTCCTGCTCTACTAGTTAAAATTCAATCAAAAGACTTTTGTAGTTAGTTTGAAGTGAATTTTGATTCATGAATCCACCCTGGTTTCTCTTGATCACCTCTCCTTTGCTCATTTGTCTGTTTTAGGAATTCATAAGCCAGACTTTTAATGACCTCTGCTTGATTTTTTTTTTTTTTTTGGTCTCCACAAAAAAACAATTCCTTTGGTTTATATAGCCAGTAATCTTTTCTGTGTATTGAAAATCCAGCTATTTTCTGCTTTCTGGTATCTGTCTTATTTTCTGTAATTTTCTCCAAGATTACTATTACTACTTATTTTTTTTTCCGAGATGGAGTCTGGCTCTGTCACCCAGGCTGGAGTATAGTGGCACGAGCTCAGCTCACTGCAACCTCCGCCTCCCAGGTTCAAGCGACTCTCCTGGCTCAGCCTTCTCTGTAGCTGGGATTGCAGGTGCCTACCATGCCCGGCTAATTTTTGTATTTTTAGTAGAGACAGGGTTTTGCCATGTTGGCCAGGCTGTCTCAGAGATTCTTTATAATTGCTGTCATCCGTAGGTCATTTCAGTCCTGTATAAAATGTTCCCTTTGGTGTATACAGGTTAAGAATATTCTGGCTGCAAGTATCAACCCATCTGGGCACCTGTGGCTTACACAGGTGGGGATTCCTGTGTCTCACACAGTGTGGAGTCCAGGTGGTTGTCAGTTCTGGGCTGCTCACGTGACCAAGTGAAGAACCCTTTGCCACTGTTGGTCTCCACTGTCCTTCCCAGTAGTTCATGGTTCCAAGCATCCCACCCATGGTCCAGGCAAGGACAAGAAAAGGATCTCCATTTTTTTTTTCTGCCTTTCTTCAGGATGGGTTGGAGTCTATATGAGGGAAGCAAACACTTTCCCAGAAACCCTCAATCAACTTCTGTATCACTGGCCTGAACTATGACATGGACTCCCTCCTGTCACAAGAAATATGGGGGAACTGAATATTTTTAGCCAGGCATATTTCAATGCTGAACCAAATGAGAATTCTGTTACAAAGGGTAAGGAGGGAATGTTGATTGAATAAAGGAACTGCCAGTACATGCCACATGTAGCTAGAGATTTCAGTTAAAGTAACCAAGTATTGTCCTGTTGTCACACTTTTATTAAACTCCTCTTGACCTTGTCTTCCAGAACTTTCTTATTATCTTTGATTAACTGACTGATCCAATCCATGATTAAGTTCACTTATTCAATAAATACTAACTCAAGGTCAGGTGCAGTGGCTCACGCCTATAATCCCAGCACTTTGGGAGGCTGGGGCAGGTGGATCACCTGAGGTCAGGAGTTCGAGACCAGCCTGGCCAACATGGTGAAACCCCATCTCTATTAAAAATACAAAAATTAACCAGGTATGGTGGTGCACACCTGTAGTCCTAGCCACTGGGGAAGCTGAGGCAGGAGAATCTCTTGAACCCAGAAGGTGGCAGTTGCGGGGAGCCAAGATTGCGTCACTGCACTCCAGCCTGGGCCAAGGAGTGAGACGCTATCTCAACAACAACAACAAACAACAAAATGCAAAAATACTAACTGAGCACCTCCTAGGTTCCTGGACCTGGTGTAGATCCAGGGGACACCATGGTAGACACACGCAGTAAACATACAGTAGGTGAGAATATCTAACAGAAAACCTAACCCAGACTAGGGAGCCAGCGGTGGCTGCCTGGAGGAGAGGACTTCCAGACTGATGACACATGAGGAGCCAGTGACCAGGGGAAGAAAAGTAGGCAGGAGGGGATGGAAAAAAAATGTGCCAGACAGAGCATAGAGCGATGGCATGGGCAAAGGCCCTGTGGTGGGAGTGCCTGCCACTGATGGTGGCATAAGGCCGGTTTGATTGCTCTGGGGGACAAAAAGCCATCCCACAACCCTACCTGTCCTCTCGACTATATGCGGCCCCAGCCCCTGGACCATCCTTACTCAACAGCGATGCTGTAGCAGTGCATGGGGGAGGTTCAGCACCCGCCTTCCCCATTGCCAGGAAGTAACTGGGGGCAGCTCTGAAGGAAAAACTCAACCGGGTCATCACAGCATACTAGGGAGCTGCCATCTTCAGAGTCATGGAGTCAAAGTCATGTCCTGGATCACGTGATTCCTGTCTGTGCTTGAATCGGGTCTTACCTGTTTTTATCCTTGAGAGTTTAGTGCGACCTCCCACTTTGGGCCTTGAACCACTTTTAAATCTTAAACTTCATTTTAGTTTTTTTTTTCTCCTCAAATATTTTAATTGTGGTAAAATACTCGTAACTAAATTACCATCTTAACCATTTGTAAGGCCGTGGGTTTGTAGTATTAAATACATTTACAATGTTGTGCATCCATTACCACCATCCACCTCCAGAATTCTTTCCATCTTGTAAAATGGAAACTCTGTCCCCTTTAAACAGTATCCACAGGGCCCTCTTCCCCCAGCTTCTGGCCCCTGCCATTCTACGCTCTGTCTTTATGAATTTGACTAAGTACTTCAGGTAAGTGGAATCATATGGTATCTCTTTTTCTGACTGGCTTATTTCACTTAGCATAATATTCTCAAGGTCCAGCCATGTTATAACATGCGTCAGAACTTCCTTCCTTTTTAAGGCAGTATAATATTCCATTGGATGGATATACCACATTTTTCTTACCCTTTTGTTTATCCGTAGACACTTGGGTTACTTCCAGGTTTGAGCTACTGTGAGTACTGCTGCTGCAGACGTAGGTAGACACGTATCTCTTTGAGACCCGGCTTTCAGTGCTTTGAGGCATGTATCTAGAAGTAGCATTGCCACCTCCTTGTGAATCAGGACTTCCCATAACAGAAATATTTGGCAGAGACAGAAAATGGAACCTCAGGGACGTCACAACTGCTATCACCATATGGTAATTCTATTTTTAATTTTTTGAGGAAGCACCAAAGTGTTTTCCACACCATTTTTCGTTCCTAGCAACAGTGCCCAAGGGTTCCAGGTTCTCCCCATCCTTGCCGACACTGTTCTGTTTTTGTTTGCTCGAGAGTAGCCATCCTAATGGGTGTGAGGTTCTAACCTCCATTTTCAAACGTTGACCCACGTTGGGATTGGAACAGCGTCAACCTTTGTCTGATTCATTCCTGTCCTTTATCAGCTGACTGTTAGCTCCTGGCTCTGCAGAGCTACCCTAGTTCACCTTGGCATCTCCCTTCCTGGAATCACAGGGTTGCACCTTCCAAGGGGAGAGCAGATTCCACGTGGTGACAGCTGAGGAGAGAAGCATCCTGTGTCCTGAATTTGGGGGCCTGGCAGGGAGGAGGCGAGGCTCGCCGGGCAGGATTCTCTGAGCACCTGCCTGCCCATCTATCCTGGGAATGTCTTGGATCAGATCTGACATTAATTAAAAGAAGGCTTCTAGGCTTGGAGCACCTTGCTGGCTGAGTTGTGTATTTCATTCATATTTGGCATTTACACCCAGCTTTAAATTTACCAAGTGTTTTGCAGTGATTTATGAGATCATCTTGCCTGCACCCTTGCTGGGTGGTACCTTGATTGTCGGCTGTCATTCACCTGTTGCCAGTGTCCGTGGAGACCCGTGGTCCTCCGCCAGATTCCCCTGGCATTGGCGTGGCCTGCTTTTGTTTGTGGCTTTTAAAGACGCTGTTGCTCGTTCCTGACAGGCTTAGCCCTAACTTGTTTCACCTCCTCTGCCCAGTCCCTCCGTTGCTACATGGCCTTTGCCTTCTGAGTGCCCCCTTCACTCCTTTGCAATCTGACTTTCATCCATGTCTTCACTAACACTTGACTTCAAAGGTTTCCTTCATTTCCAGACAAATCCACAGACCTTTCCTCAATTCATATTTGTGACCCCAGCAGCTGTTTGAAAGAACCCTTTGTGGTTCTCTCTCCTCCCTCAGCACCCCTGTTCGTGGGCCACCCTGAGCTTGCCGTTTCTAATCAGAGACCAGTCCTGGGAGTGTCCCCGTGGCACACTGGCCCTCCCTAATTGTTAAGGCTGTCCTGTGGATACAAAAAGGCAGGTTTCCTGGAAGGATGGTCTAGTGTTTCGGCATTGAAGAGACTGATTTAGACTGTTTTGTGTATTTAGAAGGCCATCTTCAAGTCTCTTTTTTTTCCCTGAGACGGAGTATCACTCTGTCATCCAGACTGGAGTGCAGTGGCACAATTCTAGCTCACTGCAACCTCCACCTCCTGAATTCAAGCAATTCTCCTGCCTCAGCCTCCTGAGTAGCTAGGATTACAGGTGTGTGCCACCACGCCTGGCTATTTTTTTTTGTATTTTTAGTAGAGTCGGGGTTTCCCCATGTTGGCCAGGCTGGTCTCGAACTCCTGTCCTTATGATCCGCCTGCCTTGACCTCCCGAAGTACTAGGGTTACAGGCATGAGCCCCCACGCCCGGCCTCAAAGTGTCTTTCTTTGCATGCTTGTGTGAGAGTTTGGGCATGTACATGCACATTCACACGGGCACATGCACATGTGCGCACTCCCTTTTGCTCACACCATCACTGCATTCCTGCGTGTGTCTGAAAACACACCTGCACACACTGCTTTTCTCTGCGTCGTCACTGCAGCCTGCGTGTGTGAGCATTGGTCTGCCCCCAAGGTTGGCTCTGTCCTTCCTGCTGCTTCCTCCTGGCACGCGTCACCTTGGCTGCTGCCCTGCACCCCTGGTGCTTCTGCTTAGGAGGGAGCCACGTAAGGAACCCACTGTCCTGTCATTCCAGTGCTGTCGTGGTGGAATCTAAACACCCATAACACCTACCTTTATGATGCCCACCCTCTTTTCCTGTCTTCTTTCATCCTTCCTCATCCTCTGCAACCAGTTGCCAAGTTAAAGCTGTACTCTTTTTTTTTTTTTTTTTTTTTTTCTTTTGGGTTTTTTTTTTTTTTTTTTTCCATAGGTTTTGGGGAAGAGATGGTGTTTGGTTACTTAAGTTCTTTAGCGGTGATTTGTGAGATTTTGGTGCACCCGTTAACCGGGCAGTATACACAGAACCCAGTTTGAAGTCTTTTATCCCTTACCTGCTTCCCAGGCTTTCTGCCAAGTCCCCAAAGTCCATCATGTCCTCATAGCTTAGCTCCTGCTTATGAGTGAGAACATACAGTGTTTGGTTTTCCGTTCCTGAGTCATTTCACTTAGAATAATGATCTCTAGTCTTAACTAGGTTGCTGTGAATGTCATTCATCCATTTCCTTTTATGGCTGAGTAGTATTCCATTGTGTGTGTGTGTGTGTGTGTGTGTGTGTGTGTGTGTGTGTGTGTATGCATCACAGTTTCTTTACTCGTTGATTGATGGGCATTTGGGCTGGTTCTACATTTCTGCAATTGTGAATTGTGCTGCTATAAACGTGTATGCAGGTTTTTTTGTTTTGTTTTGTTTTGTATAATGACTTCTTTTCCTCTGGGTAGATATCCAGTAGTGGGATTGCTGGATCCAATGGTAGTTCTACTTTTAGTTCTTTAAGGAAATATTTTGAAATGAAATTTCAGAGCTGTCAGGGTGGCCTGTTAGGGAGGCGGACCTGTACAACCCCGGAGGCTGTCCTTTCCAACTGTCGTCAGTGTCACCCCCTCCCTGGATGTGCTCTGAAGGTGGCAGATCCCCAGACACCTGATAAAATCCCAGAGAATGAAAAAGAGGGACCCAAGTAAGCAGGACAACGTACACTGCAGAAAACAGGGAGCCTGGGAGACAGACGAACATAAAAATTCAAAGTGGTATGTTCAGCTGGAGAGTCAAGAGAACATTTATTATGCTCATAAAGCAAGAACTGACTGTGATAAAAACTGAATAATCAGAGAATAAGAAAGAGTTCTTGAAAATTAATCAAATCATATAATTGCCAGAATTCTTTTAGAAAGTTCAATGTAGATTCATTAGACTATTCTGAATGAAAGACCAAGCTGGTTATCTGGAAGGTTAAGCAGAAAACAGTTCTCCAATTCACAGACACAAAGTCAAAAATGTAAGGTATGAGTGCAGGCATGCGGGGAAATTTTTCCTGAGCTGTAAAAAAGCACAACCTTGTAGACTGAAAGGACCCACCTAACCTAATGCTGAATAGTGGGAACAGAGAAAAGACCCCACTTAGACATGTCTTGATAAATCTCAAAACTCTGAGAACAAGCAACGGCTCATGCCTGTAATCCCAGCACTTTGGGAGACCAAGGTTGGAGGGTCATTTGATTTCCAGAAGTTCAAGACCAGCCTGGGCAACATAGGGAGACACAGTCTCTACAAAAAATAAATTAGCTGAGCATAGTGGCATGAATTTGTGGTCCCAGGCTAAGGCAGGAGGGTTGGTTGGGCCTGGGAGGTCAGGCTGCAGCGGGCCATGATTGCACCATTGCTCTCTAGTCTGGGCCACAGAGTAAGACTTATCTCAAAAAACAACACATCACCACCAAAAAAAAAACTCCAGAAACAAAGGTGAAAATTTTAAGAGCTTCCAGAGAGAAAAATTTTCTTAAATATAAGGAAATAGAATGGAATTAGCGTCAGACTTTTCAGCAGCAGCACTGGATACTGGAAAATAATGGAACAGTACCCTCAGACATTGAGCAGACCAGGCACGGTGGCTCACGCCTGTAATCTCAGCACTTTGGGAGGCCAAGGCAGGAGGATCACTTGAGCCAAGGGGTTAGAGACCAACTAGGCAATAGAGTGAGACCCTACTGTCTTAAAAAGAAATACAAATAAAGAAGGTATTAAGGCTCAGACATGGTGCCTCATGCCTGTAATTCTAGGTCTTTGGGAGGCTGAGGCGAGCAGATCACCTGAGGTCAGGAGTTGGAGACCAGCCTGGTCAACATGGTGAAACCCCATCTCTATTATTAGCTGGGCGTGGTGGCACATACCTGTAATCCCAGCTACCTGGGGGGCTGAGGCAGGAGAATTGCTGGAACCTGGGAGGCAGAGGCTGCAGTGAGCCAGGATCATGCCACTGCACTCCAGCCTGGGTGACAGAGCAATGCTCAGTCTTAAAAATGAAAGAAAAATAAAAGATATTAAGGAGGGGCAATTTGGGATGTAGCATTTTTAAGTCAAGCTGTTGAGACACAGACAAAAATCAAAATTTTTCTTCTCTGTGTAAGGGTTCAGAAGTTGATCACCCACACATCCTGGAGGAACCCAAGAAAGCTCCCTGACAAAATGAAGAAGGGACACAGAAGAGAATAATATGACATAAGAAAGAGGCCATCACAGGTACTGTGTGAGTCCTCTTCTGCGAGGCACCTGAGGAGTCACAGAGGCAGAAAATGGAAGGATCGTTGCCAAGGGCTGTGGGAGGGAGGAGGAGGAATGGGGATTTGAGTTCAGCAGGTACAGAGTTTGAATTATGCAAGTTGAAAAGGGCTCTAGAGCCGGGCATGGTGGCTCACACCTGTAATCCCAGCAAGGCCAAGGCAGGCGGATCACTTGAGGCCAGGAGTTCGAGACCAGCCTGGCCAACAAAACCCTGTCTCTACCAAAAATACAAAAATTAGCCGGGCATAGTGACGCATGCCTGTAATCCCAGCTACTGGGGTCGCTGAGGCACAAGAATTGCATGAACCCAGAAGGTGGAGGTTGCAGTGAGCCAAGATCATGCCATTGCACTCCGGCCTAGGTGACAGAGCAAGACTCTGTCTCAAAAAAAAAAGTTCTGGAGATGGTACACTTAAAAATGAGGAAGATGCTCAGTTACATGTTATTCATATTTTATCACAATTAAAAATGGTAATAAGAAAGGGAGGAAGGAAGGAAAGAATCTAATTAAAACCTACTCGATGGGAGGATGGGCCCACAATTCTTAGAACCATCTTTTTCAAATGGGAAGAGTTTAAAGCCTTAGGACTATTTTTTCTTACCTTCATATAGCAAGCTGATTATATAGAGAACCACATGTTAGCCCTCCAATATTGTCCACTCACTTTTTTTTTTTTTTTTTT
>NW_016107408.1:2886756-2914610 GCF_001604975.1 Cebus imitator | reverse complement strand
ATTCTTCTTCTTCTTTTTTTTTTTGAGAAGGAGCCTAACTCTGTTGCCCCGGTTGGAGTACAGCAGTGCAATTCGGGCTCACTGCAACCTCCACCTCCTGGATTGAAGCAATTCTCGTGCCTCAGCCTCCCTAGTAGTTGAGATTAACAGGCACGTGCCACCACGCCTGGCTAATTTTTATATTGTTAGTAGTGATGGGGTTTCACCAAGTTGGCCAGGCTGGTCTCAAGCTCCAGACCTCAGGTGATCCCCCCGCCTCAGCCTCGCAAAGTGCTGGGATTACACGCATGAGCCATCGTGCCTGGCCATCCATTCACTTTTTATTTGAATTTTATTTTTCTGAACTAATCTGAGAATATAGATGACATACATCCAAAGGATGGTGTCTACCATTATAACTTCAATAGAATAAAGATAGAAGAAAGCAGAGGTAGGAAGGACGTGTACTGTACTTCAGAGCATTTAAAGGGAAGACTCATTTAGATGAAGGTTGACAAATAAAAGCATTAGTTATCAACAGATATCTAAATCAAGACTGTGCAGTTGGGTAGGGTGGCTTACTCCTGTGATCTCAGCACTTTAGGAGACTGAGGCAAGTGGATCACTTGAGCCCAGGAGTTCAGTACCAGCCTGGGCAACATAGTGAGACTCCATCTCTACAAAAAATACAAAAATTAACCAGGCATGGTGGCATGCCCCTGTAGCCTCCACTACTTGGGAGACTAAGGCAGGAGGCTTGCTTAAGCCTGGAAGGTCAAGGCCACAGTGAACCATAATTGCACCACTGCACTCCAGCTTGGGCGACAGAGTGAGACCCTGTCTCAAAAATTTAAAAAAATATATTAAATCAAGACTGTGAAAAATTAAGAAACAAATGTGTTACTGTATTAAAGTTACAGTAGTATCCATCAGAGACTTAAAAGGTAGACGCCTCAAAAATTTTTTACTTCTCAGGAATAGCATGAGGGGTGGGAAGAGGAGACAGGGAATTTTATTACCAGACTTTTTTTTTTTTTTTTTTTTTTTTTTTGGTGGGGGGTGGACAGAGTCTCGCTCTGTTGCCCAGGCTGGAGTACAGTGGCACAGTCTTGGCTCACTGCAACTTCTACCTCTGGGGTTCAAGTGAGTCTCCTGCCTGAGCCTCCCAAGTAGCTGGGACTATAGGTGCTCACTACCACACCTGTCTAATTTTTGTATTTTTAGTAGAGACAGTGTTTCACTATGTTGGCCAGGCTGGTCTCGATCTCCTGACCTCAGGTGATCCACCTGCCTCAGCCTCCCAAAGTGCTGGATTACAGGCATGAGCCAGCTCATTCTGGCCATTTCAGACTTTTTGAGCATTTTGAATTTTTTTTTTTTTTTTTGCCAAGCGTAGTTTATTGCTGAGGTTAAGAAGTAATACATAGTATAATTTAAAATAGCAATTGGTTTTAGTTTCAAAATGGAAGCCTAATATGAAGCATTTTCGTGTGCCTAAAGTCTTAAAAACAGTAACACTGAAAAATGGTGTTCCAGTCTATGGAGAGAATAGCTGTTGAGGCAGTGATCATGCTAGTGAGGACGTGGACGAACGAATCCCAGGGGGCAGCTCTGTAAAGCGGGAGAGGGCACAGTGCAGGTCTGCAAGACATCCTCTGTCTCTCATAGGACTGGTGGTGGTACCTATCTCTTAGGGTGGTTGAAAGGGTCAAATCAAATAACCCACATAAAGAGCCCAGAACAGTGCTTACACACTTAATAAATCTTCGCCAGCATGCAGATGGCTCCCTGAATTCATGCCTCTCTTCTCTAATTGTGCGTTTGCACCTGCCTGGAGAACATCTTTTTTTTTTTTTTTTTTTTGAGATGGAGTCTTTGTTGCCAGGCTGGAATGCAGTGCTGCGACCTTGGCTCCCTGCAGTCCCCACCTTCTGGGCTCAAGTGATTCTCATGCCTCAGCTTCCCGAGTACCTGGGATTACAGGTGCCCGCCACCACGCCTGTCTAATTTTTGTATTTTTAATAGGGGCAGGGTTTTACTATGTTGGCCAGGCTGGTATCGAACTCCGGTCCTCATGTGATCCTCCTGCCTCACCCTCCCAAAGTGCTGGGATTATAGGCGTCAGCTACTGCACACAGCCTCCAACCTTCTCTTTGAGCCAAGCCGTAATGCCAGTTTCTCAGACATCATCTTGGCATGTCCAACAAGGCCATGACCACACGGGGCCCCCCCCAGGAGCCAACAGGCTGCCATCTGACACCTGAAACCTGGCATTTGCTGAATGGGGATGTGCAAGGCAGGGGGTTATTTTTTTCCTCCATTAACCTTCTTTGAAATACTGCTGCTTGTAGGAAAAAATGCCCCTCCCTCCCTTAGATACACGCGTTGTGGTGTGCTGCCTCTGTGTAGCAAAACATACTAGTGATCTGAGACTTCAGAATTCTTCTTTCCTGGTTTTTAGAAATACTTTGGTGGGAATCGCATAGGGAGTGATAAATGAACCTGGATCTTAGGTTATTCATCACCCTGAAGGAACAGGCAGAGTCTAATTTTGTTCAAAAGTCCTCCAAGGGAATTAAAAAAAAAAAAAACCTTTCCTCTCAGTTTTTTTTAGGCCTTCAAGAACACACAAGTTACAAAAACATAAATAAGTCCTCCCCACCCCACCTCCAAAGGTATTTCCTAGTCAGGCGTGTGCGAGAGTTTATTTTGCCCACGTGCAGCCTGTGGGGTGGGGTGAGGGTCCCATCACAGGGGATGTAGTTGTCGTTCCCAGGCATCTGGCCCTAAGCTGCCTTTCTCTTGGACAAGGCAGTCAGGTCCAACCTGGGACCCAGACTGTATGACCTCTTCATGTGAAATGGGGGGGGAATAGCAGGGAACGGTGGCCATCCACCTCCTGGGGCTGTGAGACCCTCTTGTGGGATAATTCCCGGAGTGACTCTCTTGGCTCCCAAGAAGCAGAATGGATCCCACCCACCTGCTACAGAGGTACTCCTGATTCCCCAACCCATCTGGCTTGTGCCTTGCCCCAGGAGTCCCCAGGCTCTTTGTGGAGAACTCCCGGCATTGATCTTTTCATGAGACAGGTGAGAAGCTGGGCCAGTGGAGCCTGTATCTGGGTGTGCGTGTGCTCTCAGCTGCAGGCATTCCCAGCCGGGAGGGATGTGTGGCTGAATTCCTGATACAACTTCCGTCTAGTGTTTTATGAATCTGGACCTGGAGTCAGAGAGGTGGTTTCAGCCATGCTTTCTCCTGGAATTGTTCTCCCACCTCAGAGACAGTATTTTCCTAGGATCAGGCAGAGTGATCCCTATGACCAGTGATTAGGCACCTCTTGCCGTCGGTGTGCAGGTGTGGGGCTGGGGACTTCGCCCACTGACTGGGGTGGAGTGGCGCTTAGCAAGGTCTCCATCTGCAGCCCTGGTTTCCCAGGGGAACCAGAGAGCCTGCCCACCTCTGCTGCCCAGGGCCCGCTTATCACAGATTAGGCTTGTCTTGGGAGAAATAATTCTCTTCTGCCAACACTGCTCATGGCCTCATGTTTCAATTGTCCTGTGTCCTCACATTTACAGAACTCTTAGGCAGTCCCTGCTTTCTGAGCCTCCCAGAGGACTTTGCTGTGAATATACAAGGTTCCCCAGAACATGACCCTGTCCATTTTCATACAGTGAATCTCTCAGATCCAGACTCTTCCCTGCCTGCCATGGCCTTTGAAGTAGAGGAAGCCCAGGGGCCGGGTGGTTGGTGAGGCTCTGACTTCAGAGTCAGGGAACTTTGCTGTGGGATTGCAAGCCTGTCTACACTAGGGCTTTACTGGTGGAACAGAGTCTTTGCCAGCAACAGGTGGGAGCCCCACCCCACACACACACTCAAAGGGCACGGGTATTTCATGATAATTCCCTGCTGGGCAAAGCAGGGGGGATCTTGAATTTTTGTGACTTCCAAGATGGCAGCTCTTCTGATGGCAGGTCCCCCTACCGATTCAGAACTTACCTGACCTGGCTCTTCGCTTCTGCTCAGTCCCTTGACCTCAAAACTGGCTACTGCCTTGGTTGTGAGCAATTATTCATTAGATATATAAATAAAAGCTAAAACTGCCCGTGCTCAGCTCTGCAGGAAGAGGCTCAGAGAGGAGACCACGGTGCCCTTTCTGGTCCCTCTCCCACACTTGCTCTGTCCTTGGGTCTGCAGATAATTCTTTAGATTCAGGGCTAAACCCAGGTGTGGAGACAGTGGTGCAAGGTCAAGGGGAGTTGGCTAGACGCGTGCATCTGGGCATGAGACGGAGCTTGTTGGTTGGAACGGCTCGGAATCTTCCATGCCAGCGTAGACATTCTCTCCCTTTCTCTCTGAGGGAACAGAGAGATCTGATCTTTGTCTGGTTATTGAGAACTAAAGCAGATGGAAATTGACTCTGAGATGCGGGTGTTTAGCAAGGTGCGTTCACCTGTTGTTTGAAGCTGTGGCTGTCTTGGTTCATACAAACGAGGCGCTGCCTGTATCTCTGCAGCCTGCTGGAGTCCGGCTCAATTCTAAGGAGGCAGCCATCACTGGAGAATAGCATTTTCTGGGTCTGTCACTGTTTAGGGGGATCCCAATGTGAAACAATTGAATATGCCAAAAAAAGCACACTTGTAAACATTAATTAGGAAGTAGTTATGTTAGTTCCAAGGAGGATTCATGTTAGAGTATCTTCAATTGTCAAGAGCTCTTAATAAACAGTAGGATATGACTTTATTGATAAGAATTTATTTTATTTTATTTTATTCTGAGATCGTGTTTCCCTCTGTTGCCCAGACTGGAGTGCAATGGCATGATCTTGGCTCACTGCAACCTCCGCTTCCTGGGTTCAAGGAATTCTCCTGCCTAAGCCTCCTGAATAGCTGGGATTACAGGCTCCTGCCCCCATGCCCAGCTAATTTTTATATTTTTAGTAGAGACGGGGTTTCCCCATGTTGGCCAGCTGGTCTTGAACGCCTGATCCACCCACCTCGGCCTCCCAAAGTGCTGAGATTACAGGCGTGAACCACCGCACCCGGCCTTACTGATAAGAATTTGATTTAAAGTCAGCTCTTCTAGAACACCTTTATTTTTCATCTTTCCCCACATGTATCTTTGTCCAATGTGAATAGTGGGGTTAGTAATCCGCACTAGAAAAGTGCATCAAACTGCTTCTTCAAGAAAATAAGTTGATAAATTTCAATCCTTTATGCAGCCTCTGTCAGACTCCACAGGGGTTCCTTGGCAATAATACTTGCCTAGTTCTACCAAGATTTGGTTTAATAATTGTGTAATAGCCGGGCGCGGTGGCTCAAGCCTGTAATCCCAGCACTTTGGGAGGCCGAGGCGGGTGGATCACGAGGTCAAGAGATCGAGACCATCCTGGTCAACACGGTGAAACCCCGTCTCTACTAAAAATACAAAAAATTAGCTGGGCATGGTAGCGCGTGCCTGTAATCCCAGCTACTCAGGAGGCTGAGACAGGAGAATTGCCTGAACCCAGGAGGCGGAGGTTGCTGTGAGCCGAGATCGTCCCATTGCACTCCAGCCTGGGTAACAAGAGCGAAACTCCGTCCCAAAAAAAAAAAGAAAAAAAAAAATAATTGTGTAATATGATCAGAGTTCCTGCCTTCTTGGTTTTGCTTCCTGATAGACCTTTGCCACCAAAGACAGGCCGGGCAGGTTTCTCAGCACATCGCCAGCCAGCCAGTCTCCCCAGAAGGCTCAGCTAAGGGTTGGGCTCAGAGTGAGAATGAAGACGGCAGCCCTGCCCGTGGCGTGTCTAAGCCTGTGCGTCGGCTCTCCTGACAGACTGCGGCCAGGAAATCCCTGCCGCAGTGTTACGTGACATTGCTCCCTTCCCTGGTGTCTTGTCCTCTCCCAGCTTAGTGACAGGTCCCAGATGGGCTGGGACAGAGAAGGAATCAAAGCTGAGCTTGTCCTTGGCCAGGTGTGGTGGCTCACGCCTGTAATCCCAGCACTTTGGGAGGCCAAGGTGGGCAGATCACCTGAGGTCAGGAGTTCAAGACCAGTCTGGCCGACATGGCGAAACCCCATCTCTACTAAAAATAACAAAAATTAGCTGGGTGCAGTGGTGTGCACCTGTAGTCCCAGCTACTTGGGAGGTGGAAGTTACAGTGAGCTGAGATTGTGCCACTGCACTCTAGCCTGGGTGACACAGCGAGACTCTGTCTCAAAAAGAAAAATTAAATAAATAAAGCTGAGCTTGTCCAGCACCTCAGAGGCTCCTGATGCAGCTGGAGGTGGTCACACCCAGTCCCCAAGGCCTCCATTGTCCCCTCCGGCAATAGATGTTTCAACATGTTTTTTTTTTAGTTTTGTTTGTTTAATTAGAGACAGAGTCTCGCCCTGTCGCCCAGGCTGAAGTTCAGTGATGCAATCATAGCTCACTGCAGCCTTGACCTCCTGGGCTCAAACATCCTCCCTCCTCAGCCTCCTAAGTAGCTGGAACCATGGGTCACAGGTTCATGCCACCACACCCAGCTAATTTTCCTGTGTGTGGTAGAGACAGGGTCTCACTATGTTACGCGGACTGTCCGCAAACTCTTGGCCTCAAGTGATCCTCCTGCCTCACCCTCCCTAGTAGCTGGAACTACAGGTGCACACCACCACACCCAGCTAATTTTTAAATTTTCTGTAGAGATGGAGTCTTGCTGTGTTGCCCAGGCTGTTCTTGGACTGGGCTCAAGAGATCCTCCTGCCTCAGCCTCCCAAACTGCTGGGATTACAGTCATGAGCCACCTTGCCTGGCCCCTCAATGAGGTTACTGTTCTGTCTTTTAATGAGCGCCTGTTGGGACCTGAGAATGTACGTGTGGAGGTTCAGCCTTGCTCCTAGAACTGAGCTTGTATTTACTGGTGAAGTGTCATCTGGCCTGAAGCGACGTTACGAGGCTACGGCCCTGTTCTTAACCCACCTTCTCTCTCCATCCCAGGTGTTCCTGCCTGAGGAGTAGCTCCCCAGCTTCAGAGAACAATCCTCATGCAGAGAAGGATGCCCTTGACCTTTCTTCCGTTTCTTTATCATGCGTTTCAAAGCCCTCCTCTCTCAAGCAAAATTTTTCCTCTTGCCTAAATCCATCTAGCTGCAATTTAAGTCATTCTTCTCCTACTCTGTCTTTAGGGGAGATGAAATGAATAAGCCGTCTCATAACTCGTCATTTCTCCACCCTTGGGGTTTGTTAGCGGTGGTGGCTGTATTTAATATGTATTAAGCCTCCACAGGGTCTATCTGCTTATCTTAATTTTTTAATAGTTTTTTAAATCAAGGAGGAAAAGTCATAGCATCACCCCTTATTTTCGGTGAGGCCTTGGCATTGACATTTTCTAGACTTTTTCTGGCTGTAACTTCTAGAACTGATACTATGAGTGCTTAAACCAGAGGCCCAGCTGGAGAACAAATGGTGTGGAACAAAGAGATTTAGTGACAGGCACATCATGCCCTAAGTGACAAAGAATTAATGGTACAGGCCCAGGATGCAGAATGGTAGCTTCACAGCTGCATGCAGGGAAAAGGTGAGCTTTTTGTTAGCTGCGAGCCCAGGAGGAATCCCCCACGAGAAAGCCACCCAAGAGGAATGCATTCATGAGCTGCTGTGAGGTCTGGGTCAAGTCCAGAACAAGGGAAATGACGGCCCTGGGGTTCCTGCCCTGGGTCTGACCACCCTGAAACAACTGTATCCTATTTAGAAGCCCCTCTCATGCTGACATGATCTGACAGCTGGGTGCACATCCCAGGAAGCATAGTCTGGCAGAAAGAGAAGGCTGTCCCCACAGTGGCTCTGAGTGGGCCATTTCTGCCCCAGCAGCGGGCTCTGCTGATTAAGGTGATTGGACCCTGTACTGGTGTCCCTTCCTATCCGCTCACTACCAACATCCACAAATGTCAGGTGCTGTGGTCTGAACGTGTGTGTTTCTCAAAAATGTATATACTGAGGCCAGGTGTGGTGGCTCATGCCTGTAATCCCAGCATTCTGGGAGACTGAGGCAGGCAGATCGCTTGAGGTCAGGAGTTCAAGACCAGCTTGGCCAACGTGGCACAACCCCATCTCTAGTAGAAAATTAGCCGGGCCTGGTGGTGCACGGCTGTAATTCCAGCTACTCATGAAGTTGAGGCAGGAGAATCGCTTGAGCCCGGGAGGCGGAGGTTGCCGTGAGCTGAGATTGTGCCACTGCACTCCAGCCTGGGCAGCAGAGCAAGACTCCATCTCAAAAAAAAGAAAAAAAAAATGTGTAAGCTGAGATCCTAACCTCCAGTGTGATGGGATCAGGAAATGAGGCTTTGGGGAGGTGATTGGTCTTGAGGTTGGAGCCCTTGTGAGTGGGATTAATGCCCGTATAAAAGAGGCCTGAGAAAGAGGCTCCCTCACCCTTCCCACAGTATGAGGACACAGCAAAGAGCCCCCATCTGAAAACTGGGAAGCTGACGCTCACCAGACACCAAATCTGCAGGCAGCTTGATCTTGGACTTCCCAGCCTCCAGAACTGCACAAGAAAACTGCAACCTCCACCCCTTGCCCTTAAAACTACGAGCTAGTATGGCTCCATTGAAAGAGAAAACACTTGTTTTTCACTGATTTCCTATCACTGACTTAGACTCTAAGAGTATTCTGTTAATATAATAGTTTAATTTTTTTTTCTGTAAGTGTCCCTCGTTGGGAGAGAAGAAGAGTAACATTTGGCCATCTCTGAAGACATCTTTGTCACAACTGAGAGAGGTGCTATGCATCTAGTGGGTAGAGGCCAGGGATGCTGCAAAACACCCTCCAGTGGCCAGGACAGTCCCCCACAACCAAATGTCAACAGTGAGGGACACCACGGGCATGTCAGGCACGCTTCACTTAACACAACCATCCTATACGCAAAGCAGTGTTACTCCCCTTTCATTCTTGCAAGAACCTTAAGGAATATATTAAGATTTCAGCCCGGGTCTGTCTCAACCAAAGCCCATGTTTCTGAAGCCACTTCTTATGCAGAATAAGTTCAGGGGCAAGCTCTTGCATAACCTTTAAGCAATGATTGTTGGGAGTGCTTTTTCATAGCCAGTTGAGTTATAAATTAGATGTAATTTATTGAAAATTGTTGAGTATTAATACTAATAGATCTTCTACTTTTTAAGACAATCCAATATTTAAAACACTATGAGGCCAGGTGTGGTGCTCAACATCTGTAATCCTAGCACTTTGGGAGGCCAAGGCAGGTCAGGAGTTTGAGACCAGCCTGGACAACATGGCGAAACCTCAAGTCTACCAAAAATACAAAAATTAGCCAGGCGTGGTGGCGCATGCCTGTAACCCCAGCTACTCGGGAGGCTGAGACAGGAGAATTGCTTGAACCCAAGAGGCGGAGGTTGCAGTGAGCCGAGATTGTGCCACTTCACCCCAGCCTGGGCAAAAGATTGAGACTCTGTCCCAAAAAGAAAAAACTATGAAAGCAGAAAATGAAAAGAGAAGTAACTAATGAAATCTGCTATCTTTGCCCAGCTAACAAAACTCTTTCCATTTCACATAGCTGCCCAGATTTTTCCAGCCTTGTTCTGATAACGTTTGATAATCTTGTGTTCTTTCTGGAGGCAGAACTAATGTGTCCTGCCTTCTCATGAGCCTGGCGCTTAGGGATCACCTCTGTTTTTAGACACAGTAACAAACACATCGTCTTTCCCCAGGACCTCTTCTTCTTGTTTCGCTTTCTAAATCCGGGGGGGAAAGTGGGCTGATGCCTCCTGAGGCAGCGTGGAGTTGTGGTTCCCTCCCTGAGGGCCGGTGGAGAACTGAGAGGAAGGACTTGCTCACTTGCAAACCATCACCAAATGCTCATTTGTGAACTTTTGTCTTCTGCTACTGGCCTGGCCCGAGGTACAGGATGGGCCAGAGTGAAAATGCATCCCTTTTGCTCCACACCTCTTCCGGGTACAGAGACTCAGACGCCAGTGTTCACTACCACTGGGGCCATGTCATAGCTGGGGGAAAGCCACAAGCAAACTGGGCAGCAGAGGACACTTGGGGGCGGGAAACAGAATGAGGGACTGTGGTTCACGGCCCAGCTCTACCCTCCCAGGCTGGGTCACCTAGGGCAGGCCCTTCCCTGACCCAAAGCTGTGGTGAGCATTTATGTCAGTCAGCAGCCTTAGGCTGTGAGCTAAACAGCTCCAAGGGATTCTGCTAATTAGCACAGGTCCTTGTGCTCTGGGCTGCACTATTATTTGCATTAAAATGACTAATTAGAAGAAAATTTTTAACAAAAGAGTCAACCAGCTATTGTTTATGGTTTTAGAAAGTGAATTTTCTCAAAGGGAGGAATATGCCCCTCTGGTGTTAGGAAATTGTTTCCTTGGTTTCTTTCCAAGGGTCCCTGGTGAAGATCCGTGCCTTGCACACCACCCCCCCTCCGTTACTGATGGTCTCGGGTGTGTTAGTGCAAAACAAGGTTGAGAACAGCAGGCTTGTAAATACCGGACTCCTCCAAGGCAGGACACTGGCCGGGTGGCAGCAGGTCACATGTTCTCAAAGTTCGTATTCTCATGACCATGAACACGAGAGCCCCTGTAACTCACAGGCTGCAACAAATGAGGCTGCCTCCTCCCTAATGGAAAGGATATCAGAAACCCTTAGGCATACCCATCGCAGCCTGTCCTGAAATTCAGCTCTCACCAATGTCAGGCACCTCACAAAGGATACGCGTTCTTTTTTTTTTTTTTTTTTTTTTTTTTTTTTTTTTGATTTTTTTTTTTTTGAGACAGAGTCTCACTCTGTTGTCCAGGATGGAGTGCAGTGGTGCTGTCTTGGCTCACTACAACCTCTGCTTCCTGGATTCAAGTGATTCTCCAGGTATACCCATTGCAACCTGTCCTGAAATTCACCTGTCACCAATGTCAGGCACCTCACGAAGTATACTAATTATTATTATTTTTTTTTTGAGGCAGAGTCTCACTCTTTTGTCCAGGCTCGAGTGCAGTGGCACAATCTCGGGTTACTGCAACCTCTGCCTCCTGGGTTGAAGCGATTCTCCTGCCTCAGCCTCCCTAGTGGCTGGGATTACAGGCATGAGCCACCACACCCAGCTAACTTTTTGTATTTTTAGTAGAGATGAGCTTTCACCATGTTGGCCAGGCTGGTCTTGAGCTCCCGACCTCAAGTGATCCGCCCGCCTCAGCCTTCCAAAGTGCTGGGATTACAGGTGTCAGCCACCGCGCCGGGTTGGATACTCATTCTTCTTGCCTACCTCTTTTTGATGGTGTCAAATCCATCAGGCAAACCTTAAAATATGGAACACGTACCCAGACCCCTCCCTGCTACGTGAGCTGTGGCTTTCACTATATCCACTCCTGAAGGAAACTCCTGAAACAAAAGAACAAGAGTGTTGAAGGACCAACACCCTGGCCCTCAGGCTCAGAACCCTCCCGCGTGTCTCACGCCAGCTCCCCATCACCTTCCCTCTCTGATCTGTGGACTGGGCGTAACAGTTCCCACCTATATTTCTGGTATAAGGCTTATAGCCTCGTGTCTGGCATAGAAGGGCCACCATTCCCCCAAGGCAAAGAATCACAGAGAGACTACGATCTTGAAGAGGAGGCCTAATTTGGAGCCTAGAATTATCTTAGAGGGAAGACTTGATAAGCAGTCTCAGCTGATAGACGGCCTTGATTAAGCATTGACATCAGGTGTTGTGAAAACATAGTTGTCCTTGAACAGCACTGGCTTGAACTGGTTTGAATTAGTCATTTTCATGCAAATAGCTAATGTGCATTTTAGTGCTCCACATTAGGCCTCTTGGCTCCAAATTAGGCCTCCCCTTCAAGATCCTAGTCTTTCTGTGAGTCTTTGCCTCGGAAAAGGGGGACTGGTGGCCTTTTCTATGCCAGACACTGGGCTATATAAGCCTTACACCTGAAATGTAGGTGGGGACTGTCACCTCCAGTCCATAGATCAATGATGGGGGCTGGCATGAGAGACGCAGGTGGGTTCTGGGTCTGAGGCCCAGGGCGTTGGCTCTCCATCACTCCCTGTTCTTCTGCTTCAGGAGCTTCCTCCAAAGAGAAGGCACTGTGGAGGTCACAACTCCAGAGTATCCGGGAGGGGTTAAACATGAACTTTTTTCAGTAAATGTATTGGAAAATTTTTTGGAGATTTGTGATAATTTGAAAAAGCTCATAAACCATGGAGCCTAAAAATACAAAAAAATGAAAATAAAAAGTTATGTCACGAATGCATAAAATACCTGTCGATACTAGTCTCGTCTATCATTGATTACTGCAAAAACACACAAAACTATTACAAAAAGTTAAAATGTATCAAAAGTGATACCCACAAACACGGATTGCACATGGTGCCACTCACAAGGAAGAGAAATGTAAGCAAACGTAAAGATGCAGTATTTAGCCTGTAACCTCAGCACTTTGAGAGGCTGAGGCAGGAGGCTCACTTGAGGCCAGGAGTTCAAGATCAGCCTGGACAACATAGTGGGACTGTCTCTATGAAAAAAAAATTTTTTTTAAATTAAAGCATTTTAAAAATGATGTAATATTAAGTCATAACTACATAGAATAAACTACAGTCCGCTGTACAACTGTAATAATTTTGTAGCTGCCTCGTGTTGCTGTTGCAGTGAGCTCAGGTGTTGCAGGTGTCTGCTTAAAAGGCCTTGTGACGCTGAGCATCACCTCATGAGCGGTTCACCTCTCCAGTGAATTGCATATCGCAGTGAAAAGAGAGTGAAAAGTGATCTCTCGGCCGGGCGCGGTGGCTCACACCTGTAATCCCAGCACTTTGGGAGGCTGAGGCGGGTGGATCACGAGGTCAAGAGATCGAGACCATCCTGGTCAACATGGTGAAACCCCGTCTCTACTAAAACTACAAAAAAAAAAATCAGCTGGGCATGGTGGCGCGTGCCTGTAGTCCCAGCTACTCAGGAGGCTGAGGCAGGAGAATTGCCTGAACCCAGGAGGCGGAGGTTGCTTTGAGCCGAGATCGCGCCATTGCACTCCAGCCTGGGTAACAAGAGCGAAACTCCGTCTCAAAAAAAAAAAAAAAAAAAAAGAAAAGTGATCTCTCTCAGTTCTTATATATTTTTCATCGTGTTTAGTGCAATATCGTAAACGTTGAACAACACCATGGGACCCGTACAAAGTGCCATTATATGGAAGTGCTCCCAAGAAGCAGAGAAAAGTCAGGACGTTAGAAGAAAAAATGAACTTGCTTGATATGTACTATAGATTGAGGTCTGCACCTGTGGGTGCTACCATTTCAGACAGACAATTCCTCTTTATAAACAGAAAACATAAACGTAACGTTTTGGTAAACACAGTACAGCACTGTAAATGTGTTTCCTCTTCTTTGTGATTTTATTAACGTTAAGAAATTCTATCTAGCTCGCTTTACTGTAAGAATATAAGAAATGTTATCTAGCTTACTTTATTGTAAGAATACAGTATGTAGCATATACCATACACAAAATGTGTGTCAATGGACTTTATGTTCTTGGTAAGGCTTTCGGTCAATATTAGACTATTAGTACTGTTCTTGGGGGAGTCAAAAGTTATATGTGGGTTTTCGACTGTGCGGGGGATTGGCACCCCTAATCCCTGCATTCTTCAAGGGTCAACTGTAATTATAAAATAATTATTTTAACTGCATCTCGATTTTAAAGCCTGGTTGCTCTGGTAGTGCTGACGCCAGCCAGCCACCTTCAGCCTCAGAGCGGTTAAAGACAGGGATTTGGAGCCTTCTCTGTGGCCCGCTGGGTGTGCATGTGCATACTGAGAGGCCAGGCCTGGAAGCCTTGATGCTGCTGACTGGTTTTGGAAAGACCTCCTCCCTCTACCTACCTGGCTTCTGAATCTGACAGTGGCCCAAGAGTCATAGCGGCTGATCTCTGGGGTTTCCTCCACCTCTAATATCCTAGGACGCTGTGTCCAGATGTTGGCTCTAATAAGAAAAGTGGAAAGATACCTGGTAGAGAATCAGACTCCCAGATCCTCATCAGGCACGGTGGCTCATGCCTATAATCCCAGCACTTTGGGAGGCTGAGGTGGGCAAATCGCTTGAGGTCAGGAGTTTGAGACCAGCTTCGCCAACATGGTGAAACCCCATCTCTACTAAAAATACAAAAAATTAGCTGGGTGTGGTGGCGCACGCCTATAGTCCAGCTACTTGGGAGGCTGAGGCAGGAGAATCGCTTGAACCCGAGAGGCAGAGGTTGCAGTGGGCTGATAGCGCACCACTGCACTCCAGCCTGGATGCCAGAGTGAGACTTTGTCTCAAAAAAAAGAAAAAAAAAAGAATCCCAAATTCCCAACCTGCAACTTACAGTGATCACAGCTATCCCATCAGGCCCCCACAGAGATCAAACACAAAGGGTAAAATGAGGCAAAAAAGAACACCTCATTCCTTAGCAGGATCTTTGGGCTCCACACCCCATTGTGGTCTCTTGTTGAGCCAGACTGCATCACAGGTGAGCGCATTCACCTGAACGTGGGATAAGTCACCGCTGCCCTCTTGTCCCCAGGTGTCTCCTGGAGTCAGTTTCACAATTCCAGCATCCTGGACTCACTTTAACCAGGCAGGACACGAGGAAGAAAATGGGCCGTACTCAGAGGCAGTGAATCCGAAGAAAACAAATTCCTTTTACTCAGCAGATTTTATATCTTCCCTCTTCATAAAAACAGTTCTGGCCGGGTGTGGTGGCTCATGCCTGTAATCCCAGCACTTTGGGAGGCCAAGGCGGGTGGATCACTTGAGGTCAGGAGTTAGAGACCAGCCTGAGCAACATGGTAAAACCCTGTCTCTACTAAAAATACAAAAATTAGCCAGGCGTGGTGGCGCATGCCTGTAGTCCCAGCTACTCAGGAGGATGAGGCAGAGAATCACTTGAACCCAGGAGGCAGAGGTTGTGTGGGCTGAGATCATGCCATTGCACTCCAGCCTGTGCGACAGAGCAAGACTCCGTCTCAAAAAAAAAAAAAAAAAAAAATTTCTAATTTGGCCCCCAAAGCCCTTGGCCTTGCTCCTGAACAGTGGTGGTAATTCAGTAGTCCTTTGAGTTTGGATTGAGGGGAATCATTGCCCTCTTCACAGGTGTCAGAAGCATCCTGACACTGTGCTTCCACCCTTCGGTCCACGGCCACTGGGTCAAGTCCGTTTCCTTCTATGACCCTCATGGCTCCATCAGATACATGCAGACCAGCATGATCCTCCCACATCTGATCCCTAGGCAAGTGAGTGGTGAACTTGGCAAGCCTGTGAACCACAGGAAAGGACCTGAGAACCCATCTTGTCTATTCCCACGCTGCAAGCTCAACTCCAGCCACCGCATCAGTGTAGACCACATCTGTCTTCACCATTTAAGGGTAGTTCCTTTGAGAGTTCAGATGTTCTTCAAAGAGCAGTCATCCAAAAATGCATGCTGGTGGCGGTGATCGTGCTGCCCACCTTGCTTTCCTCCTGACAAGACCCCTGTTGATTCGGATGACAGCTCTCTCGATTTCAGGGAACGTGAGCAGGGTAAGACTCTTTCCCAGCCCCAGAGAGGGATCGAGACAGGCTGCAGTTGGTCCTGAAGTCTCAGTATTCTGGGCCTGAGGCTGCAATTAGTCCAGGGGCGAGCGTTTGCGCCGGTTCCAGCCATAGAGGTATGAGGGATGCCGGGAAAGGCATTCTTCCAGAGTAATGGGTCAGAGACTTGGTAAAGGTTTCTACCTTTCTACTTTCTTCTTGCCTAGGACGTAGTTGAGATGCCTGGAGGTAGCCCAGTCACTTTGCAGCTATGAGGACCTAATGATGAGGATGATGGAGAAAAAAAAAAAAAAGCCTGTGTCTGCAGTGACATCTTGGGCTACCGTATCACCCTTGGACTTTCTGTTGCATGCGCTAAGAAAGCAAGCCCTGGTTGTTTCGGCCAGGGATTATGAAAAGTCCACAGAGTAAATATTTTAGGTTTCAGGCCATTCAGTTTCTGTCCCAGCTACTCGACTGTGCTAATATACTATGAAATCAACCATAAACAGTTTGTCAGCCAATGAGCATGGCTGTGCGCCAATACAACCTCATTTACAGACGCTCAGATTTCAATTTTATGTAATTTTATTTTCTTTCCCTTTTTTTGGACAGAGTCTCACTCTGTCACCCGGGCTGGAGTGCAGCGGTGCCCTCGTGGCTCACTGCAACCTCTGCCTCCTGTGTTCAAGTAATTCTCCTGCCTCAGCCTCTCAAATAGCTGGGATTACAGGTGCGCGCCACCACGCCCTACTAACATTTGTCTTTTTAGTAGAGATGGGGGTTTCACCATCAGGCTGGTCTCGAACTCCTGACCTCAGGCGATCCACCTGCCTCAGCCTCCCAAAGTGCTGGCATTACAGGCGGGAGCCACCGTGCCTGGCCAAATTTTATATAATTTTCATGTGTCCTGAAATAGTTTTTTTTTTAATTACTTTAAAAATATAAAAATTATTCTTAGGTTGCAGGCCATAGAGATGCAGGGAGCAGCTATTTAGCTCCCAGGCCTTAGTTTCCCTGGGTTTAAGCTGCCGTTAGGATGATTTTCTGTAACTGGTTGCTTCATGCAGTCCTACTTGACACGTTGACAGTGACGGCGACGTTCTTTATTGGGAAATATGCCTAACCCTTCCTGCTTTTCTTACGTCTCTTTCAGAGGGTCTTGCTGTTGGAGTTGGATTCGGGGCTGTAGAAAAGACGGCATCTGCTACCTTTGAGAGTGCCAGGTAAGCCAGCATCCGGTGCCCTAGAGCATGGCTCTGCACCCAGGGGTGCTCTGGGTGTGCGTGTCTCTGGGTGGGCTCCCTTGGCATTACTGTTCTGCAGCCAGCCCCACAGGGCCAAGATGGTTGGAGGTGGCATGGAGCCAGGTGAAGGCCATACCTGAGAGAGGAGTCTTTCAAATGAACTATCAAGTGGGTGATAATCATTTAAAAAACAAAACATGGATATAATCGCGTGCTGTACTCTAAGCACTTCAAAGGTGTGAAGACTAATGACTAAAAAGGAAAATAAAGGCGGCCACTGACACTTCAGGCCTTGCCATTTTTTTTTTTTATACTTTAAGTTCTGGGGTACATGTGCAGAACGTGCAGGTTGGTTACATAGGTATACACGTGCCATGGTGGTTTGCTGCACCCATCCCCCCATCATCTACATTAGGTATTTCTCCTAATGTTATCCCTCTCCAATCCTCCCACCCTCTGCTATCCCTCCCCTAGCCCCTCCCTGACCCCCCAAGAGGCCCTGGTGTGTGATGTTCCCCTCCCTGTGTCCATGTGTTCTCATTGTTCAATACCCACTTAAGAGTGACAACATGCCGTGTTTGGTTTTCTGTTCTTGTGTTGGTTTGCTGAGAATGATGGTTTCCAGCTTCGTCCATGTCCCTGCAAAGGACATGAACTCATCCTTTTTTATGTCTGCATAGTATTCCATGGCGTATAGGTGCCACATTTTCTTTATTCAGTCTATCGTTGATGGGCATTTGGGTTGGTTCCAAGTCTTTGCTAGAAACAGTGTCGCAATTAACATATGTGTTCATATGTCTATATAATAGAATGATTTATAATCCTCTGGGTATATACTTAGTAATGGGATTGCTGGGTCAAATGGTATTTCTAGTTCTAGATCCCTGAGGAATTGCCACACTGTCTTCCACAATACTTTTACACTGTTGGTGGGAGTGTAAATTAGTAAATAGGAATGCTTTTACACTGTCGGTGGGAGTGTAAATTAGTGGAATTCCACTAATTTACACTCCCACCGACAGTGTAAAATCGTTCCTATTTCTCCACATCCTCTCCAGCATCTGTTGTCTCCTGATTTTTTAATGATCACCATTCTAACTGGCGTGAGATGGTATCTCAGTGTGGTTTTGATTTGCATTTCTCTGATGACTGGTGATGATGAGCTTTTTTTCATATGTTAGTTGGCTGCATAAATGTCTTCTTTTGAAAAGTATCTGTTCATATCCTTTACTTACTTTTTGATGGATTTGTTTTTTTTTTTTTTTTTTCTTGTAAATTTGTTTAAGTTCTTTGTAGATTCTGGATATTAGCCCTTTGTCAAATGGGTAGATTGCACAAATTTTTTCCCATTCTGTTGGTTGCTGGTTCACTCTACTGATAATTTCTTTTGCCGTGCAGAAGCTCTTAAGTTTAATTAGATCCCATTTGTCTGTTTTGGCTTTTGTTGCCATTGCTTTTGGTGTTTTAGTCATGAAGTCCTTGCCTGTGCCCATGTCCTGAATGGTATTGCCTAGGTTTTCTTCTAGGGTTTTTATGGTATTAGGTCTTATGTTTAAATCTTTAATCCATCTGAAGTTAATTTTTGTATAAGGTGTAAGGAAGGGACCCAGTTTCAGCTTTCTGCATATGGCTAGCCAGTTTTCCCAACACCATTTGTTAAATAGGGAATCCTTTCCCCATTGCTTGTTTTTGTCAGGTTTGTCAAAGAGCAGATGGTTGTAGATGTGTGGCGTTACTTCTGAGGCCTCTGTTCTGCTCCCTTGGTCTGTATCTCTGTTTTGGTACCAGTACCATGCTGTTTTGATTACTGTAGCCTTGTAGTATAGTTTGAAGTCAGGAAGCGTGATGCCTCCAGCTTTGTTTTTGTTTTGTTTAGGATTATCTTGGCTATGGGGGCTCTCTTTTTTGCTTCCATGTGAAATTTAAAGTGTTTTTTTCCAATTCTTTGAGGAAAGTCAGCGGTAGCTTGATGGGGATAGCATTGAATCTGTAAATTACTTTGGGCCATATGGCCATTTTCACAATATTGATTCTTCCTAACCATGAGCATGGAATATTTTTCCATCTGTTTGTGTCCTCTCTTAATTCCTTGAGTGAGGTCCTTCACCTTTCTTGTTGTATTCCTAGGTATTTTATTCTCTTTGTAGCAACTGTAAATGGGAGTTCACTCATGATTTGGCTCACTGTCTATTATTGGCGTATAGAAATGCTTGTCATTTCTGCACATTGATTTTGTATCCTGAGACTTTACTCAAGTTGCTTATCAGTTTCAGGAGATTTTGGGCTGAGACGATGGGGTCTTCTAAATATGCAATCATGTCGTCTGCAAATAGAGACAATTTGACTTCCTCTTTTCCTAGTTTAATACCCTTTATTTCTTTTTCTTGCCTGACTGTCCTGGCCAGAACTTCTAATACTATGTTGAATAGAAGTGGTGAGAGGGTGCACCCTTGTCTTGTGCCAGTTTTCAAAGGGAACGCTTCCAGTTTTTGCCCATTCAGTATGATATTGGCTGGGTGTTTGTCATAAATAGCTCTTATTATTTTGAGATGAGTTCCATCAATACCTAATTTATTGAAAGTTTTTAGCATAAAGGGCTGTTGAATTTTGTCGAAGGTTCAGGCCTTTCCTTTTTGAAGCCCTCCCTCTGTCTGTCTTGATGCTGGGCTCTCCTGGTTTCCCTCTCTTTCCACCTGCTCCTGGAAAGGCCCTTTGGTGCTGGCCTCTCACCCTACGGCCTGTTCTTGAGTGGTGATGTTCCCAGGACCTGAATCTGAAGCATCCTTCCTTCTCACTGAACGCACCATCCCTGAGCAACCTTCTTCGTTCTCATGACTTTATTTTCCATCTGTTTGTTGGTGATACCCAAGCTGATCTCAAGCTGAGACCTTTGTCCTGAACGTGTTCCTATTTGTCTCCATCTGCTGTCGCGTGGAACCTGCCCCTTCTCCAGGGTTCCCTGTCCCTGCCGTCACTCTCCGTGCCTCATTTTCCCTCACCTTCCACACACAAGCACTGGGCCTTGTAAAATCTTTGCTCTTCTGCCTGCCTGGAAGTAAACAGGGCGTAAGTAAGGCCACAGCCTTGGGATCCCACGATGTCCTCTAGACGTCGTGCAGGTGGGGTCTCTGTGGTCCACCCTGGCCCACAAGCCATAAATGCCGCCGCCTGCAGGGTGGAGCCTCCTCTCCAAAGGCAGCAAACTCAGGTGCCTTCAGGGGACTAAAAGATCATTAAAACGGGTGGAGACAGTCAGGTGAAGACATTGGGAACCATGAGGACTGAGGTGAACTTAAAGCAGCTGTGCACTGTTTAAAGGTACTTGAATTCACAATTATTTTAAAACATAATTCAGTGCGGTGGCTCAGGAGCGACTGGTGTATCACTCCCGTAGCTCATCCACTGTCTTCAGACTGACACAATCCCAGCATATGCTCCCCACCTCCCGCAAGGAAATAGCATCCCCTCCTGTAGCAGTTGATCGTGACTGTCAGAAACTACTTTCTCGTCTAACGCCGTTTCCATCCTTCCCTGGTTACCAAGCCTGCGTAGGGCCTGTTTAAGCGCCCTGAGGACTGTGTTCAGACCACCTCCTTGCCTGTGTTTCCCCAGCCGAAGTGGAGCCCCTGTGTGTTCAGTGCGGTCACTGCTGGTCACTGAATTCTAAGGCTGCGTGTGAAGAGGCGTGCCTGCCCCATGAAGCCCCGAATATGTGCATGGGCTGAAATGTTCTAGGACAAAACTTTTCTTGTTCTCAACTTGATATTCCTGCCTCTCAGACTCCCAAGTCATTCATTAAAATGATGCCGATGGTAAAAACATGAGACAGTAGAGAAGGAAGGCAGAGGCTTTGGAAAGTAAGAAATGTCACCCAAAACAAGGGCTAATTATGAGTCATCACACCCTGCAGACTGCTCTTCTCAGCGCTGGGCCTGGGGTGGGGGCATGTGGCTCTTTTGCCCCTGGCACAGCAGTTTTGATCCTGACTTCACTAGACCACAGGAGACTTCAGAGTCAAGCAGGATCCACGGGGCTGAAGAGCCCTGAGGGTCTGACCTTATAAACATCCAAAGGCCAGGTCCTCCTGGAGCGCAGGAAACCGCACACACTGCAGGAGGTCTGTGCCCGGCAAGTGACAGCTGTGCCCTAGGCGTGGAACTCACAGGCCAGGCTCTCTGTCTGGTGGCAGCACGTCCCCCGCGACATCACGATGTCAACTCCAATGTTCCTCTGCTCTGTCACCTGCCCTTTCTGCCAATCTTCATAAGTATTTCGGAAGAAAGTGGAGCAAAAATATTTCCAACTCAGCTCCTCCCTTCCCTTGACCAAACAGATTCTCTCTGAGTTCTAAAAGCCCTTGACAGGATCCTCTAATTGGGGTTGAGTCAGGGCAGCAGGCCTTGGTGGCTTCAGCCTCACGAGACCCTTCTCTGTACAAGCATATCGCTGGAGGGTCCGTATGCTCCCACACCTGACCCACTGCTGTCACAGCCTGAGGGGCAGGAATGGTGGAGCTCCGCTGTCATTGCCACTATGTCCACAGAGTACTGGCGGTAGGGCCCCTCTGTAATGCAGGCTGCAGAGAAGGAAAGGGCAAAGAACACTCCCTTAAGCAGACCCTTCAGCCCATTCTCCCCCATTTGAAAAACACGTAGAGTTTGTGATTTGGGTTCCTCCTTTCTAAACGTCTCTGCTTTTCTTCTTGGGTAGCAAGATGGAGATCAGCCCCCAGGGCAAGGCCTGTTAGTTTTCTCTGCCTTTAGTTCATACTACACATGGGATTTCATGGGAGGATAGGGACTAGAGGATAGTGGAAAGTGAGGACTTCCCACTTGAGTAGCCAAGAGGGAAAGGCGTGTGCTGAACTGTGGCCTGGACAGGCAGAGCCTGCCACCCTGCAGGGCTGTAGAATGTTCAACCAATAAGTAACAGATCAGGGTCAGTGTTGTGCCTGTTGACACAAAGAGGTCGAGGGATGCAGCTTCCAGTTGTCTCATAATGCTGGGACTTTTGAACCAGCATCTGTGCCTGTGTGTAGGGTGGAAGCCAGCTCTGCAGAAACAGGAAGAGGGCTGCCATGGTGTTCATACGCCGAGGCGGCATCTTGCCTTAGATTAGCGCCTGCAATCCAGGACGAAACTTCTGCTTGATAGATTGCACTAAATCCACCCACACTCATTTCTCAATTTGTTTCAAGAAGGAAAAGAAAAGGCACTGACACTGTAAGATGATTAAAGCAGAAAGTGAACGGGCAACGCTCTTGGAGGAGGCATTGGAGTCGTGCGGTTCTCAGCATTTGACTAAGGCAGCATGAGGCCAGGACCACTGTGACGTGGAGTGCCAGGCAGAGGGTCTGTGCACCTGCCCCTGTCTGCCCAGAATCTCCCAACGCAGCCAGTCCTCTGGGAAGGTGTCTCCACTGAGGCTGCGGATGCTTGGCTCTCTGCTGAGCAGTCCTGGTCTCCACTCACTCATTCATTCACTCACTTACTCACTCATTCATTCATTCATTCTTTAGTGAGTACTGCTGTGTGTCCTGCAACGTGCTAGTCACTGCAGAAAACACAACTGGTATGAAACACCTCTTCTAAGAAGATGAACATTTGTCACTAATACTTCCAGTAACATGGTGAGCTCAGCTGACATGGATGTCCCATGGCAAACAAACAAACTAGTAAACATGGTTTTACTACGCAGCCAAGGACTAAGGAGAAAGAAATGCCAGATGCTAGAAATCAAGGGAAACATCAAAGACATCATGGTAGGTGGTTTCAGATCTTCATAGAGGTTCAAAGGACTGAGGGTTGGACGTCATGCCCAGCTTGATCCCAGCTACTTGGGAGGCTCATGCAGGAGCGCCTGAACTCAGGAAGCGGAGGTTACAGTGAGCTGAGATCTCGCCACTGCACTCTAGCCTGGACAGCAGAGTGAGACTCTGTCTCAAAAAAAAAAAAAAAAAAAAAAAAAAACAGGCCAGGCACGGTGGCTCACACCTGTAATCTCAGCAGTTTGGGAGGCTGAGGCGGGTGGATCACCTGAGGTGAGGAGTTCAAGACCAGCCTGACCAATGTGGTGAAATCCCATCTCTACTAAAAAAAGAAAAAATTAGCTAGGTGTGGTGGTGGGTGCCTGTAATCCCAGCTACACGGGAGGCAGAAGCAGGAGAATTGTCCATGGGGTGAATGGAGCCTTGCCCTTGGATGTTGGAGCTGAAACGGCCCAGCCTAAAGACCAGGGCTGTAGGCATTGCCTTTCTGTAAAAGGGTTTATAAAACTCCACCCACTGGTCCAGGAAGTTACACGTGGAGCTTGTCCTCTCTCCAGCATCTTGGACAGATAGAGAGGGTGAAGGGAGGATTAAGCTATGTGCAGAATAGAACCCCAGAGCTCCATCACACAAGGGTGTACGGTACCAACTTTTATACTCATCTTGTACCAGAAACCCCAAATAAAGAAATTAACATAAAAACAGGCCTAGGGTAATAGACATCTTTTAGGCTCTAGCAGGAGTAATCATAAAGCCCTACACAAAGCTCTAACTTTTCCGCTAACCAGGCACAGCAGATGCCTGGGACCAAGGAGAGGGACTCTTAAGTCTGGTTACACTTACACTCACATAGAAAATAAAACAGAGACAAACCGCATAGGGAAACATGCCGCTGCGCAGCAAAGATACCACTAACAAAACTAGAAATAAGAAAACTACATGAGAAATGCATCAGGCAGACGCAAACTGAGGGGCCGAATCCCTGATCACACTCCTCAAAACTGCCAAGATGGTCCCAAAACAAGGGAAGTCTAAGAAATAGTCCGGAGGGGATGAAGGAGACTAAATGTAAGGTGCTGTTCTAGATGAGATCTTTGTATAGAAAGCAGATGTTAGGGAGGAACTAGTGAAATCCAAATACACTGTACAGTGTAGTTAAAAGTAATGCACCTGGCCAGGTGCGGCGGCTCACGTCTGTAATCCCAGCACTTTTGAGAGACTGAGGCGGGCAGATTCCTTGAGGTCAGGAATTTGTGACTAGCCTGGCCTACATGCTGAAACCCTGACTCTACTAAAAATACAAAAATTAGCCGGGCATGGTGGCAGGTGCCTTTGATCCCAGCTACTTGGGAGGCTGAGGCAGGAGTGCTTGAACTCCGGAGGCGGAGATTACAGTCAGCTGAGATCTCGCCACTGCACTCCAGCCTGGCCAACAGAGCAAGCCTCTGTCTCAAAAAGAAAAAAGAAAAAAAGAAAAAAGAAAAAGCCGGGCATGGTGGCTCACACCTCTAATCCCAGCAGTTTGGGAGGCTGAGGCGGGTGGATCACCTGAGGTCAGGGGTTCGAGACCAGGCTGACCAATGCAGTGAGACCCCATTTCTACTAAAAAAACAGAAAATTAGCCAGGTGTGGTGGTGGGCACCTGTAATCCCAGCTACTTGGGAGGCTGAGGCAGAAGAATCACTTAAACCTAGGAGGTGGAGGTTGCAGTGAGCTGAGATCACACCATTGCACTCCAGCCTGGGCAACAAAGCAAGACTCTGTCTCAAAAAGAAAAAAAAGTAATGCACCAATCTGGGTTCCTTAGTATAACCAGTGTTCCATCCGGTGTGAGATGTTAATGATAGGGTAAACTGAGTGCAGGGTCTACAGGAACGCTCTGTACTATCTTTGAGCTTTTCTGTAGACCTAAAGCTAATCTAAAATGAAAGGTTTATTTTAAAAACAAACAAACAAACAAACAAACAAAAACATAAGCCTGCAAAAAATGAAAGCACTTTTTAATAACTTAAGGGATGGATTTATAATAATAAAATATAATAGTTTTACAAAAGACACCAAGGAGGAAAACCACCCCTGTGATCCAATCACCCCTCACCACCTCCTCCCCCCACATTGGGGATTGAATTCCACATGAGATTTGGGCAGAGACACAGATCCCTACCACATCCTCCAGGGACTGAGACTGAATCTGGAGATACCACAGGCAGAGACGGATTCTCTATGCAGAAAGTTCAACTCACGGATTTCTGAGCTCTAATTGAAGACAAGGGAAGGCTGCCTTCAAATTGCCAAGAAAAAGTAACTCTCATTCTAAAGTAGAAGCTGGCGACCTTTCTCTTAAAGTTCCAGATGGCCTGTGGACCACATGATCTTTGTCACAACTACCTGACTGACTGTCTTGGATGTGCCAGGGTAGCCCTAGACAATACATAAAGAAATACACGTGGCTGGCCGGCACAGTGACTCACGCCTGTAATCCCAGCACTTTGGGAGGCTGAGGTGGGCAGATCCCCTCAGGTCAGGAGTGAGACCATCCTGGCCAACATGGTGAAACCCCATCTCTACTAAAAATACAAAAAAATTAGCTGGGCATGGTGGCACACGCCTGTAGTCCCAGTTACTTGGGAGGCTGAGGCAGGAGAATTGCTTGAACCTGGGAGGTGGAGGTTGCAGTGAGCCAAGATCGCGCCATTGCACTCCAGCCTTGGGGACAAGAGTGAAACTTCATCTCAATAAAAATAAGAAGAAATGGGCGTGGCTATCCCCAGTTCAAGTTTATTTACAGAAATAGGTTGTGGGCTCCTGGGGTGAAGTTTGCCCATACCTAGTCTATTGCCAAGTTGAAGTTTTCCCTGAGAGCAAATATAGACCGCCAGGTTTACTACTTATTAACCGTTGATACAGGATCTTCGTAGAAAGTATTTCAAAGCAAAAGGGAAAAGAAGACATTAGTAAATTATGCTAGGTCTGGCGTGGTGGCTCACGCCTGTAATTCCAGCACTTTGGGAGGCTGAAGCAGGAGGATCACTTGTGCCCCAGAAATCTAGGCTAGCCAGGGCCACATAGGGAGACCCCCCATCTCTATAAAAAATGAAAAAGTCAGCTAGGCATCATAATGTGCACCTGCGGTCCCAGCTACTCGGGGGGCTGAAGCAAGAGGATGACTTGAGCCTGGGAGATCGAGGCTACAGTGAGCTGTGATTGGGTCACTGCCCTCTAGCCTGGGTGACAGAGCAAGACCTCGTCTCAAAAAAATAACAATAAATATACTAGCGAATTTAAAAGGACAATTATACTAACAGAGAGAGAGGAATAGGCTGGAGGAGGGAAGAGAGAATACACGAACGAATAAAAAATACTGGGAAGAGAGACGGAAAATCAGACTGAAATAATCCAGCCGTCTGATGGTAGAATGTATCTCTTCAAAGAGGTTTAGCTTTTTAAAATTACAGTTCTAAGTAATTAACAAGTGGCACACTTAAAATAGGACGTGGTAAAGTTGAAAAGAAAGGAATGAAGAAAGATACAAGGCAAATGCGAATCTGAAGAAAGCAGGTATTACAGATTTTGTCTCGGACAAACCAGACTTGAAGGCAGAAAGCCAGATAAGAGATAAAGGTCCGTACTTAAGGAAAGAGGAAGTCATGTACCAGAATGACATCATGATTTGTGTTTGTAGGCACCTAGCAACATAAGCCTCGAACCATTTAAAGGAAAATTCATCAGAATTGCAAGGAGAAATACAATCCTGGTGGGGGGTTTTCATGTCCTTGTCTGATACTTGTAGATTATGCAGATGTTAAGTTAACAAAATGAATACAGTGGACGTACATAAACTCCAACCCAGCCATTAGAAAGCTTACATTCATTTCAAGCCATTTGAGGGTTTCTAAAATGGATTAGGGTGCTCTGCCACAGAGAGAGTCAGAATACATGCCCAAGATCAATACCATTCAGGCCACATTGTCTGACTTCAATGTGATATAATTGAAAATCAACAGCAGAAAAGATAGCCATAGTAATTTATTAATGGGCAGTTAAGCCCACAGGCAGCAGAAGATTAACACAGTCCAGGCTCCCAAGGGCTTGATCCAAGCCAGACTAAGAAACCAACAGAACAGGCAAGCTGTTTGCTCATCTCAGGGGCTCTTATAGAATCGGCTACATTTCATCAGGAGCATAGGAGTGGTCATCTTGAGTAAGAAAATATAAGGGCAGGTAAGGCTGTGAGCAAATGCCAAGGTAGGTGCCAAGGTTCTTTCAGAGCTGGTGGACAAACAGATATGACAGATGACAGAATTTGCTGGTGCTTTAGAGAAGGTAAATCTAACGGATTGGATTGGCTGGTTGCAGTGGCTCCTGCCTATAATCCCAGCACTTTGGAAGGCTGAGATAGGCAGGTCGCTTGAGCCCAGGAGTTCAAGACCAGCCTGGGCAACGTGGTGAAACCCTGTCTCTATAAAAAATGTAGAAAAATTAGCCAGGTAGGGTGGCATGCACCCGCAGTCCCAGCTACTCTGGAGCCTGAGGTGGGAGCCTAGGTTGAAGCTGCAGTGAGCCATGATTGTGCCACTGCACTCCAGCCTGGGAGATACACTGTACCTCAAAAAATAAAATAATAAATAAAGGGTTGGATTGAGGCAGGAAAAAAAACAAGTGTATGACTCAGCAAAAAGTTGGCAGCTATCATGGGTTCTGATGCAGGCAAGAGACATCACCAAGGACATAACTCATTCATCTGGCTAAGACGAAATAATTTGGGAGAGCAGGTGGGGGAGATCGACCAGTGTGAAGAATGCAGCAATTGGCAAAGAATATTTACGGACCACTCACGGCTGTGTGTTTTAGCAGCAACAAAGAAGATACAGGATGCTGTGATGACAATGAGAGTCAGGACTGATCCCAGGAAGAGCTGTTGCAGACAGAACCCACAGACAGCGTCTGCCGGCTGAGATTGTTGTTGCATGAAAGGGAGAAGGGAGAATTTGAGTCCAGGTGACAGGAGACGTAGGTTAATCTCGTGCTGTGGAGCAGATGAGAGGGTAGAAGGACTGCTCTCACACCGATTGTGGAAAGCATTACCCAGCACAGGCCCAGGGTACACGCGCACCAAGCTAACTGAGCCAGGTAGCTTCCGGCTCTTGGCAGACCATGGTGTACCAGCCACATTTGGCCCAACACCTGTTTCCGGAAACGAGGCTTGATTGGCGCACAGGCAGAGCCATGGGTTTGCATACGGTCTGTGGTTCCACAGGTGCTGCAATGGCTGATCTGCATAATGGCCAGAGAAATCTCAAGGCTGAAAAGCTGAAGATATTTACTATCTGACTTCCCCTTTCCTTTTTTT
>NW_016107408.1:2872207-2886596 GCF_001604975.1 Cebus imitator | reverse complement strand
TCCCCTGCCCTCCCCTCCCCTCCCCTCTCTCTTTTTTGAGACAGGGTCTCACTGTCACCCAGACTGGAGTGCAGTGGTACAATCATGGCTCACTGCACCCTTGACCCCCTGGGCTCCAGCGATCCTCCCATCTTAGAGTCCCTCCCAAGTAGCTGGGACTATAGGTACACGCCACCACACCCAGCTAATTTTTGTATGTTTTGCAGAGATGGAGTTTTGCCATGTTGCCCAGGCTGGCCTCGAACTCCTAAGCTGAAGTGACTAGCCTCCCTCAGCCTCCAAAAGTGCTGGTTACAGGTGTGAGCCACCGCACCTGGCTTTCTGGCCCTTTTCAGAAAGTGTGTAGACCCCTAATTTAGTAGACACCATCCCTGTTTTTAGCCCAGATTCATCATTACATACTCTGAGGCCAACTGTCTTTTTTATGACCTCTTGCTATGTACCCTGTTTATTGAAGCAAGAGGCTTCATATAAACATTGCCTACGGCGTCATAGCCACCCACGAGAATGATTCCAAGAATGCACTCTCTTCTCTTCCCACTTAAGGGGTTTCTGACCTGGGAAGAAGACAGGCAGACACCTCTCCTATCGTGTGTGTGGCTGCTGCCATCTGGTGTACAAATGCCATTACTTCCTCACCTTCCTGGAGCGTTCCCCAGCTCCTTCCCCCCGACCACCTCCCTACCTGGCCAGGTCAGCTGGCACCAAGGTGTTCATTCGGAGGTCACTGTCTCCTGAATTAGAAAGACTCTCAGCCACCAGAGGGAGGCCTGTAGTTCAAGGGAAGCACAGCTTGCTTCTTTCTGTTCTGATCCCATAGCAATTTCTTTCTGTTTCAACCACAAAAAAGAAATTCTTCAGAATGAATATACTTGGGGAATTGCATGCTTAAGTGGTTTTCCTTTCTGAAGGATTGTCACTTCGAAGAATGTGTTCTCTGGAGAGGGGACATGCCCTCAGCTCTCACTTCACTCAGTGGCAGGTGTAATTCAAACCAGCAGGGAGAACAAGGCTGCTTATGCTTAAACATTCGGCTTCAGATCCCACCTCCTGGTTTAAGCTTTGATTAAGCACGCGTCAAGAGACGTTTGTAGTCCGTGGACCCACCTTGACCTACAGGTGTAGCGGGTATCAGAGAGCAGGTTGTGCACAGCAGAGGAGGCTGGCTGCGAACTTTAGTGCGCCACAGATAGTCCACAAAACACATCCCCAAGGTATCACCAGACCAGCTAATGCTAACCAGCACCCAGGCGCTCGGTAAAGGATACATGGTTGATTAGTCTACGTTTAAACGTAATATAGCTCATTAAATTACACATGGAGGCATCAAAACCAATTTTAAGATATATGTTTGCTCTCCGATCAAAGAGTAATGATCATAAGACAGATAAATCCTTTCCCCAGCTTATAAATATGTATGTTGATGTATTAACAATTATTTCAGACAGCAGCCATTCATTAACTAAGCAACCCTTTATTTAGAAAAATGGCGACTGACATATTTTCCTGGTCATTAATCAACATTAGCAAGTAGATGAGCATGTCTATATGTGTAAGATACATTGCATGTGTGTGTCTATCTGTCCAAGCAGTCCCCCTACTTTTGCTCCAGTAGAGAGAGAGAGAGAGAGTGTGTGTGTGTGTGTGTGTGTGTGTGTGTGCGTGCGTGTGTGTGTGTGTGTACAGGATCTTGCTCTGTTGCTCAGGCTGCAGTTCAGTGGCACAATCATAGTTCGCCACAGCCTTGACCTCTTAGGCTTAAATAATCCTCCCTTTTCAGCCTCCCAAGTAGCTAAGACTCCAGGTGTACATCCTGTAGATTACTGAAAGCATGCTTGCAGGTTACATGTAGAGAAGTTACAAAGGAGACTTCATTATTGTGGCAGGGAGGAGTCTCAGAGAACTCACATGGAAACATTTTAATTAGAGTTCACTCTAACATCCTTGAATAAGCAGGCTGCCCTCACTGTCTCCTGCCAAGCCTCCATGGAACTGCTCTTGTAATGCCTCGACCTGCCCCGGGCAGCACACAGTCTCCCAGACTTTGGGGAGCGTCCCGGGGAGACCCGTCCTTCCTCAGAGTTGCTGATCTTGACCTCTTCTCTGCCTAGCACCCTTCCCAGCCTGGTCTCCCTGGAGAGTGGCCTTTAGCCTGAGAAGTGGAGACCCAGCCTGAGGGCAGTAAGGTGCCTGGGGCGAAAAATACCTTGACACCTTGATCCCACCGTTCCCACCCTTTCACAACAGAAAAATGCCCCTCCTGCCCTTCCACCACTTTGGCCCAGTCTCCTTCTATTCTTTATCTGCAATTGCACACTGTGCTCTCAATTTTATTTTATGCAGGCAAGCTCTTTTCTTGAACCTATCACACTATCTTGTCTGGAATTCTAGAGTGATCTATTGGCAGCTCCTTCTCTTCAATTTTCCTGTTACATCCTCCCACACTGCACAGCCTTACCTTGAATTACAAAGAGACGGTGGAATTTGCAAGTGCCAGCAGGCAGCGGTGGGCAGACAGCGCCATCACGCGGTAGCTTGGCATCAGAGGTCGCTAGACAGAGTACCAAAAAGGAAAAAGGCTGGCCAGGAGATGCAGCTGAGACGTGTGTGTTGCTATCCAAATCTACGTTCGGCTTGTCCAGAGGTACACCTGCAAATGCTATGGACCATATATGGAAGTTACATGTAACTTTGGACATGTCCAACTTTGCTTTGGACATTTTTCAAAAGAGTAACATCCTTATATTTTGGCTATCGTACCCTGATTTTTCACCCCTGATTGAATTCAGCACTTAAAAGCTCATTATTGTCTTATTTTCCCATGAAATAAAAGTATAGCTTTTACGTGACCCTATACAGAGCGGTAGAAATGTGAAATGGGCCCGTGAGAGCATAAGAAGCTACTCCAAGCCTTGGATGGTCTACCGCAGTGGGAACAGAGAGGTGCACAAAGTCTCACTTCTGAACACCCAAAGATCAGTTCTGTTTTTCTTTTTGCCACTTTGCCATTTTGAGGGTGACATTTGCTTTTCTAGTGACTTAAAAATAAACAATGTTTTTTATTGTATGCGTTCTGGGAAGTGAAGAAAGTGGGTGAGGGAAGTCCACTGGAGGCATGGGCAAAGCCAGACGAGAATCAAGCAGCTTCTCACCATCTTGTGTAATTTGCCATCAAGTCATTTATCTATCTGTCTGTCTGCCCGTCCATCCATCCTTTCAATCCACAGAGATTCACTGATGGCAGTGAAAACATCCTAAGTTATCTTTCTCCAAAAAGATGAATCTTTTTGGAGAAAGATAACTTAGGATGTTTCTTTCTTTTTATCTTTTCTTTTTTTTTGAGACAGAGTTTCATTCTTTTTGCCCAGGCTGGAATACAATGGCACGATCTTGGCTTACCACAACCTCCACCTCCCTGGTTCAAACGATTCTCCTGCCTCACCCTCCCAAGTAGCTGGGACTACAGGCATGCACCACCACGCCTGGCTAATTTTTTGTATTTTTAGTAGAGACAGGGTTTCTCCATGTTGTGCAAGCTGGTCTCAAACTCTGGACCACAGGTGATCCCCCTGCCTTGGCCCCCTAGAGTGCTGGGATTACAGGCGTGAGCCACTGCGCCCAGCCTAGGATAATTATTTCATCCATTGTAACTGGGAAAACAGGCTTGAAATTGTAGGATTGGTAGGCTGGACATGGTTTTGAAAGATCGTCTTGCCTCTTAAGTTTTTTTTTTTTTTTTTTTGGTGCCGTGACTTGGATCTGAATGTGCGTGTGCGTGTGTGTGTGTGTGTTGTGTGTGTGTGTGTGTGTGTGTGTGTGTGTGTGTTTTAATAGCTGAAGCTTTTGGAACAAGTTCCTAAGTGCACACTCTGGATGGAATAGATACTACCCTTTCCCCAAAAGTCCCCCCTCTGCACTGGCAGAAAACGCCGATCTGGCCCAAGTCGCTAAGTTACAAGCGAAGAAGCTGAAGTCCCAGAGTGGAAAGGGAAGTTAATCAGGGATGACCCGAGTCAGAGCTCTGGGCTCCTGAATCCTGGGGCTCCCTCCTCCCCTCCGAGAGCTGCTCTGTCAGTATCTGGCCACGTTTCCATGTCAGAGGATGGAGGGAACTTCCAGCATGTCTCAGAAGGTCTGCTTTTCTCCTTGTCTCAGCTTCTCCTCTGAAGCTCACGCCCCCCACCGCTTTCTTGACATTTTTTCCCTTGTTCCATTTGAACTTCAGGAAGTGCCCCTCCCATTCTTAGACAACCTCAAAGCTTTTGAGCAAGCTTCTGGAAAATTATCTATTTTGTGCGTTGCAGTAGGAAGCTCAAATGAACGGAGCCAGATGAGATGGAGGGCTGGGAGGCGAACAGGGAGAAATGAGTCGTCTTGGGCCTCATCTCCAGAGTCCCTGTCCGAACCTGGGCAGTTCTTTTCTTCCTCTGCCCCTTTCTTTCTTCTCCCCTTCGTCCTTCTGAGGATAATGCTTTTCAAGCTCCCAGTAAGAGCACCATTTTACAGGAAAAAAAGGGGCGATGTTTTGCCAGTAAGATGTGTGTTCCTGTGTTAGCACCACTGATGTCCCCATAGTTGCACACCTAAGGTTTTTCTTTGACTGAGTAATCCTGCCAGGGGAGACCTACCCCTTGGAGGCTTTGTCCTCCACATCCCCAGGTCTAGGCTGACAAATACAATCCCATCGTTACCTGGAAACCCGGTGACTTTGCAGACCATGCGGAGGGGAATCTGAAACTTAATCACCATTTGCCTATGAAAGAGCCCATGATGGAGCCTGGTGCTTGTGAATCTCTGGGTTGAATGGATACACAGATAGACAGATGGGCGAATGATCTAGGTACCTGTCAACCTGAGACTGTCCACGAGATTCCATCTTAGTCTGGCTTCGTCCGTGTCTGGCAGACTTTTACGACCCACTTTCTTCACTCCCCAGGACTGATGGAACAAAGAACATTATTCAACCAAAGTCACTGGAAAAGTAAGTGTGTCACCCCAAAAATGGCAAAAAGAAAAATCTAGTTGATTTTGGGATGTTCCGAAGTTAGCACTCTTCACATCTGTACTTTTTTCTCCCAGCAGAGATAGTCCAAGCGTAGGGTGACCGCTGTGTGTGTTTGGGGTTGGCCTCACTGGTGTTACACATCGGTTACCGTCATCTGTCTCTTCCTGCTGCCACTTACTCTGAAAGATGGTTTTCCTTTGAAGGATGGAGGAATTTTCCAATCCAGACCTCCTGACAGTTAGGCTGCAATCACACACACACACACACACACACACACACACACACTCACTCACTCACTCTTACACTGCACAAAGCCAAAGAAAATCCCGGAAGGGATATTAAGACGTGTGAGCATCAGCACTCTGTCCTCCTGGTGACATCTCTCCATGAAGTTTAAGGTGGGACTTCACCTGATAAGCACCTGACAACCTGACTGAGCACTTGGCCCTTACTCTTTGTGCCTCAGTTTCCACGCTCGTCACGTGGAGAGGCAGATTGTATCCACGGTTATGAGATTATTGGCCTTTGTTGGACAAGGAAGACATCCCCCATATACGTAAAGACTGACAAAGGACTGCTGCACCTTTTATGTTTTTCAAAGTAAAGGCGTTGAAGGAAAGATGCGATCATAGACCACCGTGATCAGTGAACTCTTTCATGAGCTATCACTCTTCTAGAAAGTGCGGCCGGGCGCAGTGGCTCATGCCTATAATCCCAGCACTTTGGGAGATTGAGGCCGGAGGATCACTTGAGATCAGGAAATCGAGACCAGCCTGGTCAACATGACGAAACCCCGTCTCTACTAAAAAAATACAAAAATTAGCCAGGCGTGGTGGCAGGCACCTGTAATCCCAGCTATTCGGGAGGCTGAGGCAGGAGAATCGCTTGAACCTGGGAAGTGGAGGTTGTAGTGAGCTGAGATGGTGCCACTGCACTCCAGCCTGGGCAACAGAGCATGACCTTGTCTCAAAAATTAAAAAAAAAAAAAAAAAAAAAGATTGGGGTTGGGGCAGGAGTCAAGTCTGTGCCTCGTCTCTGGACCCAGAACCTACCTCTTTACTAGGTCATTCTAGGCTATGAGGTGACCTATGGCCAGGCAGGAGGAGAAGCTAAGTGGGAGAGCCTGGGGGAGTGGGTGGGCCTTGCTTCCTGTTGAGTTTAACTTACTGTAGACCCCTCATACATCACTGTTTGTGTTGCGGGAATGAATAAAGGGAATTGATGCTATTTAAGACTATGGATTCTGAGGCTTGACTCCCTGGGTTCAAATCCTGGCTCCTTCATCAGCCGGCTTTATGACTTTGATGTGTAGCCTTTCGTATGTGCCTCAGTTTCCTAATCTACAAAATGAGAATAATAGTATCTACCTCAGTGGATTGTTCTCATAATGAGCTGAGTTTCTCTAGGAAAAGCACCCTGAGTAGAGGCCGGCGGACGGTAGCACTATCTATGATGAAGCTACTGCCTTTGCTTCCTGGCCCACCCATGTCAGATCCTACAGCTAGATGGCCAGCCCAGGACAAGCACTTCCAACTCCCTGCCCATCTAGGAGAAGAATGGGCCCAGAAGTGGTTTCCGCTGTCTGCAGGGGACTGACACACGAGGCTCAGAGCCCAGGTCCAGGAGCGGGATCTCTGGGTGTGCCTGGCTGCTCTGCCCTACTCCTGCTTCTGCTCCTGTTTCTAGAACTTCGTGCCTGATAGGGGGCCTTCCAGTCCTTTGCCGTGTTTCCCCCGAGGCCCTCCCAGGCCGACTTCACCCTCTTACCACGGCGTGAACTCTGCACGTTCATTAGCCCTGGCCGCGGTACTGCCTGGCCCATGTCCTCAGCCTTCATTGTGTGGTGTTTGATTTTCTCTCTTCTGTGTTCTCCCTGAGAACCGAGCCTGGGTCACCTGTTCCGTGCTCTGCATGGGACCCAGAACCAGGCAGTGCGTGGTCAGCTGTGAGCTAGGGGTGCTGATGGCCTCCCTGGAATCCTACCGATGGTTTTATAAGTGGCAGCCTCTCCAGACCACACAAGCACATGAGCTTCTTCCCTTCTGCTCCCCCGTTCCCTGGACTCACTTGGGTGCCCCTTCCAACTAACCACACAAGTCACCTTCTCAGAATAAAAAGGGAGATGACACTGCTGTCCCCTCCCCCATCCACTGGGCAGCAGCTTCTCCTTTATGAGCAGCACAAGGGCCCTTTATGCTGCGGCCCCTTCCTCCTCCGCCGCTGCCCCCAGCCACCCCCACCCAGGTCCCTGGCGACAAGGATTGGACATCTTGGCACAGCGAGCTGTGTCTGCACAACGTACACTCTGTTAGCCTGGAGCAGGCCTGGGGGGAGGAAGGGCCCCACCAGGCTCCCTGAGAATGGCAGTGTGGTCTCCTTGCGGCTTTCCCGGGCACTGGAGAGGACACACACTTCTTTTCTCTTCTCTGTTCCCACTGCTGCTCTGTCCATCCTCCCCAATAGCTTGTTACAAGCTACTCAGGGAAGAAAGCAATTCTGTCTTCCAGGGCAGCCCGCTGAGGAAGCTCGGCCACTACAGAGGAAACTGTGGGCGTGGTTTTGTTCCGGGGGGCGGGGTCTTCATTTTAAAACATTCTGCTTGGTGCGCTAAGAAACACAGCTCAGGAGCACCCGTGCCTGTGCAGCACTCGTGGGGACATGTGGCATTCGGTGCTACTTACACTCATGGCCATCCCAGTCTGGACATGTGGCTATGGGACCTCAGGAGGCAGGGGAAATGCTCAGAGGTCATTCTTCTGTTAAGAGGCAGATTCAGGATTTTTTTTTTTTTTTTTTTTTTTTTTTTTTGAGACAGAGTCTCACTCTGTTGCCTAGGCTGGAGTGCAGTGGTGTGATCTTGGCCCACTGCAACCTCCGCCTCCTGGGTTCAAGCGATTCTCATGCCTGGGCCTCCCAGGTAGCTGGGACTACAGGCTTGCGCCATCACACCTGGCTAATTTGTTTGTATTTTTAGTAGATTCGGGGTTTTGCCATGCTACCAAGGCCAATCTTGAACTCCTGAGCTCAGGTGATCTGCCCACCTCGGCGTCCCAAAGTGCTAGGATTGCAGGCATGAGCCACGACACCCGGCAGATTCGGGATCTGACTTACTTCTGTCTAGCCAGGTGTGGTGGCTCATGCCTGTAATCTCAGCTACTCAGGAGGCTGAGGCAGGAGGATCACTTGAGGACAGGAGTTCCATCTAATTCAGAAGCTTACAAATCAACCTCCTCTGCCAGCCTCTGACAATCACAGAACAATCAAGAGAGCTGGAAATTCTCATCCCCAATTTACAGAGGCAGGCCGTGTCCAAGAGCACACAGCAAGGGAGGGACAGCTGCCATTCTATTTTCTGTCCCTGTGAATTTGACTACTCTAGGATTTGAACCGAGGTTCCCAGCTCCAGAGACTGTGCCCTTAACCGTTACTCTGCAGCCAGGTGACATGCCTGGCTGTGACCTCAAAGGCTTAAAAATTCTCCCCCAAAGTCGTGTAGGAAATTGGGTCAACTCAGTTGTGAAAATGTCTAATCTCCCCTTATGAATCCTTTGAACATTGCAATTATTTTCAGACGCTGGAGTGCAGTGGTGTGATCTCAGCTTATTATAACTTCTGCCTCCCAGGTTCAAGCAATTCTCCTGCCTGAGCCTCCCGAGTAGCTGGGATTGCACCACCACGCCTAATTTTTTTTTCTGTTGTTAGTAGAGACGGAGTTTCACCATGTTGGCCAGGCTGTTCTCAAACTCCCAATCTCAAAAGATTCATCTGCCTCAGCCTCCCAAAATGCCGATATTATAGGTATGAGCCTCTGCCCACGGCCCAGATGCTTCTTTAAAATCACATCTCATTTGGCTCCTTAGGAAATGCAAGCCTATGTAAAGAATCTTCAGTGAGGGACAGACAGAGATTTTGTAGCCAGTGTTAATGGGAAGCAAATATTTCTGTTAAAGATGGTTTTGAGCATTGCTCCAGGTGAGTGTTACTTTGGTAAGAACCATAACGCTCCTGGCAGTGAGATACCAAGGGCAGGAAGGAGGAAAGAAGGGAAAACTCCAGACAGGTGGTCCTGAGGTGATCCGGTGGCCTTGCAGTCACAACTCACTTCTCCAGCCTCACTTCCTAGACAGCCAGTGTGCAGGGTCACTGCGCAGGGAGAGCTACAGAGCAAGAGCGACCTGTCCTGTAAGGTCCAGAATAAGGAGTGATGCCGGCGTCATGCATCCCAGAAAGGTGTGGAAGTCCTCATCCCTGGGACCTGGGACTGTAACCTTATTTGGCAGAAGGGTCCTTGCAGATATAATTAGGTTAAGATCAGCTCATCCTGGATCAGGGTGGGCGTAAGTCCAATATGACTGGATACCCTTGTAAAATAAGAAGGGAAGACACGTAGAGAGGACAGTACCCCCTGGCCACACAGAGACACATGGAGGGAAGACGGCCTTGTGACAGGGTAGGCAGAGACTAGAGTCATGTGTCTATAAGCTGGGGAATGCCACAGATTGCCAGGGCCACCAGAAGCTGGAAGAGCTGAGGGAGGATCCTCCCCGAGAGCCTTAGTGGGGTGCATAGCCCCATGGACACCTTGACTTTGGACTTCTGGCCCTCCGGGCTGTGGGAATAAATACCTGTGCTACTTTATGATGGCAGCTGTTAAGAAACCAGGGCGTCGGGTCTCCCCACCGCCATCGGCGTCTTCTCTGTCCCAGAGGTCTTCTCTTAGCTTTCCCCACTTCCTTTCATCGTGGGCACAAAGCCCTGAGGCCACTTTTCTTTCCTCTTTTTAAATTGCTTAAAATTTTTATTTTATTTATTTATTTTGAAACAGGATCTCTCTCTGTCACCCAGGCTGGAGTGCAGTGGCGTCATCTCGGCTCACTGCAACCTCCGCCCCCTGGGTTCAAGCGATTCTCCTGCCTCAGCCTCCTGAGTAGCTGGGATTACAGGTGCCCGCCACCACACCCAACTAATTTTTGTATTTTTAGTAGAGACAGGGTTTCGCCATCTTGGCCAGGCCGGTCTCAGTCTCCTGTCCTCAAGTGATCCGCCTACCTTGGTCTCCCAAAGTACTGGGATTACAGGCATGAGCCACCGCGTCCAGCCCTGAGGCCACTTTTTCACCCATATTCTTCTCTGTGCCTACGCATCTGTGTTCCCCATCCCTTCGGTAAGTTCTGTTTTTTATTTCGGGAGTGGGTTAAAGTTTCCGATTTTGTTCTGTTTCTTTCCTTAAGCCTCTCTCAGTTCAGTCTGGACCAACCTGGAGAAGAGGGGCAGTTTTCTCTCCCTTGTTCTGTGGCCGCCTTCAGACGCTGGCCCATGGGAGAGTCGGGGCTGTCCCCCGTATTGGAGCTATTAAACTGTCGTAAGAAAGAGGCCTTTGTCACGGGAAACACGGCACTCAGCTCAGTCACAGAGGCAGATTGTGCCAGAAAACAAATAAGAAAAAAAAGGTTCAACCACAGCATTCTTTGGGACTTCAGTCATCCGCCTCCCGCTTGTTCTTAAGAGACGAATTTCCGTTCTTCCGTGTAATTCCATCAGATAGGTCGTCAGGTTTTCATTCCGTCCAGAACTGAGTGCCGGGGGCCCTACCCCGCCATTTGCGAGGGGCCTCCACCCCACATCCCACTTGGGTGACCTCATGCCTGCAGGTTGGGAACGCAGGGGCTCCCTTGGGCCTTTACGGGGCAGGTCAGGGACGGTACAAGGAGAACGAGGGCAGGAGTTAGATATTTTTTTCACACTTACCATGACCTACCTGTGCACTTAAAAAATGATCAAGATGGTACATTTTGGCCGGGCACTGTGGCTCATGTCTGTAATCCCAACACTTTGGGAGGCCGAGGTGGGCAGATCATTTGAAGTCAAGAGTTTGAGACCAGCCTGGCCAACACGGTGAAACGCCATCTTTACTAAAAATACAAAAGTTAGCCAGGGTGGAGGTGCATGCCTGTAATCCCAGCTACTCAGGAGGCTGAGGCACAAGAATTGCTTGAACCTGGGAGGCGGAGGCTGCAGGGAGCCAAAATCATAGCACTGTACTCCAGCCTGGATGACAGAGCAAGACTCTGCCAAAAATAAAAAGTAGATGGTACCTTGTATGTTATGTACACATTAATCATTAGACACCAACTCCCCATTCCCTATCTCCCCGCAGCCCCGGCAACCACCATTCTACTTTCTGTCTCATGAATGTGACTCCTCTATGGACCTCATGTAAGTGGCGTCACACAGTAGTTGTCCTTTTGTGTCCAGCCTGTTTCACTTAGCGTAAAGTCGTCAGGGGTTGTCATGCTGTGACATGTGTCTGACTTTCCTTCCTTCTAAGGCTGAACAATATTCTGTTGCACAGATGCATCATTTTGTTTGTTCATTCATCTGTCCATGAACACTTGGGCTGTTTCACCTTTTAGCTATTGTGAATAATGCTGCTTGTGAATATGAGTGTGCAAATGTCCCTTCAAGACCCCCCTTGAAGTTCTTTGGGGGATATGCCCAGAGAGACCTTGCTAAATCATACAGTAATTTAATTTTTATTTATTTATTTAGAGACAGAGTCTTGCTTTGTTGCCCAAGCTGGAGTGCAGTGGCACAATCTCAGCTCACTGCCCCCTCCGCTTCCCAGGTTCAGGCAGTTCTCCTGCCTCAGCCTCCTGAGCAGCTGGGACAACTACAGGTGCCTGCCACCATGTCAGCTAATTTTTGTATTTTTAGTGGAGACGGGTTGTCACCATATCGGCCAGGCTGGTCTTGAACTCGTGACCTTGTGATCCGCCCACCTCAGCCTCCCAAAGTGCTGGGCTTACAGGCGTGAGCCACTGCACCTGGCCTGATCTTTAATTTTTTTGAAGAACTTGGTCATGGCACATTTTATCTGGCATTTCACACTGTGCCCTTGGGCAAAGGGTACTTCCTGGAGGAGTGAGCCCTTCATAGGCTCCCACGGCCTCTTTCGTGGCTGGGTGCACGGGATGCATGCAGTCAACCCTGACCTCCTCCTCAGTGCAGACCCTGCGATGCTGCACTGGTCACACACCCGTGGAGTTGGCCCTGCATGACAGAGAGTAGAAGGAAATCACGAGAGAAGAACTTGTGAACATGAAGGGGCTACGTGCATACAGGGTGCAGTGATTTTTAATATGTCCGTGTAAAGATCCGTGATTCTGTGCTTTTCCATCGATTGCAGTTTAACCAAATGAAGCTCTCAATATTAGCCTCACAAGTGCAGCCACGTTCCTTCTTCTGTCAGGCAGGTAAAACGCTCCACGAACCCAGATCCGAAACCGGGCAGTCACAGGAGGTAAACAGCTGCAGGCTCTGTCGTCCGCCCTCCTGACAGGTTCAGGGACAACCTGCCTCATCATCACGAAAAGGTGTTGTTCTCTGCTCTTTACCAAGGAGGCTCAACACAGGCACGGTGTGCAAACTCAACCTCTTTCTCTTTCTTAGGTTCAGTTTCCTCATCTGTAAATGGGGTTGCCTGAAGGGGTAAAGGAAAGTGACAGGAAAGCTCTCACGTGGTGCTGGGTGCATAGCAGGCACTCAGCAGGAGGTGGATGCTAACACTCGGCAGCAGGGTTGCGGACTTCACTGCTGCACGTCTTACCTTCTTCATTCCTTTTTTGGCAGCCCACTATTGAATATTATTAGGCTGGTGCAAAAGTAATTGCAGTTTCCGCCGTTATTTTCAGTGGCAGAAACCGCAGTTGAGCACCAGCCTAATATCCATGCACAGACTTTGTGGTGGACTCTAGATCAAAATTTGAGGCCCCTGCCTTTATTATTTGCCAGCTGGGTAAGCTTTGAAATGTCATTTAACTTCTCCGGGCCTCACTTTGCTTTCTGAAAATCTGTATAATGGGCCTGTGAGTGGCCCCAGGTTCACAGTATCAGGGGACTCCATGAGAGAGCACTTGCAAAGCGTCTAGCACAGCCCGGAATGAGAGAAGTTACAGCTGTTACCATCACCCTCGGACAGTGGCAGGGAGGCGATGCAGGAACTTTGCAGGGGAAGGATTTGGTTTTACTATTTCATAAGTATAACCAACAGGACTTGGGGTCCAATTAGGTACAGGGGTTGAGAATAACTAGAAACCCCTCCCAGTATTTTTATGTGTATAGCTACGTGGCTGTTAATACCTTTCACAGAGATTGGGATCCAGAGGAAGAGGAGGAAGAAGAGGAGTTTGATGACTGAGTTAAGGCAACCTATGAGAACCCTTATACATGTGAGAAACAGCGTTTCACTCTGTTGACCTGGCAATTGCTAATCTCTATGAAGGGTAGTGTGGTTCGTGACCCCCACCTTCTCTAGTGGCGTGGGGATGCTGCTCCCCCACCGAAACTCTCCTGTCCTCATCTGACTGGGAGTACAGCAGGAGCTCCTGCTTTGTGAGATGCGTGCCCACTATCAAGGTGACCAAGGGTCTCGGTGGATGGAGAAGCAGGGAGGTGCTGCCGCTCACATCCCACCTTTTTTGCCCAGTTTCTGACTCAGGCGTTAGGGCTATGGCTCCTAATCTTCCAGCCTAGATTCTCACCCCTTTACAAACCTGGTCTGTGGATCCAGAAGTCTCCACCATGACCTCCTGGAGCTAAGTCTCAGCAGGCTTCAATGCCAGGTCCTGCCTGCTCGAACCTGCTGCTTCTTGTTTACCTTCCCCTGTACCTGGACTCTTACGACCGTCTTGCCTGCTTGAACCTTGGGCTGCTAATTCATCCTTCCTTATGGGCGCTGACTTTTCATTGCCTGCTCATCTCCAGGGTCTTGACCTTGGCTTCCTGCCCTGGACTAACCTGCCTGCCTGATGCTGACTGACTTCACTTCTCCCCATGCCTCCGTGTCGTGTCTTATCTGTCCCTGTTGTGGATCTGGGATTCCCTGGCCTGTCCCTCCGGCCCCCGCTGCTCATTATATCTCAACTCTCACCCACAGTATAGATTTTCAAGTTAAAATTTTTTTAAAAAAGTTTCAGTCTGTGGTTTAGTAAAATACATGAACATGTATCCTTTGACTGAGGGTCTTTGTGGATGAAGAAATAAGGAAATACTGCAGCTTTCCAGGGGAGGGTTACCCTCAAGCCTTGTGGAAAGTTCCTCATGTCACTCGGCAAAGCGCTGGACACCTTTCAAAGCACGCTGAAAATTCAAACCTCAGAACTCACAAACGCTGCTTTCTGGTAATTCCCTCCAAAATTTTAGCTGGATCCAAGACAGCCCGCACGTGTTCTCTCCGTATTACCTTTTAGATTACCTTCTATCAAAAAACAAAAACTGTATGAACTGAAACTCAGTAGAAGCTTTCAGAAAAATAAAATAAGGGGAGGGTTGACTTTTGTTGTTATTTTGTCTTTGGTCTTTCTTTTTTTTTTTTTTTTTTTTTTT